>NC_141991.1:152121490-152478536 GCF_049901715.1 Pseudonaja textilis | reverse complement strand
TCATGTGACTGGGTGGGCATGGCCAACTCAACGTCACTCACATCAAGGGGTACCTCATCTGGCCCCTCCCCTCCCAGCCATTCCTTGTCACCCAGCCTCAACTTATCTATAGTTCTGTAAAAATATTGTTCCCCTTTTTTGACTTTATTATCTGCATACTATAGATGTACTTTCATGGACCACTTAAAGGAGGAAATGGCTCACATGCTTTACTCAAGAGTGTGATAGGCAACAGGCTTTTAAGGGGCTGCCAGAAAGAATGGGGGACAATGTATTTTCCAAGTAGCAGAATGCAAACAAGAAGCAATGGATGGAAACTGAACAGAGAGAAGCAACCTAAAACTAAGGAGAAACTTCCTGACAGTGAGAACAATTAACCAGTGGAACTGCCTGTCTCTAGAAGTTCTGGGTGCTCAATCACTGGAAGTTTTTAAGAAAAGACTGGACAGCCATTTTTCTGAAATGGTATAGGGTTCACCCCAAGGTCCCTTCTAAGCATTATTCTGACACCTTTCCCAGAAATTCTCCTCAGAGTTTGGCATCCTCAGTTTTCTTGCCTGAGCTGGGGGTTGGACTAAAAGACCTCTAAGGTCCCTTTCAGCTCTTGTTAAACACATGTGTATTTTATGCTCTGGACTATTGACATTGAATGCATGTAAACCCTGAAAAATATGTGGTAGCCCTGGGTAAAAGAAAGGCAGAAAAATCACTCGAGGTGTAGGGACAGTGTAAAATATTAACACATGATAAATAATGGAACGATTAAAAATAATAGTACAGAGTTTTATCTCTTTCTCTCTTCCTATTTTTTTCTTTCTTTCTCTACCTTCCTCTTTCTTTCTTTTTCTACCTTCCTCTTTCTTTCTTTCTTTCTTTCTTTCTTTCTTTCTTTCTTTCTTTCTTTCTTTCTTTCTTTTCTTTTCTTTTCTTTCCTTCTCTCACTTTCTGTCTCATACACACACACACACACACAGAGAGAGAGAGAGAGAGAGAGAGAGAGAGAACTTAACAGAGAAGCAGTTTGGATGCAGCTCCTTTAAATTTCTCCAAGGCTTGAGTGGATTCTTTTACTTGCAAAAGTGCTCCAAGGCTTGATTCTCCCCCACCCCCTCTGTCAGACTGCACTCTTTCTCACTCCAGGCACTTTACTCACATGGGGAAAGTAATACTTGCAGTGTCCATGCCTTTCTTCCTTTTCCCTGGGGAGAAAGAGGACGTGGGGAACAGAAAGCTAGGAGAGCAATCACAAGTGAGCAACTGGGCGACCGGGTTGGGGGCATGGCCAGCCAAGGATTACCACTGGTTTGGCAACCCACGCCAAATAACCGCTACCGGTTTGCCCAAATAGGTGCGAACCGGTCGAATAGCACCTCTGATTATATCAGTATAAAAGTTTGAGTAAGATACATCACTGTCTTACTCCAGGACACGTGATAAGCTTATCTCATACTTCAGTTAAAGCATCCTTCAGGAGGATGAGCATACAGAAAAGATGCAGAAAATTCCCCTTAGGAAGAATTAGATTTCCCCTAAATGTGAGATCTTGCCTAAGAGACCACTCTGTATATTTATGCCATTTCTCATAGTATGTGGTACATTTTCTACAACATCAACAGAGAACCCTTCCCACTCCCCAATCTATTATTTAAAAAAGGAAGGGAAATACACCAGGATCTTGTCAATATCTTTATCAAATTGTACCTAGTTCATCTCTTATTTATTCCTATAATTGTTAGAACTACATATTCCCACCCAGGCTACCCAAGATCCCGCAAACATGGGTTCAGGTCAGCAATGAAGCAGCAATGGCAATCCATTCCAGTATTCTGCCAAGAGAAAGAAAATAAATATTCATAATCAAAATCATGTCTACATGATAGTAGATGATGAGCCTGCATGCCTGGAAAGTATCCAACAAGCTACTGGGAAAAAGCGCAGTGAAAACAAGAGTAGCAGAGTGACAGAGCATTAAAATCAAGTGGCTATTGATGTGCCTAGAGGCAAAATGAAAATTTGATGCTGCCAAGATAGGTAAGCCAGTAATATAACAAGACCTAAGATTGACATAGTAGGTATTAGTGATCCTCAGTTAACTGAAATGGACTGGAGTGGTTGCTTTTCATACCAGAGGAGTACCAAATCATCTATTGTTAACAAGAAAAGAGTAAAAGAAGTTTTTAAAGAAGAGTGCATAAATCAGTGTTGAGACACAACCCCCCAAATTATACAATCTGAATGTGAGCCTAGGCAAGTCTTTCATTACAAGGGTGATTCCAAATCTATGCTCCAATACAGTTTCAGAACAAATGAATATCAAACACCTTTATGCCAATGTAACACACCCAAATTTATCATCCTTTCACAGATGAACAGAACACTAAAATTGGAAAGCAAAATACTAGTAAATTGTGGTCATGATATAAGAAAGGAAAAATATAACAAATCAATGGAATTTTATCTACAAAGTTCTTAGAACACAGAACAAAGAACAGCAGGGTTAAAAGAGATCTTGGAGGTCTTTTAGTCTACCCGCTGCAGATTCTATACCATTCCAGACAAATCATTGTCCAGTCTTTTCTTGAAGCCCTCCAGTGATGGAGCACCCAAATCTTGTAGAGATAAACTGTTCCACTGATTAATTATTCTCACTGTTAGGAAATTTGTCCTTAGTTCTAGGTTGGATCAAATAAATCAACCCCCTCTTCTTTGCAACAACCCCTCAAGTATTGGAAAGTATTGGATACTTGTCTAAATCAGGGGTCGCCAACCTTTTGTACCTCAGGGACCACCAAACTCATAATTTTAAATCCAAGGGACCCACTAATTTGAATTTTGACTGACAATGGCTTGTTGATGTTGGTGGGAGAGAAAGAGAGAGATCTGATCTAACCTCTCTCTCTCTCTCTCTCTCCCTCTCTCTCTCATACAAACACACACACACACACACACACACACACACACAAACACACAGAGGCAGGGGTGCAATTCAAATTTCTTAAATGGTTCTCGGGCGTGGCCTAACTTGTGGGTATTGCTTGGTGGTCATGTGACTGATTGGGCATGGCTTGTATGTAAACATAAATATTTATGTAAATATTGAATTTTTTATAAAAAAAGAGCAACTTTTACCCAAAATCAGGCAAGGCAGGCAGGCAGATTGAGTTGCTCACAGAATCACAGATTCAGGGATCTATCTTTCTCCCATTGGCTACCGGAGTGCCACATAAAATTTGCTTGCAAGCAAACTCACAAAATTAACTCACAACACACCATGTATGTAAATATTGATTTTTTTTATTTAAAAAAGAGCTACTTTTACCCAAAATCAGACAAAGCAGGCAGGCAGATTGAGTTGCTCATAGAATCACAGATTCAGAGATTTATCTTTCTGCCATCAGCTACCTGAGTCTGTCACATAAAATTTGCTTGCAAGCAAACTCATAAAATTAACTCACAACACACCATGTCTGTAAATATTGATTTTTTTTATCAAAAAAGAGCAACTTTTACCTAAAATCAGGCAAAGCAGGCAGGCAGATTGAGTTGCTCACAGAATCACAGGTTCACTTAGAGATCTGTGTTTCTGCCATCAGCTATCTGAGTCTGCACTGAATAATAGAACCTTCAGTCCTAAGGGAGGTTCTAAAGATCTAAAGATTAGCTAGAAAGCAAGAAATCCAATGATTTCCTGCTTTCTAGCTAATCTAAATCTCCCGGCACACAGAACAGCTAATGGTCGGGAATAAAAAAGGAAAAACAGCAACTTAGCCAGCAAGTTTGCCAGGAAAGGAATGAGTGGGCGGGGAGGGTTCCCATGGGCCATGTGGGCTGTGCAGCCTTGTGTTCCTGCGTAGCCTGGATTAATTGCTTTGGGGGGTGCTCTGGGGGTGACATTTCTCTGCGGACCACCAAAATTTTCTCATGGACCACCAGTGGGCCATGGACCACCAGTTGGCGACCACTGGTCTAAATTATAGAAGCTTATTCTTATATTCTTATCAAAGTGAGAGCCAGTTTGGTGTAGTGGTTAAAGTGCTGGCTTACACAAACAGGAGATGAGTTCTACTCCCACCTTAGGCATGAAAGCCAATTGGGTGACTTTGGGCCAGTCACACACTCTTACCCCAATCCAATTTGTAGGGTTGTTGTTATGAGGAACATAGGAGGGGGAAGGAGTATTATTTTAGTTCATTGCTTTGAGTTACAATATTTATAAAATAATAAATAAAAACTAATAACTAAATATATTAATAGACTGTATTAATTTAAATAAAACATCAAGTATGTTGATACTACTTCCTAGATAAGAATTTATGGAAATCAGCTAGTCTGATCACCATGCATATGCACACTGCACAGTGTATACAGATAGTCCTTGACTTACAAGCATTCATTTGATGACCATTCAATATTATGACACTGAAAAAAGTGCCTTATGACTGTTTTTCACACTTATGACCACTGCAGCATCCCTATGGTCACACAATCAAAATTCAGATGATCGGCAACTGGTTCATATTTATGATGGTTGCAGTGTCTCAGGGTCATGTGATCACCTTTTGTGACCTTCTGATAAGCAAAGTCAATGTGGAAGTCAGATTCACCTAGTAACCGTGTTACTAATTTAATAACTGCAGGGATTGATTTAACTGTAGCAAGAAAGGTGATAAAATGGGACAAAACTCATTTAGCAACAGAAATTTGGGGGTCAATTATGGTTGTAAGTGGAGGACTACTTGTATAGGTTTCTGAAAGCCAAGAATGGAATTTTCTTTTCAGGAAATTCTTACCAAGCCATAGGAGCAAGGCTGTGTGTGCATGCAAATGGTCTAAAGCAGGAATGTCAAACAAAAGGCCCGGCCAGATGCAGCCCATGGGGCCATCCTGGAAAATATAAGCGGCTGGCCCATGTTGCTTCGGCCCAGTCTACCCAGTTCGAAGAGGAAACATTGGGCAAGCAAGGTTTCAGCCCGTCTACCCAGTGTGAAGAGAAAACATGCCAGCAATTTGGGGAGTGACATCAAGCTGGCCATGTTCACCCAGTCGGTCACGCCCAACCAATCAGCCATGGTCCCCTGCCCCCCCGCCCCCCACGAGGCCAAGCACAGTCCTGATGTAGCCCTCAATGAAATTAAGTTTGGCACCCCTGCTCTAAAGAGACACAATTAGTGCAGGGTTCCTATTCACAATTCAATCTCTGTTGCCTCTGTTGTCTTTTACATATTCAATCATTATTACATCTCCTTTGAGGATATTTTAGCTCTTACCTCAAGTCGATGAGAAATTTCAGCTAATTTAGTAATAGAAGGTTCTTTGTAGACAAACTCTTGTTCATCCAAGTCTCCAAATTTGCTGCCATAAAAACCAACCCGGAAATATGTTCCAAACATTCTCTAAAACAGTCTAAAAGAATGGAGTGAGAAATAAAACAGCAAAGTTAGATCAGTCATTTTAACTTAATCAAAACATGTCTTACTAACCTGGCTACCTATCCTTTCTCAGGAATTCTTTCTTTGAATCCAGTTTTTATTTATTTATTTATTTAAAACATTTTTAGCTACTAATTTTAATAACAACCTTGGCCAGGTAATAATCAATAACATACATCTACAACTAAGTCTGAGCTTGTATTATCCACAAAGAACAATCCAGCTAATCTTGGGATCTTGCAGATACTTTCAGGGACCGTCATTTCCCAATAAAAGCCAATCTCTTCCTGCAACCCCGTAAATGGAAAGAGAATATAGCTGGAAAACCTTGGAGGTTTTCTTGTCCAACCCCCTGCTCAATCAGGAGACCCTATACTATCTCAGACAGGTGGCTGTCCAGTCTTTTCTTAAAAACCTCCAGTGATGAGGCACCCACAACTTCTGAAGGCAAGCTGTTCCACTGGTTAATTGTCCTCACAGTTAGGAAATTTCTCCATAATTCCAGGTTGCTTCTCTCCTTGATTAGTTTCCAACCATTGTTTCTTCTCTTGCTTTCTGGGACTTTGGAAAATAAGTTGACCCCATGTTTGTGGTTGCCCCTTAAATACTGGAATGCTGCTATCATGCCACCCCTAGTCCTTATTTCTCTAGACTGGTTATACCCAATTCCTACAACCGTTCTTCATATGTTTTTGTCTCCATGTCCGTAATTATCTTAGTAGCTCTTCTTTGCACTTTTTCCAGAGTCTCAACATTTTTTTGTAATGTGGTCACCAAAACTAGATGCAGTATTCCAGGCGTGGTCTTAATAAGGTTTTATAAAGTGGTACCAATGCTTCATGTGATTTTGATTTTATGACTCTCTTTATCCAACCAAGGATTGTATTAGGTTTTTTGGCTGCTGCCGCACACAGTTGGCTCATATTTATGTGGTCGCCCACTAGAACTCTCACAGTTCCTGTTTTTGAGCCAGGTTTCACCTAAACTATATTTGTACCTTTGGTTTTTCCAGCCTGGGTGTAAAACCTTGCTTTTTTTTTCATATTAAATTTCATGTTGTTGGATCCATTGTTCAAGTCTGTCACAATCTTTTTGGATCCTGAGCTTCTTCTGAGTGTTGGCTATTCTTGCCAGCCTAATGCCATCTGCAAATTTGATGAGTTCCCCTTCTATTCCCTCATCTAAGTCATGTATGAAAAAATTGAAGAGCATACAAATCCATCTGATGGTGATGCTGTCTGTCCCACATTTTTCTAGTTTACCAAGAAATAGGTTGTGGTCTACTTTATTGAATCACTTACTGAAGTCTAAATACTGCATACTATGTCCACATCATTTTGCTGGTCTACTAATTTAGCCACTTTGTCAAAAAATGAGATAAGATTGGTTTGACATGATCTGTTTTTAACAAACCCGTGTTGATTTTTAGTTATAATTTTGTTTCTTGATGTTTGCAGATTTGTTCTTTGATTGTTTTTTCCAATATCTTCCCAGGGATTGATGTTAGGCAGATTGGTCTGTAGTTTCTTGGGTCTGTGTCATCATCCCCTGCACTTTTTTGAAGATGGGAACCACATAAACTTTTTTCTAATCCTTTGTTAGTTCCCTGGTGCTGCAGGATTTTTTTTAAAGATATGATACAATGGTTCTGAGATAACATCTGCCAGCTCCTTCAGGATTCTAGGATGTAATCCATCAGGTCCCAGTGTTTTATATTCATCTTATCATTTTCTTGTTTATTTTAATTTTTATTTCTAGTCTTTTACAATTATGTTTTTGGTAGGTTGAGTTATAGGTTTGTTTTGTGTGAAGACGGGTACAAAGAATAAGTTAAGCAGCTCTGCTTTCTCTTTACTGCCTGTGACTTTCTAGCCCTCTTCTCTTTCTTTAGTGCAGTGGTCGCCAACTGGTGGTCCGTGGCCCACTGCTGGTCCACGAGAAAATTTTGGTGGTCCACAGAGAAATGTCACCCCCAGAACATCCCCCCAAAGCAATTAATCCAGGCTGCGCAGGAACATAAGGCTGCACAGCCCACATGGCCCATGGGAACCCTCCCCGCCCACTCACTCTTTATCTGGCAAACTTGCTGGCTAAGTTGCTATTTTTCCTTTTTTTTCCCTTGACCATCAGCTGTTCTGTGTGCCGGGAGATTTAGATTAGCTAGAAAGCAGGAAATCATTGGATTTCTTGCTTTCTAACTAATCTTTAGATCTTTAGAACCTCCCTTAGGACTGAAGGTTCTATTATTCAGTGCAGACTCAGATAGCTGATGGCAGAAACACAGATGTCTAAGTGAACCTGTGATTCTGTGAGCAACTCAATCTGCCTGCCTGCTTTGCCTGATTTTGGGTAAAAGTTGCTCTTTTTTAATAAAAAAAATTCAATATTTATATACACAGTGTGCTGTGAGTTAATTTTGTGAGTTTGCTTGCTAGCAAATTTTATGTGACACTCAGGTAGCCAATGGCAGAAAGATAGATCTCTGAATCTGTGATTCTATGAGCAACTCAATCTGCCTACCTGCTTTGTCTGATTTTAGGTAAAAGTTGCTCTTTAATATAAAAAATTCAATATTTACATAAATATTTATATTTATATACAAGCCATGCCCAACCACTCATATGACCACCAAGCCACACCCACAAGTTAGGCCACACCCGAGAACCATTTAAGAAATTTGAATTGCACCCCGCCTCTGTGTGTTTGTGCGTGTGTGTATGAGAGAGAGAGAGAGAGAGGGAGAGAGAGAGAGGTTAGATCAGATCTCTCTCTTTCTCTCCCACCAATGTCAACAAGCCATCGTCAGTCAAAATTCATATTAATGGTCCCTGGGATTTAAAATTATGAGTTTGGTGATTCCCGAGGTACAAAAGGTTGGTGACCCCTGCTTTAGTGGACCAACAGTTTCCTTGACCCTGTTCTTGTTATTTATATATTGAAAGAACCCTTTTTATTATTATTTTTGACTTTTGTTGCAAGTTTTTGTTCATTCTGAAACTTTGCCCTCCTGATTTCATCTTTGCAGATTCAGGCTATTTACTGATATTCTGCTTTACTTACGTCCTTTTTTCTTTTTCTTTAGAAAAAACTTTATTAATTTTACTTTTAAAAAACAACAACACAGCTACAAATTATATACAACAAAAAGACAAACAGGTCTTGGCATAGGCCAAGAGGGAAAGAGAGGGAGGCTTGAGAGAGGAAAGAGGGAAAGGGAAGGGAAGGGGGGGAAAGTAGGGAAAACAATTATAATAAAACCATATTTTTTGTGACTGTCTGTAAGGTCCTTTCTTCTTCAAAACTATCGTCGGCGGTGCTTTTCTTTATCTCTGCTTCGGGGGCCTCGGCCTTAATTTTCCTAAAGGTGATCTATCTTTGGTTTAGCCAATTATACAAAGGAATCCAATTGCTATAATAGGTTGAGGATTCTTTATTTTTTAACGCTTGGGTTAGTTTGTCCATTTCGGCGCATTGTAAAATTTTCTGAATAACCATAAGTTCAGTGGGGATAGAGGGTAGTTTCCAGCACTGGGCAAATGCCAGTCTGGCCGCGGTTAAGATATGGATTGTAATATACTTTGATTTTTTGGATATTTGTTTATCAAAAATTCCTAGAAGGAAGGACTCTGGTTTGTACTCAATTTGTTCCTTGGTTATTTCCTCTAGCCAGTGCCTAATTTTTTGCCAGTACTTCTGGGTTTCCTTGCATGACCACCACATGTGGAAGAAGGTACCTTCTATATTTTGACATTTCCAACATTTGGGGCTCGTGTTGGGGTGCATCTTCGCCAATCTCGAAGGGGGCAGGTGCCATCTATAAAACATTTTATATGAGTTTTCTTTATAAGCTGCTGATTTCGTGATCTTAATGTTCCTGTTCCAGATCTTTTCCCATTCGGCTAGGGTAATGCTCCGACCCACGTTTCTGCTCCATGCAATCATATTTCCTTTGACAATTTCTTGTTCTAGTTCTGTTTCTAATAAATGTTTGTAAAATTTAGATATTTTTTTTTACTCGGTCCTAATAGAATTTTGTCTAAAGTCTGTAATTTATTGTAGATTCCAAATTCCTTAATGTCTTGTTTGTATCTACTATGAATTTGAAGGTACACCCACTGATCAATTATAAATCCTCGCTCTTGTAATTCTTGTCGTGTTTTCAGCTTTCCTTGTGGGTCTAATAAATTTTCGTACTTAATCATTTTGGTTATGTCCAAATTATTAGGGTGTACTATCGCTTCCATTGGTGATAGCCAAATCGGTATTTTTAGATAAAGTTTTTTACGTATTTTTTTCCAATTAGTTAATAAAGAGTCCCTGATAAGATGCCTATGGAAATATGATTGCCTGGGTTTCCCAGTTTCCCACAGAAAGGCATGCCATCCTTTCTGCATATCGTGGCCTTCTAATACTAGTGTTCTTTTGTTGGTTAGATTCACCCAATCCTTTATCCATAGTAGGGTGGCTGCCGTATGATATATTTCCCAGTTTGGCAGGGCTAACCCTCCTCTGCTTTTCAAATCTTGTAGGGCTTTTACGTTAATCCTAGCTTTTTCCCCCTGCCAAATAAATTTCAACGTTATCTTGTTTAGTTCCATAAAAAAATTTTTATTTAATTTGATTGGAATTGTCTGGAATAAATATAGAAATTTTGGCAGAATATTCATCTTAATCAAAGCAATCCTGCCCAATAAGGAAAGTTGTAATTTACTCCAGGAATCTAAGTCTTTCTTGGATTGTTGGAGAAGTTTGTCATAGTTGTTTTCTTTTAACGATTTGCTTTGTGGAGTTAGCCAAATTCCTAAGTATTTAATTTTTTTGTCACCTGTATTCCCATTGTTGTCTCTAGCTCTTTATTCTGGTCTCCTGTTAAATTTTTAGTCATTAATTTTGTTTTTCCCCTGTTTATTTTAAATCCTGCAACTTCTCCAAATCGTTCTAGTTCTTCTAATAAGTTGTGTCCTTTTTCTATGGGCTCCTCCAGAAAAAAAACCAAATCATCAGCGAAAGCTTGTACTTTATACTCTTCTGATTTGATCCTCAGTCCTCTAATTCTCAAATTTTGCCTAATGTACATCAGAAGAGATTCTAGGGTGGATATGAAAAGCAGAGGGGAGGGAGGGCAACCCTGTCTTACCCCTTTTTCTATTTTTATCGGGCCAGTTTGTTCCCCATTTATTAGAATATTTGCCTGTTGAGTGTGGTAAATTGTAGTGACGACGTTTTCGAATCTGGTGCCAAGGTTCATATTATATATTTTTTGAATTAAGAAATGCCAATTTAAATTGTCGAATGCTTTTTCAGCATCCAAAAACATAAATGCAAATTGTTTTTCCGGATGGGCTTCATAGTATTCTGAAATGTCTATCACTGTTCTTAAATTATTCTTAATTTGTCGAAATGGGAGAAATCCATTTTGATCTTCATGGATATAAGTGTTTAAAACCTGTTTTAATCTATTGGCTATTATAGAAGAGAATAGTTTGTAATCTGCATTCAGGAGCGAAATTGGTCTATAATTATTAATAAGTCTGTGGTCTAGGTCCTCCTTCGGGATCAGCGAAATTAAGGCTCCTCTCCACGAGTCTGGCATCTTGGCTGCTAAGAGTACCTCATTAAATACTTCCAGCATCAGTGGTCCAATTTGTTCTATGATTGTTTTGTAAAGTTCTACCGGTATCCCGTCTGGTCCTGGTGCTTTATTGTTACTTTGCTTCTCTATTGCTGACTTCAGTTCAGACCATGTTATATTTTGGTTTAATAATTCTATCTCTTCCTCTCCAATTGCTTTATCATTCGCTTCCTCCAGGTATTTCATTATTTTATCCTCACAGACTTCTTCTTTTTTGTATAATTTCCCGAAGTATTTAAAAGTAATCTCTTTTTTCTTCTCTATCTCCTCTTGCATATTGCCCCGCTCCATTAATTGGTGTATCAATCTTTTTTCTTTCGTTTTCTTAAGTTTGTGGGCTAACCATCTCCCTGGCTTGTTTGCATGCTCAAAGTAGATTTGTTTAGTCATTTTCAGACTAATCTCCAATTTTTCTTGTTCCAGTAAATTTAGTTTGTGTTTAGTTGTTGTTAACTGGTTCTGTATTCTTTGGTTTTTGGGGTTATTTTGTAGTTGGGTTTCTAACTCCTTAATTTCTTGTTGTAGGTTACTTTGTTGGGCATACTTTCTTTTATTTCTCATAGCATTGTAAGAGATTGTTATTCCTCTTATAAATGCCTTTAATGTGTCCCATATATTTTGTTTCGAAGTTAGATCATTATTATTTTCCTTTAAGAAGAAGTTCAGTTCTTCTTTCAGTTTGTTAGTATATTCTTCTTCTTTTATTAAATGAGTGTTAAGAGTCCATCTTTTCTTTGGTTTTCTTCTACCTCTCCAGGTTATTTGAATTGGGTTGTGGTCAGCCCAGTCATTTGGTAAGATTTCGCTATCTTTGATTTCATTAATTAATTCACCATTTATCCAAGCCATATCTATTCTTGTCCAAATTTTGTGTGGGTTAGAATAATAAGTAAACTGTTCTTTTTTGGGGTTTAATTTTCTCCAGATATCTACCAGATTCATTTCATTCATCATATCCTTACATGGCTTAGAGAATTCTCTTTTTCCTTTTTTGTTCTTACTCCTGTTACTATGATCCTTCCGGTAGTCAGCAATAGAGTTAAAATCGCCAATCAGAATAATATTACCATTTTCAAATTCTGTTATTTTTTGATGGAGATGTTTAAAAAATTTACCTTGATCATCATTTGGGGCATAGATTACTACCAGTAAGAGTGTAATGTCATTAATCGAGATTTGTACCACCAGAGTTCTTCCTACAGGGTCCGCCCAGATTAACTCCGCTTTTAAGTCATCTCTCACATAGATTGCAATACCTTTCTTTTTGTGTTTATCTGCTGGTGCTGTAAATAATTTTCCCAGTTTCGGACAATCTAGGAATTTCTCCTCACTTTTCCTAATGTGTGTTTCTTGTATGCAAATTATATCAACGTTTTGTTTTATTAGTTTGGTTAGAATACTTTTCCTTTTAGCTCTTGAATTTAGGCCATTTATATTGATGGAAAGAATTTTCCTTCCTTCGTCCATTTACTTAAGTCTGCCTCGCTTTTTGTCTCGTAACTATACGTCTCTCTTCTTGTGAATGATATGGGGTTGTTTCTTCTCTTTCTTGTTGTAAGTTGTCTTTCCCTTGAGTTTGGACGGATCTTTCTTCTTTGTTCCTATGGCGGTTACGATCTTCCTGCATGTTCCTTTGGGTTTCCTCCCTAGTATATTGATCCTCCGTGGTTGTTAGCTGTTCTAGGAAGTTTTGTGCTTGTTCTATTGAATCTATTTTAATTTTTCTTCCCTTCCACGATATTAGCATCCCTTCTGGGATTAGCCATTTGAATGAGATTTCGTTTTTATTTAAGTAATTGGCTAAAAATTTATATTCTTGCCTTATGGCCCTCACTTTTCTTGGAATCTGCTTAAGAACTATGATCTCTTTGCCCTTATATAATATTCTCTCATCTCTGGCCTTTCTAAGTATTAGGTCTCTCACGCATCTTCTTGAAAAGCGGATATGGATCTCCCTTGGGCAATTGTGACGCCTTGCGTAACTGGTGTTCACCCTATAGATTTCATCGAATTCTTTGAGTAAGTCATCTTTCTCTTTTTCAACTAGTTCAGCCAACAAACCTGCCATTAATTGCTCTAGTTCTTCATTTTTGGATTCCTCCATGTTTTGGAACCTTAGGTATGCAGCTGCTCTGTCCATCTCAAGTTGGACCAAGGAATCTTCCATTTCTCTATTAACATTTTTAAAGTCTTCCTCAGTCCTTTCTAGGTTCCTCTCCGCTTGTTCTGTCCTCCTCTCTATTTCTTTTATTTTTAATTCAGTTCTTTCCATGGCCAATTGCATTGTCCCAACCTTATCTTCAACTCTCTGTATATCTGCTCTCATCTCCTCTTTTAATTTACCCATTTCTTCCTTCAGTTTGCTAATATCGGCTCTGGTCTCACTGTGATTCCTAATCATAATCTCCTGCATTCTAGACATTGATTCTTGCAGGGATAATAATGTCGCTTGTAGATTGGCATTAGTGACAGTCGGTTGTTTTTCTCCTGTCAAGGTCTCTTCTATAGTTTTCTGCGTTGTTGGGGAGGCAGTTGCCAGAGTTGTCATCAAGGTCTGGGTGTTCTTCCTTCCCGTTTTCAGGGCCGTGGTTGTTGTGGAAGTCATCTCTGATAAGATTTGTTTTTGCAATTGGACAATGTTAAGAATATTATCCCAAATCACCATTCGATGTAATAGCCCTTTAAGTGTGATTACAAGTCTATTTGCTAAGCTTACACACCAAGTTATTTTAGATCTCTTTCTTCGGCCCAATCTGTCATTAAGGCAAGTTAAATTCCAATTCAATAGAGTGTTATCAGATACTATACAATACTATACAATAGATGTTATACAATAGAATGTAATCAAATATTATGTATTATTCCCTATATTAAGTTCATATACCAGAGTTAATTGTATTTTACCCCTAATAAATCATTACCATATCAAATCAAACTTGTTTAAAGCAAACAACCAACTCTAGAATTTCTCACTCTATATATACCTTTGTCCTATAATGTATATTAATATTTAAGGTTCCAACTCATCTGAGACAACCCTATTTAACAGACCTTAAAATTTTTGTATATCCAAGAGAGTCTAATCAATAAACCCTAATAACTATAACAAGCAGTTTGCCTTTATACTTGTATTTATAACTATTATAGAAAGAAAGGAAAGACCAAGAGAGAGAAAGAGTGCAGGAGGAAAAGGGTCTTTTTAATTTTGGGGAATCACTAGGCACGTATCTGTGGGATTAGTTCCATGGAAAAACAAATCTTGAGTTGGGGCTGGCGTTTTAGTCTTATAGTCTTTCCTCCTGGGCGCACCAAGGGAGCAGGGGGAGGAAGTGCTGACTAATTGCTGTCAGCGCTCAGCGATCAGTCTTTGCCAGGCTTCCATCTGTCTCTTCCTTCTTCTTCTCTCTTCTTCTTCCCTTCTGCCAGCACTTATCAGTCCACAGTCACTTTGGGCATCCGCCTCAGATCGATCACTTTAGAAATCAGTTTTGTAGGCAATGTTGCTAAAAGGAAAGGACCTTGCATATAAAAGTCAGTGCGTCGCTATCTCGCTCTCTACCGCTCGCTCTGCCCTCCTTCGCAGCTATAATCCTCTCCTAGTCTTCTAGTCTTCTCAGGAGCTGATCCCAGATGGCAATCCACTCCCGAGCTTCTTAATTTTCTCTCCTCGACAATCTTCTTCCAAACGCTCCAATCCACACTTCACTTTAAGTGTCGAGCCATTCTATCTGCATTTATCCCCCTTTCACTTTTCAAACTGCTTTTCTAGCCGCTTGTCTCCAGCTTCCCCCACTGTTACTCACAATGAAACAGGGAGAGTCAGACTGATCTCTCTCTCATGGCTTTTGTAGTCCTTCTGCCCTTTTCTGCTCAGATCCTTCAGGCTGTCACTTTTTGCTTTGTCAGTTCAGTGACGGACCGGACTTTGGAGCCGCCATTAGCTGGCAGCTGGCTCAATCGCGCTGGTCTCAGAGGCTCTTCCTTCGTTGCTGGGGAGTTGCCTTCCCCCAAACAGCAACCCGGGGGTCCTCTATTCTGACACGAAGCTCTACGGGTTTCGTGTATCCACTGGGGATCCCTCCAAACACGAGGTGTTCGAAAGCCACAGCTGGGCTTCTCCACCTCTGGACGTCCCTGTCCTGCCACCGGAAGTCCCTTACGTCCTTTTTTCAATTTTTTAACTTATCCCTTTTATCTTTCAGTTTATCAGAGTGATTGTTGTGCAACCATGCCTGTTTCTTCTCAGATTTCTTGCTTTTATTTTTCAGTAGTATTATGTTAGACTAGGCTTTTATTATCATATTTTTTACTTTCCCACGCATCTTGAGTTGTTTCCCCCTTTAGGATTTTTATCCACAGTATTTTTCTTAGGCTTGCTCTGAGTTTGTTAAAACCAGTCTTTTAAAGTTTAAGACACTGGTTGAATTATATTTTATATCTTGTGTTTGCATTATATCATGATCACTCTCGCCCAAGGTTCCAGCAACTTCAAATCCCTCTATTATATCTCTACCTTTTGGATAACTAAATTGTCAGCTAATTTGGTTAGAAATCTGTTTGATCTCCCACTTGCTGAAGAGTTTATCTCTCAGTTAATATCAGGGTAGTTAAAGTCTCCCATTACTACTGTGGTATGTTTTATACATACATTTGTTTATTGATTAGCAAAGAGTTTGTCTATTTTTTTCTGCTTGGTTGTGTGGCCTGTAGTATATGCCTATAGCAATGTCATTCTTTTTTCCTTTTATATTGACCCATATGGATTTAGGAGGTTTTCATCCTTGGTTTTATGTATTTCTGTAGAGATGTAGTGATCTTTTATATACGATGCAACTCCACTTCCTCTTTTCTTAGATCTGTTTCTTTTGAATAGTTAGTATCCTTCTATCAGTACATTTCAGTTGTGAGTTTCATTCCACCATGTTTCAGCAATGGCAACTATATCATACCTGCCTTCATATACCTGCCTCAAGTTCATCCTGTTTGTTTCTTAAACTTTGAACAGTAGGCATCCAAGTCCTTTATGGGTCTTGGGTATGTTTCTTATAACTCCTACTTTGTAAGTGGGATTTCCATCCTTCCCATCACTCTCTACTTCATTATATTTTTCTTTTTTTATTTCTTCCTTCTTTTTACTCCCTCCCTAGTCCCTAGGTTGTGAGGACTGCTCCCTCCTGCCTCAATTTTAACTTAAAATTTTGATGAGTCAGTCACTTTCTGACTATATTCTTTCCATTTTGGGGGGCTACAGTCCAACCCCTGCCAGTAGCCCTTCATGTAGGTAATGATCTATGGTCTAGGAAACTGAAATTCTCTTGATACCAGTTTTTAAGTCAGTGGTTCGTTTCTAAAATCCTTTGCTCCTTCATTGGATGTTGTTTTTCTGTTGGAAGTATACATGAAAACACAACTTGTGCTCCTAATTCTTTACCTTTTTTCACTAGCTGTTCGTAATCTCGTTATTGTTTTCAGATTTATTGTTGTGTCATTGATCCTCACATGTAGAAGAAGAAAGGGGGGTTGATTATTTTCGTAAGCTTCTCAATTAGATCTTTGATTTTTGCTGCAGGGAGACAATATACCTCCCTAGTTTGACTGCCTGTCTACAGACTATAGTTTCTGTTCCCCTAAGAATTGACTCTCCTATCACCAATATATATACATATTTTATGGAAGTCTGGAATACTTTTCTTCCTGTCTCAGGAATGCTGGATTGTGCCTCTTTTAAAAAAAAATATTGACAAATGCTCTTTTGTGGGTGCCTGCATATTTTCTTCCAGGGAGACGCTATGAAAGCAATTGTTCAGTTCCAGAGGGACCTCACTGGAGTGGGCTAGGTAAATAGTAAGGGCTTTGGTCTTGGTTGTAGTTTTCTTCTAAGAGTGACATTTCCATCGGTCTTGCTTTTTAGGTACATATGTAGGCTCGCTTTTTATGGAAGCTGTTTGTTCCCCATTGCGTTGGATTTGGGTGTATCAATTTTCTTATTTATGTTTATGTATGGAGACACATTTTTAGAAGCTGTTTGCTCTGTATTATATTTTATTTTTTGTAATCTTCTTGTTTAGGTTGAGATTCCTCACTTTGCTCATTGAATTTCAGAGTGGCTAGAATTGCATCTAGACCTTTTACTTTTTCTTGTAATAATTCAAGCAGTTTACATTTGATGCATAAGCTGAAACATAAGACACACTTTGCAAGTCACTATAATGTCAGTCTCTATACCCATGATGTTTTTGTTTGTTTCTTAAAAAATTAAACATTTATAAAAATTAAATATTTTCCCTGTTGTGAAGTATCAGTTTATGATGGTTTACAAGAGTTCTTGGCCTTTTGTTTTCTGGCTTGAAAAATTCATCACTATCTTCCTTGTTTTGAAGTGTCTGTCTCTTTTTCCATGGTTTATTATCATTTTTTCTCTTAGATCATTAGAATTTAAAAATTTCTCAAGAATTAAAATAAGTAAACTTTTTCAAATTTTAATTGAAAAAAGAAATTTAAAATGTAAATTTTTAAAAAAAAATTGATTTTTTTTTTAAAAATGAAAAATTTAAAATTGAAAGAATTAAAAATTAAAACAGATTTTAAAATTAAAAATATTTCAGAGTTGAAAAAAGATTGAAATTTGAAAAAAGGATTTAAAAATTAATTGAAAAAAATTGAAAAAATAATTAAAAAAAGAAATTCAGAAATTTTAAAAATTTAAGACTTTATAAAAGTTCTTGGCCCTTTATGAAGTAAAATGGACTTCTTTTGTTGGAAATCTCACCCTGTTTTCAAGGACTTTGCTCTTAACCCTCTACTCCCTGACTTGAAAATTTATCCCTTTCCTCCCTGCCCACATGTGTTTTGTACTTATTAATATAATTACAAATTTACTTATCAATGTACTTATCAATTACAAATGGGTTGGTGAGATTTACACTTTTGTTTCTTTAAGCTTTTACCCAAATCTTTAGCAGTTCCTTTAAAAACATGCACACTAATCAAATCAGTTGCTCACTTCATTTCCCAAAACATGTGCCAACTCACCAAATCAGGACCGGGCAAATCAGGATCAGCATCAAGAGCAGAGAAGTTGAGTGGGAAAGGAAAACAAAGAAAGAAGTTAGCAAGAGAATGGCAATTCTTCAACTGAATCAATTCTCCAGATGGAGGGAATGGGAATGAGTGAACTGAGGACAGGAGTCTTGTCTCAGTGATTTGTTCATAAAGGGCCTTACACTATAAATAGTCCTCGACTTACGATCGCTCATTTGACAATGGTTCCAACAGCCTCAGAAAAAGTGATTTATGACCTGTCTTCAAAGTTATGCCTGTTGTACCTCCCCTCTATCCCATCTCATAATTGCAGACACTTGGCAACCTGTGCACATTTATGATGGTTACTGAGTCTTGAGGTTACATGATCATGATTTGCAACCTTCATAGGTGGCTTCTGACAAGAAAAGTCAATTAGGGAAGTTGAATTTGCTCGACTGCATGATTCATTTAATTATTATGAGATTCGCTGAATGACTGAGGTAAAGTGGTCATAAACTTGTGACTGGTCACATGATTTGCTTAACAGCCACACTGCTTAGTGACCAAAATTCTGGTCCCAAATGTGGCTGTAAATTGAGGATTACCTGTACTGAGATCCTTCTTTATCCTAATGTAAGTTGCAATTATTATATATCTCATATAACTTATTGTTATATGAGATATCCGGATATCTCTGTGCATGTTCACTGTCTATTGAACACATTATTTTTATATACAGCTATAATTATAAGGAGGAAACAACCTTCATGGTAAAGGTTGCAGGTAAAGGTTTTCTGTGCACAACCCAGAACTTGATCAAGTGCTCCCTTGTGGTAATGTAACTCATACTCCACCCATTTTTCAATAGCTATTTGACACTTATGAACATTCTCTGTCATCAATTTTATCACAGCTTTGGTCAAAAATACATTTGGTAACAGTCATAACTTGATCAATTTTGATGAAGGATGTCCAATGGAAATAACATCAAGGAAGAGATGAAGTGATAGAAGAAAAAGAAAAACAGAGCAGAACAATTATAAAACCACTGAAGTTCAGCAGTGTCTGAAAAACACAGGTAAACATTCCTGATGCAATAGCAGAAGATCCATATTTGGCTTGCCTCATGGTATGTGTACTATTAAAAAAAAAAAACCTCAACCCAAACAAATTAAGGCAACATTGAGAGCTCCTGATCCTCCTTCCAACATTCTTCATCTTGAGAATTTCTATACGTGAGCTTCCTGCCATGTTGCACAGAGTGGGAGGGAAGAGGAGGTGCCTTAATAAAGCATGCTACACATACGAACCCAAAAGCATTGGCACTGAGCCCAGCTGCCCCTGAGTAGACTGAGATAAATTTAGGTTCACGATTGTTCCATTTTCTTTGCCAAACAGAACTTGGATGCTGTTTCTGAAACCTCTACTCTTTGTCAAGAAAGGACTGTTTCTTTGTATAATGAGGTCAGCAATGACTTCTAGCAGGGCATCTTTTGAAGCACTTCTAGTGCAATGCTTCCTTAATTTGCAAATTGGCACACACACACACATTCACACCTCTTTGGCCAGATTATTGTAATTTAATACTGATTTTGAAATTAAAATGATGAAAGCACATAGATATTAGTAATAGTAATTTTAGGGTGTTCTCCACTGTTCACACATTATAATATTCCTGAGGTTTTTTTTATTTTAGACTAGTTATTTATTTCACAAAATAAATTCAAAAGCTTTGTGTATTTAAGAATTGAATCATCTACGTCTGGATTTCATAATGAAAACAATAGTTTTGAGCAACACACACTGCAACTCCCAGAGCTATGATGGAAAATCCTAAAACATTTGGGAAGGCTGTAGGACAAAAGGCAAGCTTCTTAGGCAGCCTTGAATCCCAGATTTTTTATTTTATCTGAGAAGCAGAAGGAATGGGGCAAGGGAGAACAGGAGGAGCAGGGCCAGGAGAGCCAAGCTCTACAATTCAAAGTGGGGAGTGGCCAGTTTTATGAAGTTTCAGCAACACAAAACAAACCTCAAGCAATGCAGGGTAAGCTGGAATAGAGGGACTGTGGCTGATTCATGCTATTCAGGTGTTGGTGGCTTTGACTGTGGTTGGGAATTTCCCAGCAAGAAGGCATAGCTTTCCCTCTAACTCTTAAGAAATAGGTTACACTTCATATCCACCCATAAACCGATATTATTCTCCTTCCCACTGCAGCACCACGAGTGGGATAGATGATCAAGGAACTCATCATTTTAGGTTTTTTAAAAAGGGTCGAAGCTGCAATGGGAATTGTCCAGGCTGCAGGTCCTCTACAGCAGGCGTCGCCAACCTTTTGGACTTCAGGGACCACCAAACTCATAATTTTAAATCCCGCGGACCACTAATATGAATTTTGACTGACAGTGGCTTGCTGATGTTGGTGGGAAAGTCGGTCCTGTATTCCAGAGGTGCAGTAGTCACAGGATTGGCCCTTTGGTCATTCCAGAGCAGCTGCTCTTCCACCTGGGTGCACCGGCCTGCCACGCACTGGAGGAGCTGCTCTGGGATGACGAAAGGGCCAGTCTTGTGACTACTGCAGCTCTGGAATATGGGACTGGCCCGTGGTGGGGTTGGAATCCTCCGCCGTAGGGGGTGGCATGTATAATGTGCAAATTTGCGGGTGGTGCAACATGCAAAAAGCAGCGCAGCCCTCGCTGCCAGACGAGGTAACGGTGCTGTTGCAGCAAGAGGGGGCTGGCAGCACAGGTAGGTTGAAGCGACAATGGAGATTGCTGGAAGGTGCGGGAATGCTATGCTACTTGCATTTGCACAGCATCAGCATTCCACCTTTGGTCAAGGAGCCCAGCCAAAGTTTCCTGCAGCACTTGCGCTTCAGCATTTTGACTCCCAGGGACAGGAGTTTGGCCAAACTATCTGCAAAATTGTCTCTCTCTCAAGGACCGTTCTCAGAAGCAGCATGGGAAACTTCGGCCAGGCTCTTAAGAGACAAGAGTGGCTCCAGCTGCTTCTCTCCACAAGTGCTCTGAGAGAGAGAGAGACTGTTTTGCAGGTAGCTTGGCTGAACCTTGGGAGTCAAAGCACTGAAGCACGAGCGGCGCAGGAAACCTTGGCCGGGTTCCTCGAGCAAGGGTGAAATGTTGATGCCCCGCAAATGCAAGTAGCATGGCGCTCCCGCACCTTCTAGCCATCTCCATCACTGCTTCGGCCCGCCTGTGCCACGCCCCCCCCTCCTGCCGCAACAGCACCATTAACCTCGTCTTGGCCTGCAAGGGCTGCACTGCTGTTTGCACATTGTACCTCCTGCAAATTTGCACATTACACATGCCACCCGGAGATTTCCAACCCCACTAAGGACTTGTCCCATCTTCCAGAGCTGAAGTAGTCACAAGACTGGCCCTGGTCGTCCCGGAGCAGATCCTCCAGTCCATAGTAGGAGCAGCTAGTAGGTGGAGGAACAGCTGCTCTGGGATGACCAAAGGGTCAGTCCTGGGACTACTGCAGCTCTGGAATATGGGACCGACTTTCCCACCAACATCAGCAAGCCACCCCGGGGCGCATTTTCCTCCCCTGCCGTTGGTCTTACCTTCCAGTTCCAGTTTGCGTGGCTCTACTCAAGGTAAGGTTTGCATTCGGCTGAAGGTGGGGGCCAGTGGGTGGGTGGGCCATGTGGGCAGCACAGCCTTGTGTTCCCATGCAGCCTGGATTAATTGCTTTGGGGGGGTGCTTTGGAGGGAACATTTCTCTGCAGATCACCAAAATTTTCTCACGGACCACCAGTGGGCCCTGGCCCACTGGTTGGCAACCACTGCTGTACAGCATAGAATAATGCAGGTTATTCAAACAAAATGTTCCATTTAAAATGGAAAGGAAGTGTTCCCTATTATAAGAAAGAGTGATGTGCAAATACAAAAATCTTTGCTTAACGTCAGCAACCAGAACTGTCAGAACTGCCATCACTAAGCAGCAGTCTGGGGAAATTGTGCTTTATAACTAAGCAATTTAGTAATGGCAATTCCAATCCCGATTGCAGCTATAACACTGAGTACTTGTAGTTCGGACACTGAAAACAACAATATAGGTGTTGAAATGAGATCCAGAGAGGTTTCCCTGCACTGTTTTCATTTTAACTGCAAATTAAGTGATATTTAGGTACACACACACACACACACACACACACACACACACACACACACACACAGAGTTTGGTCAAGATAAATAAGATATTTTATTCTTTTGCTGTGTAATTGTAACAAAAGGGCTGTAGTGTAGTTTGATGATAAATGCAGAGAGAAAGACTGGAGATTAGAGGACTAAAGCTGCATGCAGATTCAGACAAACACATAAGAAGAAGCAACATTATAGCCTACCTCCCAGCCAGAGGCCTGATTGACAGGGAAACAGAAAACACAGGTAGAAGAAAGGTAGTTAATTTTTTGAACCTCAGTATCCTTTACTCTCTAACTGATCACTGGCTAGTCCCAAGGGTATGTTTGAAGTGAACATAAAGTATGTGTTCTTTAGGACTAGGGTTGGGAAGAGTGTTAATTCTGCAATGCAAATTCCCTCCCCTTCTTAATGGGGCAGCTAGAAATTGGCTTTTTATACCTAGCTTCATTCTGTCTATCCCTAAGATCTCAACAATGAAAGAAAATCAATTCTGATTGAGATCTGACCATATAATTAACATAGTAATTCCAATTTGTGACACTTAAATATTTATCACGATGCTGGCTCAGGGATAAAAAACTGTATTGGCTGAACAAGCTACCTGAAATTAGCATGGTTCTCATCAATTCCTAACTGCATTTTCTACCCTCATCCATATTTATACAATGAAATATATAGAAATAAATGGAATATTTATGAAAAATTGAGATCTACAAGTGTTTATTTCTCTGCCTGTCCATTTTTCTTCATGGAATCTATGATATGAAACAGTGATATCACAGTAAAGCCATATGCCTCATTTCCCCTTCAAGGAACTTTTTTAGTCCTGATATTCAAACTACTGCCACATAACTTTAGCTGTGAAAACTTTTAATAAAGTTATCCAAATGGATTCAATACTTTGGTCCTCAACTCACACTAACTTATGGCTTGTTTGGTTTCTACTTCATGAATGGAGTCTAAACATTTTGGCTTATTTTATAGACCCAAAGAATCATAAGATGTATGTGTCTGAAAGGACCATATTAGTTATGTAGCTCAGTTCCCTACTCCAAACAGGAATTCATTAACCATGCCTAAAAAGTAGAGATCCAATCCCCACTTGAAAAATTACAGTATAAGGAAGCAGAAGCTCCATTTAACAGCTCTTATCATTAGAGAACTAATCCAAATATCCAGCCTAGGTTTTCATTTCAACCTGCTGGTTCTTATTCATCTCTCCATTCTAATAGAAAACCTGGCACCAATCTTGCACATGGTTAACTACTGTGTATCTGTGAATAAGATTTCTTTTTTGCAAACTGAATGTATTCCAGCTTTACCATTATTTTTTTAAAGTACAATACTTAGAACTGAATGTAACAAGCCAACAGTAATCTTACCAGTGCAGTGTGTAATGGAATTATTTCCTACTAGCTGAATAGCCGTGCTTCATGATGAAACTATGAGATCAGGCTATGCAGGAGAAATTTGGTTCACAATCACTTGGTTCAGTGGTGATTGGTGATTGAAACACATAAGAGTTTCCTTTCCTTTCCTGTCCTGTCCTTTCCCCTTTCCATCCTCCTTTCCTTTTTTCTTCTTTTCCTTTCCTTCTTTCCTTTCTTTCCCCTTTCCATTCCTATCCTTTCTTTTCCTCCTTTCCTTTCCTTCTTTCCTCCTTTCCCTTCCCTTCCTCCTTTCCTATCTATCTATCTATCTATCTATCTATCTATCTATCTATCTATCTATCTATCTATCTATCTATCTATCAAAAGTGTTATACTGTAAAATATAATGCTCCGTTGTCCCAAAGGTGCTTTTTTTCAGGAGACAACTGGACTTTCTGGTTTTTCCTTGAAGATGTTTTTCTTCTCCTCCAAGGAGCTTCTTCAGTTCTGACTGGATGGTGGGTAATAAAAATACTACAACCTTTGATGCCTAAGTAGCTTCCTGTTTGGAATTGTAATATGCATCCTTTTGGAGAATGGTTGAGGCAACTTGGAAGTTTGTGTCTTTAGGTCACTTGAGTGGTGCAGATGGCTGTGGAGTTACTAAGGTAACGGAATGTGAGGCAACTAGCAGTTGGAAGAGAGTTCTTTTCAGTGGGGGGTGGGGAATAGAACTCCTTAGCATCAGAGCTTGTTAGTTACTGTATTAAGAAATACTAATGATTGAATGGTAATTTCAAAAAATCCTTTCTTAGCCTCTAGAAGCCAAGAGGAACATATGTGCCAAATTTCAAGTTTGGAGGCTTTACAGTTCTGGAGATTTCATGATGCTGTGTGAGTGGTATTTTGCTTTTATAAATATAGATTGATTTTCATAAAAAATTTCTATTAATGTATATTACATTGGCCTTTCATTATGACAATTAACAAACTACAGCTTAAATGATGTGCCAACATACTCTGTGTTTATTTTTTCTGATAGACTATAAAATGGAACACAAGAATGTTTGGGAAGGAGAGAGGTTAATGCTCCTTTTGATCATCACTCTAATTCCTCTCCTAAAATGAGATACTGCAATGAACCCTGCTACAGAATGTTCTTACCTGGCTAGTTATCTTACTGAAAGCATCTTGCAATTTGCCATGCAGCACTGCCAACTTCTTGAAGTCACGGTTGGCTTCATGGATTGGAATGAAGATCTTGTAGGTTTCATTGACAGCCTCATAAAGTCCACCCTGGGAAGAATGAAGCAAGAATTCAGAGTGCATGGAACATCCCATCAGGGCAGTTCTGACAACTAAGAAGCAAGTATCAAGGTGGCTAATAGGAGAAATGAGGGACAACTGGAATGTAGAAGCAGTCAGTACTTCAACAAGCTGGATAGGTAGCAGGTACACTAAAAATAGTACTTTGCAATAGTACTGGCAATGCTTCTCTTCTAAGGAATGTACCAAAGACTGATAAAGGCTACTTGAGGAATAATTTGCTGTCCTATGGAAGAAAACATTTAATTGTTACTATTATACAACAATTTTCTGTCCTGATCTTGGAAATGTATTGTGCAAAGTATGTAAAATTAACTGAAATGTAAGATTTTTTTTGTTATTTTAAAATTTATTTTAAGGCATGTTTTAGGGATAAAATGGATGATATCCTTATCCACAATTGCATACATTCTCTGAAATCAATTGGGTTGATATATCTAAGAAGGGGTTTACTAGGTATTCCCTCAACTAGAGATTTCCTTGTGTGGAAATCTCGGGCTATTGAAGGGCTACCACAGACCCTTTAAGAACTGAAATCAACAACTAGCAGGAAAACATGCCTGCCTTTTGATGAGCTCAGATGCCAGGAGTCTTTTCCTAGGAAAACAGCTCCAAAATATTTATAGCTCCTGGTTCTACACCTGATCTGGTGTGGTATGGTTTATGTGATGTACATTCTTTATGAGTGCTTTGTATCTGTTATGCTAATACAGACAAGAACTGCTGATATGGAAGGGCAGAAATTGTGCTATTCTTGGGCTATTTGAACTTCAGACATTGTTCTAAATGATTCGCATGTAAAGTGGCTCAATTTGAGCATCTGAAACCATGACATCATTCCCCCCCCCCCAGTGCATAGGAAGCCAAGCTGTTTCCTTGTCTATTTTCCCACTAGTAAATCAGCCAGGTACCATCAAGGCAATATAGAATGCTTTTGTAGGTTGGAAATAAGGGCACACAAGGGTCATGCCACATTTGAAGTTCTTACCAAAGTAAATGAAGAAGCTGCTTGCTCAAGCAAGCCTACCAGTCCTTGTTCTGTGAAGTATTTTCCAGAACAGATGCCCTCTTCATCTGGGGACAATATGTCATCTGAAACAGCAGACTCTTCTAGCACATTGGAAGATATGTTCTTGGAAACAGAGATAAATTATTGAGATAAATTATTACATCCAATTTTGGTCAACACAATACCAAAAAATAGATGTTGAAACTTTAGAAAGAATGCACAGAAGAGCAACAAAGATGATTAGGGAGTCAGAGGCTAAAACAAAGTGTATGGTGAACAATTGTAGAAACTGGACAGGTCTAGTCTAATGAAGAGAAAAACAAGGAATGACATGATAACAGTCTTCCAATAGGGGCAGCCACAAAGAAGAGAGGGTCAACCTATTCTCCAAAACATCTGAGGGCAGGACAAGAAGCAACAGATGAAAACTTATCAAGGAGAGAAGCAACCTAGAACTAAGGAGAAGTTTCCTGATAGTGAGAACAATTAGCCTCTAGAAGTTGCGGGTGCTCCATCACTGGACGTTTTTAAGAAGAGACTGGACAGCCACTTCTCCAGAATGGTATGGCCCCTTCCAACTCTGTTGTTTTGTATTCTGTAAAAACCTTTTTACTGTCTCATTCTCCCAAAGCTGCTCAGGTAGAGAGGAATAACTCACTCTAGAATTGAGGTAGGCAACTTGGTCTTTTCCAGGTATCTTGGCTGAAACTCCCATAATTCTTAGCCACTTATCATATTATCCCTATCTCATAAATTGAATTCCAAAATCAGATTAAAGTCCTCTGAGCTATAACTTCCTTGAAACACAGAGATCTTATCAAGATATGGAATATCGCTGCTCTATTTCTGGTTCTCTTGAGAAAACTTAGAAAGTGGGCTTGGTTCTGGTTTCTGTTTCTCTTGAGAAAACTTGGAAGGAGCTAAAACATTTCCTTTCAACAGCAGATATAAAAAGTACAGAGTAAATGAGTAGAAGTGTTGTGCTATTCTGACATAATACTTTAGTCCTTTTACAACTGCTCTGCTGTTACCTGGAAAGTGACACAGCCCACTGGTAAATAGCGGCAGTCTTCCAACATACTCAGATATTCAGCTACCAGTGCAGCAGAATGCACCAAACACTGTGCTGCCTCTGCATGGTTTCCACGTTCAGAATGCTTTGCTGCCATGTTCTGCAGCCATGTTAGCCTCAGATCTGGTGATGCCTGGTATCCCTTGGCTATCCTGAGAAACAAATTATGTCAGAGACAAAAGTCTTAACTTTTATGCACATCTACACTAAGTGCCTTTCTCTTCCTCTTACAGTATGTAAGGTGGAGAGTTTTTGTCATGCATATCTACAGGGTGACCTCTAGCGACATTGCTATGTTCCTTAGTTCAATTTTGTACCTTTCCTACTTTTTCTACCTTTTAAAAGCAGGCACATTCAGTGTTTCAAATGGAGGACAAGTGCCTTTCTGCTCATACTAGTTAACAGTTTTCCCCAACTGTTTGCTCATCTTGGGTTGTAATTCCCTGTCATCAGAAACAATGGGAGTTCTAGCTCCAAACCTCTAAGTGGAATTGCAGCCTGATAATTCATGTAGGATGAAAATGAGAAAAGATATTTCCAACTCCTAATCATTTTCTCCTTTGATATCCCAGCTATGTACTCCTTTTCCAAGCTCAAAATGCCTGATGCCTTTACAGTAAAGTTATGAAAACCCAAGCTCCCTCTTCCTTTCTATAATAAAGTAACTGGATACCCGTGCTTCCCGACAAAACTTTGTGATTGAGCTATGCAGGAGAAATTTGGTTCATAGTCCATTGACTCAGTGGTGGTCGGTGATTGAAATACATAAGGGAATATTGTTTCCGCCGCCTTGAGTCCGGAAGCAGTTCAATAGGTGGAAGGCATAGACATTTTGGTGAGGTACCAACGTAAGGAGCCCCAGGTCGCTCCTGAGTGAAGGAGTGGAACGTCTGCCAGTTTGAACTGAGGTAACGGTATGTGAGGCAAGTTGGACCAGAGTTCTTTTCAAGAGGGGAGGGGGAGTAGAATGTCGAACTCCCTTAGCATCAGAGCATGTTAATATAAGGCAACTGGCAGCTGGACCAGAGTTCTTTTCAAGAGGGGAGGGGGAATAGAATATCTAACTCCTTAGCATCAGACCATGTTAATATAAGACAATTGCAGATGGAACAGAGTTCTTTTCAGGTGGGGAAGGGGAGTAGAACTCCTTAGCATCAGAGCATGTTAATTACTGTATAAGAAATACTAATGATCTGTTGGTCATTTCAAAAAACCATTTCTTAGCGAGCACCTAGAAGCCAAGAAGAACATAGGTGCCAAATTTCAAGTTTGTAGGCTTTATGGTTCTGGAGATTTTGTGATGAGTGAGTGGTACTTGGCTTTTATATATATAGATTACCCCTTATTGGCTTTGACAGAGGCTGCTATCAATAAAACCAGTACTGAGCAATATTTTTTTCTAAGAAAGCTATTTTTGGTGAAGGCTCACAGTGGCCACCAATATCCAACTAATGAACTTAATGCCAAATGTGATTTCTGAACATTCCCTAAAAGGACTGGGAACAAGACAAAATAAATCAGGAAATTTGCATCTGGAATGGCTTCCTTTTTCTTGACTCTCTCGGAAATATCCAGCAAAGAATTAAGGCTGTGCAAGTAAACTATTCTGGAGTTTTCTTAATTCTTCCTCTACTGACTGTGACCTTACCTATACATAAGGTCTATCAGCATCTCTGGATCCTCCTGATGTTCCTTCATCTTTACTGTGTCTGTCAGGATCATGTGCAAGTTAAAGACAAGATCTTGTACCTGAGCAGGAAAAGAAGAAAGCAATTTCTATATAAGCAACAATGAAAAACTACTTATAAAAATCATGTAAACATGATAGATACTGGCTTAGAGATGCCTGAAAGGAAACCATTTTCTTTTTTTATTTAGTTAGAGAAATCTCACTGTTATCATGCAAAATATTTTTATTTCATGTCTGGTATAAACAGAAACACATATCTCCATTGTAATAATACTAAATGTTTCGAAAGTCAAGCCCTTCCTTTTGGCAAGCATACTATTAATACTCTGCACACCAATCAGAAATGCTGTAAATGAGTGGATTTTGTTCCTTCAATTTTCCCCCAGTTCACATTTCCTATTTGCATTTTATCTGTATTAGGTGTGTGCCCACCAAATACTTCTACTTCACCCCACAGTCTCATTCTATTTCTTTATTCAAATTGACATGTTGTTAGCTATTTTTCCTTTACATAGTTTTTCCCAAGTATTATCTTTGGGTTTCCTTCACTTAAAGCTATAAGTAGTCCTTGACTTACAACAGTTCGTTTAGTGACTGTTCAAAGTTACAATGGCACTGCAAAAAGTGATTTATGACAATTTTTCACACTTATGATCTTTGCAGCATCCCCATGGTCACGTGATTTACATTTGGATAATTGACAATTGACTCACATTTATGATTGTTGCAGTGTCCTGGAGTCGTGTGATCACCTTTTGTGACCTTCTGATGAGCAAAGTCAATGGGGAAACCAGATTCACTTAAAAACCATGATACTACTTTAAGAACTGCAGTGATTCACTTAACAAATAAAGCAAGAAAAGTTGTAAAATGGAGCAAACTCACTTAATGAACTTCTCACTTAACAAATACATTTTGGGCTCAATTGTGGTCATAAGTTGAGGACTATCTGGACTGTTAGGTCTGCCAGGCTCAGCTTGGTGCCTCACAGGCATCCTGGGATCAAAGGCCAGAAAGAATAGATGGGCAATAAAGCTGTGTGTGTATGTGATGGGAAATAAGGAGAGGGGAATAACAGATGATAAAGACCACAGATGCTCGCAACCAGTTCGTACCAGCATCCAAGGCCAGGCACCTTGAGAAAGAACGTGGGTTACCCCAATACCTCTTAGCATTCTCAAAACACTTCGGTGAATTCTGATTGACTGAAGGTGGACTGGTCATGGGTGGGGGCGGGGGGGAAGGCTGGGATGAGGGCAAACCTTTCTGTATCTTTTGAGCACGGAAAACATAAAACTTGCTGAATTTACTGCAGACATCATCTTCTTAGTAAAGGAATCTTTTGCTTCAACCAAATGCGGTCAAGGGTTTCTCTTTGCTAAGGGATCAGATTGGGGAAGAGCTTTTTACACTCTCAAAGCACGAAAAACCCTGGCCAGGGAGGCACACCCCGCTGACCAGCCAACTCCAACCACAGCAAGCAATGGAGCCATTATCTCTGTTGCTGCAATGGCAACAGCAGCAGCAGGAGGCCCCCATGGCAATGGCAGCTGCCCCTGCACCTGGCCCCATAGGCCAGCCTGCATCAGCTGTAAGGGCAGTGCCAGTGTGGCCAAGTGGACACAAGATATAAACCCTGGGTGTAAAGTTCAATGGAGATCTCAAGCAGCTGGGATTCTTCCTTACACAAATTTGGACATACATGTAAGAGTATGGTCCAGAAATAGCCACCAAAGGGACCAAGGTGCGGTGCATGAATATGGCATTGGAGAAGACTGTGACTGAATGGTCACCCTCCGTAACGATGACGCCCTGGAGTTGAGAAACTTCAACCAGTTCATGATCACCCTTTGGAAGTGCTTCGAAGACCCAAGCCAAGCCAAGGACGCACCTATACACCTAGGAGTTTTGTGACCTGGTCTGCCAACTGGCCAGAAGACATCAATCAGGTTAAGTGGTGAGGTCTACAACACCTGTATCTCCAGGGGTGCTCTTCTCCCCTCCACGGCAGGTATGTCCTAACAAAGGAAGTGGAAATTGACTTGGCTTGATCCAAATATCAGCTGAGCTGTGGGTGGTGAAGATCCTTCCCTAAAAACACTGTCACATGAGCAGAGCTCATGCTGACAGTCCATCAATTGCTTCAGGTGTGGGAAGGCAGGACACCGAGCTGATTGCCAAGTCATATATTCAACCCAGAAGGCAACTCTAGGACCTGTCAAAAAACTGGGGAAACCGCCACAGAGAACCTGCGAGACAGCCCTGAAGGGAGTAGAGGTTGTACAGTTCACCTCATTCCCAGCCTGATGATCCCTTGGTAAGTCACACGGTCAACCCAGTGACCATCCCCATAATGGTTTAATCTTCAAGGAGAAAAGGGAGCCTAGTAGCCCTCCTGGACTCAGGGTGCATCAGATGTCTGGCTAACCCTACCCTGATCAAGAAATTGGGTGTGACACTCAGACAATTTGAAGTGCTCATAGATTTTGCCAACTGGATGGCTCAGTGGCATGGGAGATCCCAGCGACATTTGTCACCAAGCCAATAGAGAAGAGGATTGGCACACACACAGAGACCCTAAACTTTATCATAACCCCTGTCATGGAGAGACCCCTTGTGTTAGGACTCTTTTGGCTTCTGAAATGGAACCCCTATGAAAACTGGAGGAGGGGATTGCTAAAAAATCTGGCAGGCCAGCTGCAAAAAGGAGAAGGACCATAAGCTGCCGTGGCCAAAGCCTAGACGGAAGGAGGAAGCAGGCACCAATGACCAACTCCAAGGTGAATCTCTGATCCCCCAAGAGTACTGGAACTTATGTGATGCTTTCAGTGAAAAGGGGTCAGATGCACTCCTACCCAATCAGCCGATAGACTGCTCCATAAAAATCCTACCAGGAGACAAACTACCAAAACCCAAGATGTATTCCATGACCCCTAGGGAATTGGAGGAACTACAGACTTTTATAGACAAAAAATTAAAGTGTGGTTTCATCCAGTCCGACAGACCGGCTACCCTGGTACTGATTCAGAGAAGAAGGATGGGTCCCTTCATCTATGCATTGACTATCAGGGACTCAATGCTGTCTGCGTGGAAAATGTCTACTACTTCCCCTTGATGAAGGCATGCCCTTTGGTCAAGGAGGTCTTCACCAAACTGGATTTGCAAGAGGCATACTACTGAGTTAGGATCAAGGCAGAAGATCAATGGATTTCCCCTTAGGATGTTTCCAATTGCAAATCCTCGTTTTTGGACTGTAAGGGGACTCTGCTGTCTTTATGCAGCTGATAAACAAAGTGCTGCATGAGCATCTGTACAAGGGAGTGCTAGTCTACCTGAATGACATTTTAATCTATACTGAGACAATGGCAGAACAAATAAAACTAGTCAGAGCTGTGCTCAAAAAACTTTGAGTGGCCAAAGTATATGCCAAGCCATCCAAATGTGAATTTCACCAAAGTAAAATTGATTGCCTAGACTACCACATTTCCCATGAGGGGATAGACCCCCAAAAGGTGCAGGCAGTATTAGAGTGGGCTCCTCCCTGCACTCGGAAGCAACTGCAAAGCTTCTTGTGATTGTGAACTTTCACCCCTTATTCATTTCATTTGCCCAGATAGCTCTCCCCATCACCAACCTACGAGGGGGGGGAGGAGGAGGGAGGGAGGGAGGGAGGGAGGGAAGGAAAGAAAGAAAGAAAGAAAGAAAGAAAGAAAGAAAGAAAGAAAGAAAGAAAGAAAGAAAGAAAGAAGGAAGGAAGGAAGGAAGGAAGGAAGGAAGGAAGGAAGGAAGGAAGGAAGGAAGGAAGGAAGGAAGGAAGAAGAGAAATGCAATGTTTTAAGTTCTTTGGATCTTAAAAAGGTAATATTTCTAGCTGGGTAAGGGCAAACCAAGACAAGGCCCAAGTCTTGCCCCAAATCTCTTGCAAGCAATTTATGGTACTGTGCACAATACCTGCTCAGCAAAGGTTGTCTCTCGCAACTCCGGGTCTTCTTCAGCATAGGTAAGGATGGTTTTCAGTGAGCGCCTCAAGTGCTCCTCATTGAAGTTCTGAGATGTTCCCACAAGCGAGGAGAGGGACATGGTGACCTGCATCTTCACTCGGGCAAAGTTCTGTATAAGAAAATTTCAAAAAGGTATTTCTTTTTAGCATTAACAAAATTCCAGACATACATAAAAAAGAAAGTCCCTGCTTTCTTCATCATATCTAGCCCCTTCAGCCAACCAACCTAAGGCAAAAACTTCTTGGGTAAATGCCCTGAAGTGCTAAGTGTTTTGCAAACAAGCATAATGGAAATGATGATGGCTTGTCACATTTTGAAAAGGTGGCATTTTCAGTTTCTGTAAGACCATGGGTTGCCATAAATATTTTATTGATACACACGCACACGTACAAACACACATACATATATTATATATTATAAAAACACATGACGGTCAGGCAAGCATGGTGAACTGTCTTGGCAATGCTTTGTGTCTCTTCTTGACACAAAACTCATGGAATCAAGCAGTATATTTTAACCCAATCTATCTTAATAACAAAATAATAAAAATAAATAATAAAGAATGGAGTTGGGGGGAGACAACAAAATAGGAAGACACAGCATGTGAATAGGAAATAAATGTATTATAAGCAAGCAGATAAAAGTAATGTAAAATTGGTCATGGACCTAAAACATTGAAAATTGGAAGAGAGAAAAAGGTTGCTGCTCTGCCCTCAAAAAAGCAGCTGTATGGAGAACTGTCCTACCCCTTAATGCTCCCACACATAAACTCTTTTTCCCAATAGCACTTACATTGCCAATCTCAAAGTTCTGCCTCATGAGAAGGTAGAGTGAGGTGCTTGCATGGGTGCGAATGATCGCTATTCTGCTACTACAGTGGCGTAGGAGACGCAGGCACAGATCAGCACACAGTTCAGTGTCTTCTTCAAAAAGCATTTCAGGGAACTGTAAGCATGGGATTCAAGTTATCTGATTTGACAATGATAAAAATTGTTTTTCTAATTTGTTATTTATTTAATTAGATGTGGAAGTCCACTAAATTCTATATGACTCCGGGCAGCATACAGCATTAAAACATAATAAAATACTAAGAAACACCAACTAGTATATCTGAAAATATAATCCTTTAAACAAATGAAATCCTATAAGGGCTCAAGGCTTGAAGCAACCGCCGGGTTTTAAATATAAATCAGGGTAGAAGTTATACAAATCTTAGAGCAATATTTCCCAACCTTAGCTATGTTGAGATGTGTGAACTTCAACTCCCAGAATGGAAGACCTGAGGCTCATATATCTTAAAACAGCTAAGGTAGGAAACACTGTTCTAGGTGGATATTATTCTAAAGGGCAAGTGCTGCAACAGAAAAGGCAATCTCAATGTTTAATTAAGGGGGCTAGAATATACCCACTCTGTTTGTTGTAAAGGATGGGTAGAAAGTATTGGAGATTCCACCCAATTTATATTAGTGAAATATACAACCCAATTGTGTATCACTTCTAAACCCTAAGGTATTAAAACATTCAAAACAGGAAGATCTAACCCAGGCCTCCCAGTGGACTTTGAACAACTAACAGTCTTTTTAAGAGCCTTGGTGGCGCAGTGGTGGTACTGCAGGCCACTTCTGCTGACTATCGGCTACCTGCAATATGGCAGTTCAAATCCCACAAGGCTCAAGGTTGACTCAGCCTTTCATCCTTCCGAGGTGGGTAAAATGAGGACCCAGAATGTTGAGGGCAATATGCTGACTCTGTAAACCACTTAGAAAGATAGAAATGCAATAGATAGAAATGCTATTGCTATGTGGGCTGTTCCACATCTGGAGTATACTGACTGAGGAAATCTGCTATGGACAATAGCAGACACATCTCAGACAAGGAAGCATCTGGGCAAGCAAGATGTCTCCTAGCAGATCATGAGCCTTGCAAAAGTTGCAGATTGACTGGAAGGAACTGCATTTGATGAGACTTTCCTTACCAAGCAGACTCACCTTGCTCACTAGTGCTCTCTGAGTGGCAAAACAGTGTTGCAAGAAGGCAGCACTAGGTGTACAGCCCATGCTGTGAAGAAGCACCCTCAGCGCCCCACCCAGGACACTCTCCTTGGTTTCAGATACTGTCTGTGGGGGAGGGGAAGGAAGAAAAAATGAATTCGTTACACAGCAGAATGAAGGAGTGTTTCATGCTATCACACTTTATTACAACGTAGGAACAAAATGATAGCTGCACAAGTAAATGAGATACCAAATGTATTTTAAGGAAATGTTTTATCACAAGAAATGTAACATTTCTTAAATTTAAAAGAAAGCTATTTTCTTACCTTATTATCTGCAGATTCCTTATACGAAGTAGATGATAAATAAAACTATTTGGCACAATATTTGAGAAGCACTGTATTTCTTTTGATACAGAATTTCCTTGAAATGCAATGGAGACCAATTAAGTCCCTGCTAAATTGTGGGATCCCTTTATAGAGTTTATAACTCAGATTTTTACATCAAGATGTGAAGTCTGCTTGCAGGCAAAGAAACTTACCAGAGACTTCAGTATGGCTAGTAATATGAGGGCTTGCAGAACCTATTCAGTATTACTGGGTCTGGTTTTCTATTTAGGACAGATTGCCTGTTGTAAGTATTAGTACTTCACTTATTGTCATTAGTGAAACCTAGAGAAGCTCCTATGTCATAGATATGTTTTGTTTCTTAACATCTATGGTCCAGCTCAGTTTCTATATGCCACCCATCATCCTTTATTTTCAAGCCTTACCCAACATACTAAGTGAATTTTGCTCAACAGTGCGTTTCTGAGAACCATCATGACTAGGAATAATCAGAGTTATTATTATAGACACAGGAATTGTAATAGTATAGAAAAGAATGAATGAGCTGGAAGGACCTTGGAGGTCTTCTAGTCAAGCAGGAAAACCTATACTGTTTTAGATAGGTCTAGACTCTTCTTAAAAACATCCAATGATGGAGCATCCACGATTTCTGAAGGCAAGCTGTTCTACTGGTTAATTATACTCACTGTTAGTAAGTTTCTCCTTAATTCCAGGTTGCTTCTCTTTGATTGGGCTTCCAACCATTGTTTCTTGTCCTGCTCTCCAGTGCTTTGGAGAATAATTTGACCCCCTCTTCTTTGTGGCAGCCCCTAAAATACTGCTATGATGTCACCTCCAATTCTTCTTTTTTTTAGACTAGCCAGACCCAAATCCTGCAGCCATTCTTCATATGTTTTAGTCTCCAGGCTTTGATAATCTTAGTTGCTCTTTTCTGAACTTTTTCCAAAGTCGCAACATCTTTTTTGTAGTATGGTGAGCAAAATTGGTCGCAGTATTCCAGGTGTGGTCTTACCAGGGTTTTATAAAGTGGTACTAATAATTCATGAGATATTAATTCTATGTCTCTGTTTATACAACCCATGATTGTGTTAGGTTTTTTGGCTGTTGCTGCACACTGCTGGCTCATATTCAAGTGATTATCACTAGGACTCCAAGGTCCCTCTCACAGGTACTGTTTTTGAGCCAGGTCTCGCTGAATTTGTACTTTTACATTTGGTTTTTCCTGCCTAAATGTAAAACTTTGCCTTTTTTCCACATTAAAATTCATGTTGTTGGATAGGGCTCATGGTTCAAGTCTGTCAAGATTTTTTTGGATCCTGAGCTTGTCTTCTGGGGTCTTGGGTATTCCTGCCAGTTTAGTGTCATCTGCAAATGCAAAAGATATGGAAGAGTACTGGGCCTAAGATGGAGCCTTGGGGTACTCCACTACTTACTTCTCTCCATGGGGATATGGTACTATTAAGGATTACTCGTTGGATATAGTTTATTAACCAGGTACAAATTCATCTGGTGATGATGCTGTCTATCTTTTCTAGCTTACCAAGAAGTAGGTTTGGTCTATTTGTTGAATGCCTTGCTGAAGTCTAGCTATACTCTGTTCAGAGCATTTCACTAGTCTACTAATTAAGTCAATTTATCAAAGAATGAAATAAGATTGGTTTGGCATAATCTGTTTTTTACAAGCCCATGCTGACTATTAGTTATACATTTATTTGCTTCTAGTTGTTCGCATATCTATCTTTTGATTATCTTTTCCAGAATTGTCCCAGGTATTGATATTAGACTGATTGGTCTATAGCAGTGGTTCCCAAACTTTTTCAGTCCACCGCCCCCTTAGTGCTACAAACTCATCCTCGGTGGCCCCCACCCAGGGTTGGGATTCAAATTTCTGTGGGCATGGCCTAATTTGAGGGTGTGGCTTGCCAGTCATGTGACTGGGTGGGCATGGCTTATTCGTCATATGACTGGGTGGGCGTGGTTTGCTGGTCACATGAGTGGCTAGGTGTGGTTTGGTGGTCATGTGACTTGGTGGGCATGGCCAGGTGACTGGCAAACCAAATACAAGTGGTCCTTACTAAATGGCCAGTTGTTTAGCAAGTGTTCTAATTTATGACTGGCTCTCCAGAGCTATTTGACCTGTTTTTGGAGTTTTGACAGCCATGCACACACATACACACACACTCCCTTCCAACCCTGCTGGAGCAGGTCATTGGACTAGAATCAGCAAAGCATCTCTGATTAGATTCTAGTAGTGAATAGAATCTGATCAGAGATGCTTTGCCAATTCTTGTTGATTTTTATTTGTATTTCTTTATTTTATGTTGCTGAATTGCATTGACATGTGTGCCCCTTCTTGTGCACAACCCAGAAGCTTTTGTGATTCTTTGCAGCAAAAATTACTGACCTCTGGCTTTGCTCTACTTTTCAAATGTGCTGCCACTGCCGTGTTCTAGATGCCAGCCTCGCAGGTCCACCCCATTGAGCCCGCTGCACAGGAGGGACCTGCCCAAACAAGTCCAAGCGGAGCAGTGCACCAAGTCAATGGGGTGAGCCTGAGAGATGGAAAGAGAGAGAGAGAGAAAAGAAAGAGAGAGAAAGAGAGAAGGAAGAAAAGAAAGAGAAAATGGAAAGAAAGAAAAAGGGACAAAGAAAGGGGGAGATGGAAGGAAGGGACAGAAAGAAAAAGAAATAAAGGAGGAAGGGAGGGAGGAGAAAGATAATGAGATATCTATTCTAGTCCAATCACCTGCTCCAGCAGGGTTAGAAGGGAGTGTGTGTGTATGTGTTCTCCTTGTAATTTACCAGTACATTTTGGTTTTGCCTTCTTCAGAATTGGCACTGTAATGCGTTGGGGAAAAGTAATTTTTTAGGGTGGAGATCCGGTCCAATGAATCTTGTTTAAAGCCTCAACAAAATGTGAGAGCTTCCTGATAGTCTTCTCTCTCTCTCTCTCTCTCTCTCTCTCTCTCTCTCTCTCTCTCTGTCTCCCCTTGTCCTTTTTGTCTTTCAGTTTGTAAGAGAGATCTTTGTGCAGCCATGTTGGTTTCTTCTGGAATTTCTTGACAGCATTTTAACAAACAGCATCAATGTTTGGTTTGGTGGCTGCAGTGCCTCAGAGAGAAAGTCCATACAGAGAGTAGTAAGGACAATCAAGAAGATTATAGGAAGCTCAGTGACTGTTATTCAGGATACTGCTTATAAGCGCTATGTGGTTAGAGCTCAAAGCATTGTTAGACACCCCTATACACCCACTTCATGGTCTGTCTTTGTTGCTCCCCCCTGGGAGGAGATTTCAAAGTATTTCTAGCAGGACTATCATACTCTGTAACAGCTTTGTTCCCTAAGCCATCCATCTGGTAAACGTGCAAGATTCATTTCTCTCGCCATGCACACCTATACATATGAACTAGATTGTGTTGTTTCTCCGTGTCATATGTCAGTATATGCATAATTTTGTATTTATGTGTTTATTTATTTTGTCATGTTTATGTAGTGTATATTGAAGATGGTGACCTATGCAACTAAATTTCATTTTAATGTATGCTGATCAGTGTACATTCAAAGTGACAATAAAGTTATTCTAAGTCTAGGTCTAAACTTATCAGATGCATTTCGGGAAGCAGGATCCTTTCTCTTTAAGACCAGTTCTGAATGCACCCTAACAGAGATAGTAGAAACCTCACATTTAGAGGACAAGACAGATTTACTGAAACTCAAAGCTTTATCATAATGAGTAAGGCTAAGTCTTACTTGCACAATAATTTCCAGGGTATCCAGCACCACCATGTAGGCCTCTGTAGCCAGGTTTCCATCTACCAAAGCATCATGTTCTATCTCTTCCTTTGACCTATGTAAATGATAACGAAAGTGAACATTAAATTAATATCTAGTCATGCAAAATGTCTCAAATTTGCAAAGTTATTTAGTTGTTTTCTGATCACTGGGCCACCTCATTTGCCTTCAGAGCAAAAGAGCAGAATGATTTTTCCCAAAAGGGAGTCTCCCCCAAGACATTATGTGAAAGTAACTGGCTACCGCAAAACTGTTGGTTTATCTTTTCCCAAGAAAAATGATCAAATAGGAACAAAATTAGGCTGTTGGGTTAATGGAAGGCAATGGACAGAGAAACAGAAATTTAAAAAAAAAACCTTGAATACTGTTTGCTGGGACATGACTGGTACGTATGATTGTAGAACAGGACAATAGCTTTCCAGTCTTGCCTGGAAACTTCCCAAATGCATCTATTTGATTGTAGGTTATGGAATGCTAGATAATATAGAATGATATCAGGTAGCATATGATACAGAATGCTGGACTCAATAGGCCTAAGGTCTGGTCCTTCAGGGCTTTTCTTATGACTACACTTTTACGTGCAGTGAAAGGTTATTATTGTATTACTGAACCAAATTATAGTATTGTTGTACTATGAATTAACTCACTTTGGGAAAGGTAAAATTTGGATTACAATGGAAGGGTTCAAAGAGTAAAGGTTGCATTACTGCCTTTTGGGTCTGAAGGAAACCTTTGAAATTCACAGAAAGAGATGAAGCTAAGACTAAGGTCTCTATCTCCCAACTTCTGAACTGACATGAGAAGTGCGTTATTTAATTTCTTTTGTATTACTTCCAGAGGCTTCCACTCATATAGCTGCTAGAATAAGAAAAGCCCAATGAAGTGACTCTGAAAGGTAACATGCAATAACCAAATCAATTTCTTCTTCTTCTTTGGAAGAAATGTGTACATGTAATTAAAATGAAATGAGAAAAAAAAACCTGCTTTTCCAAGTTACTCGTCTGATCAAATATGTATCACACTGACTCCCCAGCAGCAGAATATGCCCATCACCCTCATCCTAGCTATTGTCTATCCACTGCAGGATGAAGGCCTCTCAATGTGCAGATGTCAGAATTGCCCACAAACGCACTTGTCCACCTTGTCCGAATTCTGTCTCCAGTGAGCAACATTCTTCCTCCAGCGAACATTTTCTTGGTTTCCAAAAGGGCTGCGCTCTGCTGAAAAAAAGGGGAAAGGATCTGGCTTTCACCACTGCAAAACAAAATGTGTTTTGAGGGGAAAGTGCTTAAATGACCAGCTTCTTCCTCTCATCCTTCCCCCTGAATGGGAGACCCCTCTGGGTTCTTGATTTTACTTCAAACAGAACATCCTTACTACAAATAGGATTTTATCATGGTGCAACATTGAAAAATCAGGATGTCTTTAATTATGGATTCATTTCCATAGCACTACAACAAATAGAAACTTCTTTCTTAATTTTTTCCATTTGAACCGATCTAAAAACTAAAGAAAATCAAATCCAATGTGTTTGTTTTCTTCAGAATTTTTACTACCACTGGCTAAATTTGCAGTAAATGTGGCCCAGAAATGGTCCGTCTTGTGGGAAGAGGGAACTGTGGGAGCAGTTCCACTGCCTCATGCACTTTGGCTTGTCTCACCTCGGCTGCGTCGAACCATTTCTTGACGTGCCCCAATAGTGCCTAAGATGGCTTCCTCCAGTCGCGCCTTCATGTCCAGAGATTTTTTGAAGGTCAGGCTATTGATGCGGTCAAAGGCCTTTTTGCCCTATGGGATGGCATCAGTCCTCATTAAGAAAGAAGAAGATACTTGACTGCAGGAACAAGATCTGCCAACCAATTGCCCACAGTTCTTCAGAAATAGGAAAAATAGTTTCCCTTAGAATAAAGTAATGAAAGGGCTATTCAGGAGTTCAGCAAGGAACATCATGATTTGTTGGGTCCACTAAAAGTATTGGTGCTGAAGCCAAATCAGCTTACAATCTCAGCACCAGATACTCTAGAACAGGGGTCCCCAACCACCGGTCCCCGGACTGGTACCGGTCCGTGGAACAATTTCTACCGGGCCGCCAGTTTGCTGGGTGCCGCCATCTTGTTTTGATGAAAAAGTGCTTCCGGTGAGCTTTTCCGGGTAAAAAGCAGCATTTGGGTGCTGAAAGAATCCTCACGCCTTAGTTTCATCGAGGGGGGGGGGGCGGCTTCGAACAAAACTAAGGCACGAGGATTCTTTCAGCACACATGGCAAGGCGAGCCGAGCGACCGTCCCGAAGCCGTCGCAAAGCCCATCGACACAGGTACAAAGGAGGAGTTGAAGGTGGCAGGGAGAAGTGGAGGACGGCTGGCTGGCCGGTCGCTCGGCTCACCTTGCCATGCGTGCTGATGCCGGTACCGGGCCGCGGATGATTTTGTGATGCCGGTACCGGGCCGCGGCACAAAAAAGGTTGGGGACCACTGCTCTAGAACACTGTCACATCTCAGTTTCACTCAGCCCATTTCAAAATTTCATTAATAACCCCATATTCCCTCCATTTCCACTCACTGCTATTAACAATCCATTTTTAAAAAACTCAAGAGATTTCTCAATATTTTATGAAAATGCTGATAACATGGGGGCCAAATTGAAGTACTTTTAAGTCACTGGGTTTATTTTTTTCCTGCATTTGTCTTCCCATCCAGTATCCACACAGAAGACTCTAAGAAGAAATTTTCTGACTTTGGAAAGATACATCACTCTTTCCTGTCCCTAACCATAACCAACCTGTTCTGCTGAGCATACTAAAGCACAGCACAAGAATAATTGACTTTTTAAATTCAGTTTTACTATCCTGCTATTTGACTCAGGTGAATTAATTATATTGATATTCATTCAACTCTTTCACAGGCTAAATTATAGTTAAGTTTTGCTTAAAAATTCAATATATTATTATATATTTTCAGTTCTTCCTAAGTACCATGTTGCTTTTAGACAAAGATTTTATACTCAGGTTAGGAGCTTGTGACAAAAAAGTGTATGAATTATATTTTTGGCTTTCATACCAACTTCTGGGGAAATAGTATATGAGCCAAAGACAGTATTCTTGTTTTTATCTCAATCTTTAAAGGAGATGAAGGGAATCAAAATATAATTCTCAATCTTCTTCTAACCTTGTATTCAAAGCAGGAGACACAAAGGTAGAGTAAATCAAGAAGACGGTTCACATGGAAAGCTGAGAGGTCAACCAGCCAACGATGTAGCACAGCCCCATCAGCATTCTTCAGTACCCAGAGAAGACAGATCAGCAGATTGCGACTTGCCTCAGCAGACAACATACTGTACTGGCGGGGAGGCTACAGACAAACAAAAGCCACACAGAACAGATCATGAACAAACTCTAAACATGTTTTATGATGTTCATGATAGGAGTTCATTGATCTAATCTACTCTAATTGGAAGAACTGGTACCATCCAAAGGAGGGGGGAAAGAGTTGTATCTGCAGGCAAGTGTTATATCTTGGTGGTCAAGCAGGTGCTTTACGTGAAGATGGCTCTAGTTCAATCCCTGGCATCTCCAATTAGAACAGAAAACTCCAGCCTGGAACCTGAAACACACTACCACTCACAACCAAAAAGAATAGACTAGCTTGCATGAATTAACGTGCTACATGGCAGCTTCATATCTCTTCTACAGCTTTTAGATGCCATCCAGAATAAATGACCTGCACTGCCTTTTTTTTGGTTTATGATGCTTATTATCAAGCTTGGTTCAAGTTTGCTCAAGATACTGTTTTAATCAAAGGATATGCACAATAGATGTATTCAGGGGCCACTCCCTAACTTGGCATTTGAGAGCCTTTTATTCTGGGATGTCCCACAATATTCAGCATGTGTGGATGATTATGAGAAGGCTGCTGAGAGGGCAAGTTCCTATCTGTTTGCTGGATTGTCTCCTGAGATCTATGGGTATAACGAAGAATTCTTGTGTGGCTGGATTCAAGGCATTGGGAGAGATACAAATCCAAAACGCACATGATCTCATCTCTGAGAGGAAATTTCCTCAAAGCTGGAAATTGTGAAGCTTCAAATCCAGAGTGTGATGTTCTGTTCTACTGTATGTTCCCATTTCCCAAGATCAATAGACACTCACCATTGATGGCATTTGGAAGACCGTAGACCGATGAGTATGAGGCAAAGGAGAACCTGCAATGGCCATGGCAACTGACTGGCTAATGGTGCTGCCATCTCCATTTCCATCGTCAACCATCACTGAAGCAAGCCGTCCTCTCTGGAGGTGGTTCTCTGTAAAACAGAATTGACTAGTGTTTGAGTGATAGAAAGAAAAGTAAGTTTTTTCCATCCAGTCAGCCACTTTAATGGTGTTCCATCTATGAAAATAAATCAGTAACAAAACATTTCTGTGTTTAGATATTAAAAGTAGCTAACAAAAATCAACACATCATCCGCTGATTAAAATATCGTAAAAACACAATGAAATGGCACACTAAAATTAAAATGTGTTTGAAGCCATGGAGGTAGTCATTTTTTTCTTTTTAAAGTAAAGGCCAACCATTGTTATTAGAACAATAAGTTGGTGTTTGGAAAAAAAAAGGTACTGACACGACCAAGCCTGGGCTGTTGGAATCTATATGAAAGGAAATGCCAAGAAGTTCTACAATGCTGACCAAGTAAATGCAGAAGAGCAAATTCAATATTTTCTTTGTTGATTTGTTTTATTTATAAGGCTGCTCAATTGACAAATGACTCAAGACACCTTGCAAAAAGCATAAAATCCTACTATGGGAAGTTAAAAAATTAAACCTCAAATGAACAGGTACATAAATTGCCATGGCCAATGTGTAGAACCAGGTTTTTAAGAAGCTTCTAAAGGTCAGCAGGTTGAAGCCATATCTATCTCAGGAGAAATATTATTCCATAGGACAGATGTAGGGACAATCCAGCTTTTGCCAGCGTGAGTGGCATGCAAGGACTTCAGTTCCCACTATTCTGAAGCCAGTATGGCCATTACAGAATTCTTAGGAGTCGAAAATCATGGATGAGAACACAGGAAGCACATCCAGCCAATCCCAAGAGATCTCAACTTGTCTCCAACTATAGGGTTTAAGCAAGGCAGATGTATATTTCTTTCCCCAAGGTCAAATATCTGAGTTGACCCAATCCTAAAGCCTAATGATCAGGTTCCACAATTAAGCTGTGAGATTCCTAGATCAAGCCCCAGAACTTTCTTTTGTTTTTTTAAAAAAAATTTTTTTTATTAATTTTCAATAAACAAACATACACAAACAAAACACAAAACATAAAAACATAAAACTTCTTTTTGGAAAGCGGCCTAGTCCCGGGTTACATCTTTTGGTATAGACATAAATCAAGTTCATGCTCACTTTATATACCATTTCATATCTTATTTACCATTCTATATTTTCTATATGGCTTCTCCCCTCTTTTCACTCTCTTAATTCTATTTTATTTATTTCATCTCGATTTAGATCATTATACTGATATCTTTTGTCCGTTCTGTTTCAATCATCTATTTTTCTTTTCTCATTAACACAATATTTCTCCTGTAATCACTAATTGAAGTATGACGCCTTTATATCTTTCCCCTAAATTTAACACTTAAAATAATATATAATTCTCATTCTGATTCTGCTTAGCACATTCTAAAACTACCTACTACATTTTAAAATAAAAATAATAATAAATTTATAATATAATTGAAACAATAATCCATAGTATATTAATCTTTATCATTAAATCTTAAACATTTTTTGGTATTTTGTTAAATCATATAAAGATCCAATTTTCTAACATTGTTTCAAGTGTAGATACAACAATACAATCTTATGTACTTTTGCAGAATCTCTTTTGTAATCCTAGTCTTTTTACACACACACACACACACACACACACACACCGTCTCTTGTTCTCCACCCTCTTGGTCTCCACTCTCTTCTGTAAACACAAGCTATTTCATTTAGCCCTTTCTTCTTTTTAAACTTTCTCTTCCTGGGTTCTATCTTTCCCCTAAATTTAACACTTAAGATAATATATAGTTTCCATTCTGATTCTGCTTAGTACATTCTATGTACATTTTAAAATAAGAAAATAATACGTTTATAATATAGTTGAAACAAAATCCATAGCAAATTAAACTCTACCATTAAATCTTAAACATTTTACCTATTTCCTTTAATATTTTATTAAATCATATAATATTCCAATTTTCTAACTCTATTTCATAATAACAATACTACAATACAATCTTGTGTGTTTTTGCAGAATCTCTTTTTTAATTGTATTTTACCCTTTGTCTCTGAAAAAGATCTGTTTTTTTACATCTTGTTTCAAGCCTTTGTAACTTCTCTTCCCTTTTTCCCTTCCTTTCTTGTCCAATCTAGCCTTTTTACCCCCCCCATCTCTTACTCTTCACCCTCTTAATCTCCCTTCTCTGTTGTATTCCTCTTTTCTGTTGCTTTCTGACATTGTATCGATTTTTCACCTTATTTTTCCCTTTTTTGGTTGTTTTTTTAAGTCTTGAATTTTCCATTCTCTTTCCCCTCTTTTCCTTTTCTTCCTCAACTAAAGTTATTTGTTCATTAAAGATGGCTTCTTCTTCATCCCAGCCTTCTTGTTGTTGTAATTCCTGGTAGGTAGAAATCGCCATTTCCAAAAAGTGAAAAACAGATCCAGAAGAGCCCTTCCCTTCTTATTCCTCTTCTCTTAACTTTTGAAATTCCATTTTCAATTCTTCAACAGATAATGCCATTGTGAAATTTTTTAAACAACCCAAAAGTTTTTAGTCTTTCAAAAAATAGTTTCCAAAAGTCCCAAAGTCACCAAGCAATCCAAATCAACACAAACTGTTTCATTTAGCACTTTCTTCTTTTTATACTTTCTCTTCTTGGGGTAGAATCAATTTGCAAAGTTCCAAATGTATTTTTTAGAAGTGTTATTACAATTTGTCTCTGATCTTATAAGCTCCAAGCAGTCTCCTCCAGCAAAGTCTTAATATAAGTTCTTTATCTCTCCCTTCCCACTTATAGCAAAAAAAATTTTTTTTAAATTTTTTGATTCCAATGTTCAGAAATCTTTAATATCCCCTTGGCTTTAATTTTCAAATTTAATTACCTTCTGTTGCCAAGACAGGTTTTTCCGATTTCCTTCTGCTATTTCTGTAGGGAAGGAGAGTGAGAAAAAAAAAACTTTCCCTTTTTACTTTCTTCTACCGCTTTTTACAATCTTCTTAGGGAACAATGTATCTTTAAGAAAGTTGAATTTCCAGGGTATTTAGATGTTACTTGTTATCCCGGTTCAGCCAAAAACTTTCACTTTCTCAGCTTCCTCCTGCACAGTCTTGTCTGGATGAAGGTTTCTTTGTGGCGGCCATTGCTGACCGCCGCTCCACCGCTTTTGGAGAAAGGAGTTAAGCCAGCTGAGGAGGGGGGTTGCGATCCACCCGGACCCCTGCTGGGCCTCCTCTATCTTCAGTCACCTCTACAGGGTGACTATTAACCCCCAAATCCAGCTGGATCGGGGGCATGCCAGTGGCGAGCGCAGCAGGAACCGCACACGATCGCGGATTCCTGCTGCCACCAAAGCCTTTCAAACCGGAGGTTCTGTTTAGTTCTTTATGGTCTAATATTCTTCAAGTTCCTTTCCAAATCTTCATTCCTTTGTAATATTCTTGTTTGCTATTTCACAAGCCTCTCGCTCCATCTCTCAATGGTCATTCCTTCAATAATACTTGCTTTAATTCTGCTTAAACTATTTTGTTCTTCACAAAAAAATAATAATCCGATATAGGATTCAATTACCATGTTTCCCCAAAAATAAGACCTAGTCTTTTTTTTTTTTTTTTTTGCTCCAAAAGATGCATTAGGGCATCAGGGAAAAACAGTATCAGGGTGATGGCAAGGGATTAGCCCCCATCTCCCTGGCTCCAGCTCAGCCCTACCCCGCTGGGGGCTAATGGTTTCCTGCAGCAGCTGCAGCCTGCTGGCCCCTTGGCCAGTGCACTCTGGGTCTGTGCAGCCTATGCAGTGGTGAACCTGAGCGCTGCAACTGCCGGTCCAGCCCTCCAAGCAGCAGGCGGATGCGGAGGTGCAGAAGGGGAGGCACATGATCTGGCCTGCCAGACATGTCATGTAGCCGCCCACCCATCCTACCATCTGTCTTTGCTTGCCCACAGCCATGATGGGGCAGGTACATCTGGATCACTTGCCCCCCCCCCAAGCCTCTGCCTCCACTGGCTGCTTGGATGGCTGACCCAGCAATTGCAGCGCTCGGATTCACCTGTGATGTGAGGGTTGCACAGCCCCAGAGTGCGCTGGCCAAGGGGCTGTTGGATTAGGGCTGCTGCTGGAGACTGTTGGTCCCCATGCGATTGCTGCATCCTGTGCTGGCCACGCTACCCCCAAGGTCTAAAAATCTTACCCGGGGCTTATTTGGGGGATAGAGCTTTTATTACGAACATCCTGAAAGACTATGCTACAGCTTATTTTCTGGTTGGGTCTTATTTTCAGGAAAACACAGTATTCATCTCCAGTTTGATTGTTTTCTGAGGTAACTCTCATTTTAAAAAGTTTTATAATCAAAAATTGATCACTGTTTTTTAAAAAAGCCACTCTATTTTATTTGCTCAATATATTTTATAGTTGTTTGTGCCACCAACAGGAGTTTATGTTATCTTCAGTGACAAAGCATTATTTAGTGACAGCAGAAATTACAAATACATGCATTAATTAAGAAAAAGAGAGAAGTAAGGAAGGAAAATGGATTTATATGAAATAATCATGTCCCTATTTCTATGTCCAGCAAATCATAATGTATCAACAGATTTTATTTTAATTTGATACATTGCTCTCTGTGTATCAAAAAGATCCACTGAAAGAAAGAAATGAACAGTACAGAACAAATATAAAATATATTATTAATGCTGGCATTTATCATCTGTATACTGGAATCAATGACATAAATATAGGTAATTAATTTCTACCCATCACCAATGATTTAACTGAAAAATCAGAACAAACAGCAGAAATAGAAAATTTGATAAGAAAAGCTATAACAGGTTGCCGAAGAGATTACAAGCAGTATAAAATATAAAGAAAGTCTGCTGATTTTAGCTTTGAAATATAATGGTTATATTTAATAAAAGTAGCAATTGTAAACAATTTGGTCAGATGTAGAAAACAAAGCTAGCAAAAAGTCATCTTGGCTTGACTTTTTTGTAATGATCATTATAACAAAATGGCAGAGCAAACCAGATAGCAAAGGTGTATATCACTAGTTGTGAATGTAAATCACTCCTACTTAGAAGGAGAACAACTACTTCCACACATTTTGACACCTCGGATATAACAGATAACAGATAATCAGAGTTGGAAGGGACCTTGTAGGTCATCTAGTCTAACCCCCCGCCCAAGCGGGAGACCCAAGCGGGAGAAGCTGTTCCATTGGTTGATTGTTCTCACTGTCAGAAATTTTTTCCTTATTTCCAGGTTAAACCTCTCCTTGTTCAGTTTCCATCCATTATTCCTTGTCTGGCCTATAAGCGCTTTCGAAAATAGCTTGACTCCTTCCTCCCTGTGGCAGCCCCTCAAATATTGGAAGACTGCTATCATGTCTCCCCTGGTCCTTCTCTTTACTAGACTAGACTTTACTAGATATACCAGGACAGGGGGACCTCATTGGTCAGCTGATTTTCTATAAATTTAGTTCAGTGCTTTATAGTAAAAGACCAAGCGTATATGAATCATAATGCATTATAAAACTATTAAATTATAAAACTATTAAAAATTGACATTACAAAAAATAAAAACAACGCTATGAGTCATGTCAGACAATTTGGAGACTGGGTGTGACTTAGGGTAACTGGTCTGTATAAATATAGAGCTTCTGAGTTCTGGTGGTTCTGACTGGCTTCTGCTTCTTGTTCTTGTATTTGCTACCATGTTGCAACGGCTGCATGGGTATTGTATACATGCATCATGTTTTATATTATTGTACATAGGTTTCTTCATAAATGAATCCTGCTGAATTATTTACTTGTGTGTTGGTTGGATCACTGCAAACTCTAACTAAGGGTCCTTATTTCAAAAAGTCTGCATGGATGGAGCTACTTTTCATTTGGAATTTTCTACTGCTTCCCTGTTGGTAACACATTTCAAATGCACCAACAACATAATTTTTTGATATTTCAATTAGACTTAAGAATATGGCTGTAGTGAAGCTAATACACCAACTACTTAAAGACCTGACGATAGCAGACTTACCACTGGCAACAGTGGACTAGAAAAATGGCCTCCTTTGGCAGTGTTACTCTGCACCCCTCACCCCTTGCCTTACCTGTAAAGTCATAGAGCTGCGGTAGAGCATCCATGATGATGCCAATCAGAGGCAAATAGAGCTGAGCGACTTGGGCTCGCACAGTAGGGTCGCTGTAGCGGCTATCAGAGTCATGACTGCATAGAAGGTTGTGTAGAGTACAGATGGCTTTCTTGTGCAGGAAGAATGCCCTGATGGGGGGAGGGAAAGATTTTTAGAACAGAAACAAGAAATACTTAATTAATTTCAAAAAATTAATTTCATTCCCCCATGGGCAGAGGAAAATGCTAAAATAATAACAACAATAATAATAATGGTAATAAAGAAGCCTCCAAGAAGCCTCTATTCTAGAAGGCCAATTGCCATAAGGAAGTACTGTAATTAAAAAAATATTCACAGACCTGCAGGTGGCAGCACCAGGTTGACCCTTTCTGAACTAGGAAGCGATGCAGGGTCCAGCCTGGATCAGCTGTGAACAGAAAACTATCAAGGAAAACCAGGGTCCAGTCAGGTTCGAAAATCAAAACCATCCTGGAAAAAGACAGTGGAAAACCACTTCCATAAGGTTGCCAAGAAAGCTGCATGGTTGAGGAAGAAGGTGGAGCCTCCTTGCTGACAGACCACAGATCGTGACTCTCTGAGGCTATGGTCTGTGCTCTTTCGTTGGAGAGCCCTGATCATTACGATTAGGGGCTGAAGCTGGCTTAGAGGGGTGGTGGAGTAAGGGGAAGCCACAAGCCAGGTTGAGGGGAGCCGCATCTCCCCCCCTGGGCTTGGTCTTTCCCCCCCCCGAAGATGACTGCAGCGGTGGTTTAAAATGGCCACCCCAAAGAGGAGGACTCAGCTGGATTAAGATTTGTGCAGGAGGGAAGAAAGAGGTGGATAACATCTGAACCGGGACAACTGGGCAATACAACTAAACAAAAGTACCCCGGGATTAAGGTAACATGGAATTTTTAAGAAAAGAAAAGTGAGTGGTGAAATTACAAAGGGACTGGAAAAAAAATAAGAAAATATTTTTGACAGCTAAGTGGGGCTTCGAACTGGGAAAGGAAGAAGCCGGAACTAAAGATATAACTAAATTGGACTAAAATGTTTTGGGAATAAACAGGCATAAAATAAAGCTGGACTTAAGATTGTCAAATAATAATAATAATATTTACAAATTGGAGACCGGACTGTGCTGGAATACTGAGGTTCAAAAAACCCTAAATAAAAAAATAGGGGGAAAAGGTGAAGACTTTGTATAATGGAGAGTGCCACCTTTTGACAAAAACTTGAGCTCAAACAAAACGGAAAGCATCCTGTCTCTGAATGAACTTGTGTGGATATAACATTAAAGAAATATTGAAACAAAGTAAGAATCTTAGAAAGTGAAAGCAGAACCAGAATAAAGGAAAAAGCAAGGAAAGACTGACTGTGGGATTAATTGATGTTTTGGCATAGACCCTGGGCTAGAATAACTGAGAACTTCAGAAAATTGAAAAAAGAAAGAAGGAAAGTAAAAGTGGGTTTTTTGTGGACTTTAACGATCGTAAAATATAAGAGTGTGTAATGATGATAGCTCTTCGCGAATTAAAAATGGAACTTAAAAATATGAGATAATTACTACAGGAAAGAGGTGAATCACTTTGCTCTGTGTTAGAAAAAATGGATATGGTGATTGAAGAACAAGAAGAAAGAGCTTCAGAGGAGGAGGAGTTGACTCAAGGAGAAGACATTTTAAATAGACAATTAACACAAAGAACACTACGAAGAAGTGGGGAAAGAAGAAAGATCTAAGAAGGCAATCAAAGGGAGTACCTGGGAAAGGCAGAAAGACCCAGCAGAAAAGGGGAAAGGAAGATATTAAGAAAGAGAGGGATATAAACTGGAATGTGAAAAGATATGGGGAAAAGAGGGGAAGGAGAAGCAGTAAGAAACAGGTACATGAAATAAAGAAATACGGAAATAGTAAAATGTTGAAAATAGTTTTTTCAGAGATAATGGTTGATGAATTAAAAAGGGGATTCTGCAGGGTGACAAGGAGTAATAAGAATATTTCTGCAATTAAAAATATTTAGAAAATAGGGTAATATAGATACTGATAACTCTTATTAAAAATCAAGGGGGGGAAATATGCTGCGGAATCCAAATGAAAAGATGTAATGATTATTATTGTAACTTCTTAAAAATAATGGTTTATTGGGAATCAAGATGAGGGAATAAAGGTATATTTTAATCATTGAGGTGTCACATTCAAAGCAGTAAAAGGGGGGAAACCTATACTTGTTTTTTTTTTCTTTAGTGTTAAAATATGTATTAATCTAGAATTTATAAAAAGAATGTGTAATGGAAAGGGAATATGACAGACTAAAGAACCAACTAAACTAATAAGTTAATATAGACTATTAAAAGCAAGGAGAGACATTGGTAATCTTTATTATTATTATCATTATTATTATTATTAGGCAAACACATATTGTTTATCTTTATTTTTTAAATAAATATTAAAGGATTATATTTGAAATAATTGAAATGAAACAGAAAGATGTTTCGATTGAGATTAATGAAAGAGGCTACAATATATGTGTTTGTTTCTCTCCTTACTGAAAATTTGGAATGGAAAAGGTAATAATAGAATTAAGTATGCATATATGAATGTATAATTGCTGTCATATTTGTATATAAAGGTGATGACCTGGAAATATGTTGTCCACTAAAAAGAGATTTTTGTTTTTAATGTGAAAAACTAAATAAAATTAGTTTTAAAAAAAGAAAACTGCATGGTTGGGGTCACACCTTGTTGGGAAGATTTTAATGGGAATGGCCTCCTGCACATATACCTAGAATGGTTCTTTTAGTATTACTTCACTAATGTTACAACAAGTTGCTGGCTAAATGTAAGCTCTATTCAAGCAAGCTGCAGTTTCTGGTCTGGAGAATAGAGCTCATCCTCTCCAGAGCCCTTTGAAGGCTCTAGTTTGTAGTCTGGGTAGGTTGAGCAATCCAGCCCTAATCTCAAAGTATAATTAGCCTCTGGCAGGAAATCTCAGTCATAAGCTACGCGCAGAAGGTAAAGGGGGTTTAAGGATTGCCTCTCCTCCTAACTTAAGAAAGTGAAGAAACACATGTGACAGCAATACATTCAAAGCAACATCTAGGCAAGACAAGTAGAATTAAAGCAGTAGAGACCCTCCCTTTAGCCAGAGGCGGATTCAACCAATCCACAGGTGTGAGTATGGTTTTTTTTGTAAAAAGTTTTTTATTTTTTATATTTCAAAAACATCTCTTTTAGTGAACAGCATGGTTCCAGGTTTTCACATTTCCATACAAACATGATCTTTGTTACATATTCATCTTTCACATTTGGTTTCATATCATGTAATTACATTTCATATTTTATAAATTTTCTCAGATATTCTTACATTCTTCAAATTTATTTTATATATTTTCAATTCCTTTCTTAACTTATTTCTTTTTATTTTAAATAGTTCTCATATCTTCATATTCATTATACTTTATATTTTAATCTGTCACATTTGCAATTTCATCACATATTCTTATTTCATTATTCCAAAAGTTCCATCTTAATTCTACTAATTCAAAAAGTTTCCCCTTTAATTACTAATTTGAGTGTACCACCCCTTTATTTTATACATCATTTAGTTAACTCCTCTTTAATTCATAATAATAATTTATCGCAATATAATCACTTTTTAATTATCACCTTAAGAGTCCATAACAATAATCTCCTAATAACTACTTAACACATATACATTTTAGGCCAGATTCCGCATGGTATTTTCCCCTTCAATTGCATCAAATCATTTATAATTTCAAATAAATTAATCTATTGAATTAATCATAAAAAATGATGTTAGTCTTTTTATAACAGTTCTCATAATTCATTTTAACTATATTCTTAAATTTATTAAACATATTTAGCATACTTATAGTATCATAGTTTCTCTTTTTCACATTTATTCCATTTACCTCTGTATGTAATTTAACAATAACAAGTAGTCTAGCAACAAAGAAACATCAGTTCCAATCTTTTTGTTTTGAAAATCTATATTTTTCCATCTCCTAAATAATTTATTACTTCAAATGCTGTTATATTACACATTACCTTGCAGAATCCCCCTTCTTAATCCTTATCTCTGGGTCTCCTAACTAAACAATTTCTTTTCATTGTTAAACAATTTCCATATCTTCTTATTTCCTTTCTCTTATTGCTTCTTTTTTCTTCCATTTTTTCCCTTCCCTTTCTTACTCCAGTTTTTATCCTTCTCCCTCTTTAAAGTTTGCCTCCGTAATCCCCTTTTCTGCTGTTTCCATTTTCTTTGTTTGGCTTTCAAAACATTTCCCTATTTAATTGCCTCCTCAAATCTCCAAGTTTTAATTCCCATTCTTTTTCTCCTTTGCTTTAATGTTCGCTGCTCCATTTGTTCATTGAAGCTGGCCTCTTCTTTAATTAGCTCCTCCCCTTCTGGCACTCCTTGGTCTTCATCCTCCAGAATCGCCATTTCTAATGATTGCAAAGCTAGGCAGCACGATTCACCCTTTTCATGTAACATTTCTTTTATGTTTCTTAATTCCATTTTTAGTTCCAAAAAAAGTTCTGCATTTTTAAACACTTCTTTTATATTTTCTTTATCCCTTTTTTCAGTCTTTAAATCCAAACCAACTGTCCAGTAATTTAATTCGACCAGCATCTTTGATATTTATTTCCAACGATGAACTTCTATTAATTCCTCTTTAAGTTTTTTCCAAGTTCATCAAGCAGTTCAATATCCATAGATTCAAATTTATGGCAAAATCCCCAAACAGTCCTGAGAGTAATTTCTTCACACTTCTTTCTTTTATTTTGATATTCTATGTTTTCACTTTTCACTTTCCAGGGTTTCTATTTTGTTGTAATAAAGTTTATCTTATTTTGTATCAACATCCACTTTTGAAAGAACCAGCTGTTTTTTAAAGAGTGACTAATTTTTTTCCTTTACCATTAGGTGGCACTCTCTGTTATGTCCAAATTCCACCCTTCTGCCCCCACTTTCTTTTCTTTGTTTAAGGCTTTTAAATTCCAAAAATCCAATAAATCCAATCATCAATCACTGTTCTTTTTTTTGACACATTTAAGTTCAGCTTTTAATTATGCCTATTTAGTGCCAAAATCATATATTTGTCCAATTAAAAAAAGGTATTTTCTTCTGGCTTCCTCCTTGAATTTCAAAGTTCAAAGCCACTTTTAGCTGTCAATTTTTTCCCTACTTTCTCTGGTCATCGCTTTTACTATCTTTCTTTCTTAAAATTTCTTTTTAGCTTAATTCCAGGGTACTTTAATGTCTATATGTCAGCTAGTTTGCCTGGTCTCCCTGCTGTCCACTTCTTCTCCGCTCCAGCATGTTCTTATTTCCCAAATAGCTTCCCATCTTTAGGGCAGCTATTAAAGACTGCCGCTTACTCCTGTCTTCAAGGGGAGTATACCTAGCCACGGAAGGGAGATGCAGCTCCCCTCGACCTAGCTGGTGTCTCTCCCTCTTTCCCCACCTCTCCGAGATGGATCCAGTCCTGTTCGGGATCCTCTGACAAGGTAAACACAGATCTAAGCCACACACAATCTCAGTCTCTGATCCGTTGCCGATGGAAACACCACCAAGTGAGGATGTTATTGTACCAGCCACTCTGAGAAATAGATAAGCAGGCATTCCCATAGCCATCTCCGCTGGCTTTCAAAATGAAACAACCCACATGGCCTTCCCTCCTACCACATTCCCAAAGAGGTGAGAAAATTTCAGGGCGCTCCAGCACCAGGATACAAGTTATAAAATAGCAGTTGTCACAGGCAATGTTTCCTTCAGTGATGCACTGCCTCAGATGAAACTTTGATGTTTGCAGGAAAAGAAATGAAACACACATTTCACTGTCCCAAAGATGTTTTTTCAAGAGACAACTGGACTTTCTGGTTTTTCTTTGAAGACATTTCACTTCTCATCCAAGAAGCTTCTTCAGCTCATTTTACTGCAAATTCTCTCCTTGACCAAAGATGGACAGTCTTTTAGTGGCTCTGAATTACACTTAAGAGGAAGGGCAAAATGAAGAACAGGCAGGCAGGGCATCAGGATTTTCTGTTATCTGTCTTCAGAGTTTCAGAGGCGGGAGTTTCTCAACCTTGGCAATTTTAAGATGCATGCATTTCCAATCCACAGAATTTCCTAATCAGCATGCTTGTAATTGTAGTCCACATCTTAAAGTTAACAAAGTTGAGACACTGAAGCTGAAGAAGCTTCTTGGATAAGAAACAAAACATCTTCAAAGAAAAATCAGAATGTCCAAGTTGCCTCTTGAAAAAGCACATTTGGGACAATCATGACCTGGATGACTGAGAATCACCATAGACACAGTTAAGACACATTGTTTTACACTAATTTCTAGTTTGAAGGAGTGGAAGATAATACCTCCCATTTTTGGCTATCATGGTCAGGGAATGGAGGAGGACACATGCAGCCACAAGGTTCCTGTTTTCCCCACTAGATCATACCTACCCCTCTGCATCAGGCTCCAGGATGAGTGCCAGCTCCATCAACACCAAGCCTGCCAGGAAGTGCTGTTGGCGAAAAGCTACAGAGAGCTCAAACATGCTGGCCACTCGCTGGTCCTGCATGTGGCTGGAGAACGCTGAACTCTGTAAAGAAGAAGTGGCCAATGAAAAACCAGGTAATGCTGCACCGTCAGTAATTTCTGCCCTCAATGCAAAGCAAAGGGTGGAAATCCAAGCCACCTCCTTGCAGCAGCTATTATCTATCACAGAGGTCTGCAACCTTAAACACTCAAAGAGTCATTTGGACCAGTTTCCCAAAGAAAAGAAAACACTGGGAGCCACAACTCAATGTCACTCCCATCCAGTCACATGACCTCCCCAGCCATGCCTACCCAGGTTTCATGGCTCTCATGCTTTCTGTGGGAAATCTCTCTCTCTCCCCCCCCTTCCCTCCCTTACATTTCTGTTTTTCTCTTTTTCCTCTCTCTTCTTTCTTTCTTTCTTTCTTTCTTTCTTTCTTTCTTTCTTTCTTTCTTTCTTTCTTTCTTTCCTTCCTTCCTTCCTTCCTTCCTTCTTTCCCTTTCCCTCTTTCTTTTTCTTTCTCATTGAATATGATAGCAAATGCAAAAAAAAGTTATTAATTGTGGGAAATTGCTTCTCTGTAATCTTTTCATAGTGAACTCTAAGTTGATAGAAGCTGGCAAGATTGCACTAACAGAATATAATACATTATTCAAAATTATAAATAATCTTATTTTCAGATGCATTTTTGCTATCTTTGTTATTTCCTTTAAAAAAAATCAGACTTGCTTCCAATTTGTGTCTTCTGGCAAACCGCAGTTTTCTTGGCAAGAAACCTAGCTTGCCATTGCTTTCGTCATATGTCTGAGAGAGTTCTTTCTTTCTTTCTTTCTTTCTTTCTTTCTTTCTTTCTTTCTTTCTTTTCTTTCCTTCTTTTTCTTTCTTTCTCTCATTTGTTTCCCTCTTTCCCTCCCTCCAGCTCTTTCATTTCTCTCTCCCCCTTCTCTCTCTCTTGCTTCTCTCTCTTTTTCCTTTCTCATTCTTTCCCTCCATCATTTTCTCATTTCTCTCTCTCTCTCTTTTTCTCCCCTTTTCTCTTTCACATCTCTTTCTCACACACGCGCAAAAGCAAAATACCTTCCTGGGCTGGGAACACAGCGGCAACAGGGGACTCCTCCCACCGCTGCCCCCACTGCGCAGTGAGGTGAGTAGCCAGCTGTGCAGCACAGGAGAACTGCGCTGCACAGGAGAGCCACACAGCACAGGAGACTCTTGCGCAGCGCAGGAGAGCCAGAGCTCTTCCCTCCCTGCATCCAGCAATGGCTACTGCTGTTCCTCCCCATTCCCCTCCGCCAACACGAAGGGGACAGAGACTGGTGCTGAGCTGCCTGTGAAGGACACAGAATCGCAAAAAGTAACCGGTCACAGACAGTGCAGAGAAAATGCTAGGGGCGCTTCAGCCACGCAGCTCTGCAAAGAGGCTTGCCCCTTCTCGAGTCAGAGAGCAGATCGCGCAACCGGGTTGGCAGGTAGCAGCAGGAGAGGGGCTCTTGGGCCATGGGTTGCCCAATACCCGATGTATCACATCAGTCTGAATGACTCAGGGACTCCCCATCTCCCTTTTAGGGATCATTGTCAATATTGAGTGGGAGGTAGAAGAAACCAGAAATAGGAAGCGGAAAGCTGCAGCAGCGTCAATAAAAAAAGAACAGATAAGTTAGTAGTATACATTCCCCAAATAGTGGAAAATGCTTTTTTTCATCATATAAGAATAACACTCTTTTCCCAGGAAAGAAAATCCTGCTCTTACCTGTTTGTCTTATCCATGGCAATTATGTAATTCCTGTCCTTAGACTGTTCCTTACTTGCCTTTTTAAAGACATCATTACTTTTATATCTTGCTTTTCCTCTAAGGGATGCAGGTATCGCAAAAGCAATATATCCCATTTTTATATATTTCCCAAAGCCCTATTTTTCTGGCAAATTTTTCCTGAGCCACCAGTCTTTTCCCCTCATCACCCCTTACCTCAATATTATTTTAAACAGTGGAAAAATTCACAGATCCACCCAACCCTAAAATCTGACAACTAATTAGAACCTCCGCAATCAGTTTGGCAACTTCTCAATGGGACTTCTGGTGAAAGTACTGAAGGGGAGAACGTGATTTTCAACAAGAAACTCTTGTCTCTCATCATCTTCCTTCATGCTGTTTTACCTACCTGGGAAGTTGCTGATGAGATGGAAGGAGAAGGGGAAGCAGGAAGGGAGAGGTCACTGCAGGGAAGATTTAGGGTGACATAATGTTCATGGCTGCAGACGATACGGATCAAGTCCATCCTGAGAGCAATAAGGGCATTGGGGTTCTGTGTGGTCAACAGCCAGTTATTGATCTGGAGAAGTAGGAAAAAAAAACTTGAATTATCCTACCCTTAGTGTAGCGATGGAGACCCATCTTCTAGGCTCAGAAAAACATCCCATCAATTCATATAGTACTCAAGAATTTTTCCATTAAATTAGAAGCTCAAAAATATGTCATAGACAGGCCTATCTCTATCTCCAGGTGCATCCATAAAAGACACTAAGCAAACCTTTCTGCAAGAAGTAACAAGGCTGAATTAGGTTTGGGGAATGAGAAGGAACACAGAATGAGATCCCAAACATTCTATGCAAAAATGGCACCATTTCACAATTGGGTAATTTCACAACTAATGTATTTTTTTTAATTGAAGTTAGGACAGTTGAATGAAGTAAATTAGTTCACAACAAAATGGGATAGGCACAGTTGGGCTTTATATTGGATTCCTAAAGATAACTTGCTGATGTAATGGAAGGATTCAGAAAAGAGGATTCATAAGAATCTTTGAACTGGTGAAAATATTATTTTGAAGATTTAAATAAAACTGTGTTGAAATATATATGGCAAGGTAAGAAAGCCAGAATAAAGTTAAAACTTTTGCAAGATGCCAGAATAAGAGGAGGATTTGGTTTGCCTAATTGGGAGTTGTATTACCAAGCTACAAATTTGATGTGGGTTAAGGAATGGATAACATTAAGAAATACTAGATTGTTGACATTAGAAGGACATGATCTGTTGTTTGGGGTGGCATGCTTTTTTATGGTATAAAGGAACTAAAACACGGGGGTATTTTAGAAGACATTATATACGGGAGTCTCTGTGGTTAAACTGGGAGAAGACTAAAAGGCAATGTTATTTGAAAATTCCAGTCTGGCTATCAACTATTGAAGCATTTTCTTATCCTATAATATATAAAAAGGAACAAACAGTTAGATATGGTGAAATATTGAATGAAAAGGGTGAACTTAAATCTATGCAAAAATTAGAGAAACAAGGTATAAAGATGAATTGGTTTTCATATGCACAAATACATTCAAGGTATGACAAAGATTCTAAAACAGAAGGTTTCTATGATAAACTGACTGACTTAGATAAGATTTTGACAGGTACTGATGAAAAGGTGATTATAAAATTGTATGGATATTTATTAGAAATTAAACTAGAAGAAGAACAAGTTAAAGAAACTATGATTTCTTGGGGGAAGAATTTTGGATATGGGATTGATCTAGAGAAATGGCAAAAATTGTGGTCTCAAAATTATAAAATGACAATGTCAACAGAATATAAAGAAAATTTGTATAAGATGTTTTACAGGCGGCATTTTCCCCCAACAAGAATAGCAAGAATGTTCAAGAACAAATCTGGAAAATGTTGGAAATGTCATCAGATAACTACCATATGTGGTGGACGTGTGCTGATGCCAAAAAATATTGGACTAAAATCCACACATGGTTGGAAAAAATGAAAAAAAGCACATAGACTTGAAACCAGATATATTTTTATTGGGAAATTTACCTGAAATATATAGTAAAGAATTGAAATATGTGATTGTAAATATATTAACAGAGGCTAGGATTGTATTTGCCAAAAACTGGAAAAATGAAAAAATACCATTACAGGAGGAAATCATTAAGAAAATATTGGAATGTGCTGAAATGAGTAGATTGACATTTGAAATCAGAGAACAAGAAGACAAACAATTTTATAAAATTTGGGATCTATTCTATCAATGATTAGACAATAAAACATGGTAATGAAATATGTAGATTCTTAGAAAATAATAAATATATAAAGAAGTATTTTTTTTTCTTATTATATCTACAAAATGATTGTAGGATACATTTGAGATGATAATATAAACTGTCATAAAACAAATTAAGCAAAATATGGATTATTTCATAAAACATGAATGAATAAAAGTATAGTCAAATGATTGATTAACAATGATATTAATGTATTTAATATTTGACTGAAAATATGAGAATATATACAATGTAATTGTAATTGAAGACTACGAAATGGAAGCACAAAACAATTTGTAAACCAACTGAAACACTGTATGTATATATATGGAAGATGGCTTGATGTTTTTATGTTTTGCTTGTCTTAAAAACCAATAAAAAGAATTAAAAAAAAGAATCTTTGAACTGGCCTGTATTAATATTGGAGAAGAATTTGAAATAAAAAAAAATTTAACTCTAAAAACTGAAAGACTGGTGGAAAGCAAAGCGAAGGATGATTAAAATAAATTGAACAATTGAAAATTGGACTTTGTGATTGGATAGGATTTGGCTTTGGATAGGCATTATTTAAAATGCTGTAACTGATTTGTAAAAAAGAATATATATATTTAACTTTTCTGGAAATTGGTAAAGGCTTGAAAAGATGAAAGAAATTTGGCGGGGGAAAGGTAGAAAGTGGAAACTGAGTTGAGAGCGCCACCTGTTATCAAAAGAAATTATAGCGGATCCGTAAAATCCTTAAAGGATCCGATCTAAGAAGAACTGAAAGGAAAATTTAAAGGAACTCTAATATCAAAAGATTCCAGAAAGTAACAAGATAAAACTTAATTGGTGGAGAATTTTATGAAGATATCATCCTTGGATTATTTAAAACAGATGAACTAACTTTGAGATAAAAAGATTCTTGAATGTTGAATTTATAGTTTGAAAAACATTGCTGGTTGGATTACAGGATTGTGGGACAATTGGATAAAAGAAACAGAACAAATACAAATAAAGTTGAGCGGAACATGTAAAGAAATTGTGCTGAAATTGAAGAAGGCGGAGCCTCCTCTCTGACGGACCATAGATCATGACTCTCTGAGGCTATGGTCCGTGCTCTTTCATTGGAGAGCCCTGATCATTATGATTAGGGGCTGAAGCTGCCTTGAAGGGGCAGCGGAGTAAGGGGAAGCCACAAGCCAGATTGAGGGGAGCCGCATCTCCCCCCCGGGTTTGGTCTTTCCCCCCCCGAAGACGACTGCAGAGGTGGTTTAAAATGGCCACCCCAAAGAGGAGGACTCAGCTGGATTAAGATTTGTGCAGGAGGGAAGAAAGAAGTGGATAACATCTGAACCGGGACAACTGGGCAATACAACTAAACAAAAGTACCCCGGGATTAAGGTAACATGGAATTTTTAAGAAAAGAAAAGTGAGTGGTGAAATTACAAAGGGACTGGAAAAAAAATAAGAAAATATTTTTGACAGCTAAGTGGGGCTTCGAACTGGGAAAGGAAGAAGCCGGAACTAAAGATATAACTAAATTGGACTAAAATGTTTTGGGAATAAACAGGCATAAAATAAAGCTGGACTTAAGATTGTCAAATAATAATAATAATATTTACAAATTGGAGACCGGACTGTGCTGGAATACTGAGGTTCAAAAACCCCTAAATAAAAAAATAGGGGGAAAAGGTGAAGACTTTGTATAATGGAGAGTGCCACCTTTTGACAAAAACTTGAGCTCAAACAAAACAGAAAGCATCCTGTTTCTGAATGAACTTGTGTGGATATAACATTAAAGAAATATTGAAACAAAGTGAGACTCTTAGAAAGTGAAAGCAGAACCAGAATAAAGGAAAAAGCAAGGAAAGACTGCCTGTGGGATTAATTGATGTTTTTGGTATAGACCCTGGGCTGGAATAACTGAGAACTTTGGAAAATTGAAAAAAGAAAGAAGGAAAGTAAAAGTGGGTTTTTTGTGGACTTTAACGATCGTAAAATATAAGAGTGTGTAATGATGATAGCTCTTCGCGAATTAAAAATGGAACTTAAAAATATGAGATAATCACTACAGGAAAGAGGTGAATCACTTTGCTCTGTGTTAGAAAAAATGGATATGGCGATTGAAGAACAAGAAGAAAGAGCTTCAGAGGAGGAGGAGTTGACTCAAGGAGAAGACATTTTAAATAGACAATTAACACAAAGAACACTACAAAGAAGTGGGGAAAGAAGAAAGATCTAAGAAGGCAATCAAAGGAAATACCTGGGAAAGGCAGAAAGACCCAGCAGAAAAGGGGAAAGGAAGATATTAAGAAAGAGAGGGATATAAACTGGAATGTGAAAAGATATGGGGAAAAGAGGGGAAGGAGAAGCAGTAAGAAACAGGTACATGAAATAAAGAAATACGGAAATAGTAAAATGTTGAAAATAAATTGTTTTTTCAGAGATAATGGTTGATGAATTAAAAAGGGGATTCTGCAGGGTGACAAGGAGTAATAAGAATATTTCTGCAATTAAAAATATTTAGAAAATAGGGTAATATAGATACTGATAACTCTTATTAAAAATCAAGGGGGGGAAATATGCTGCGGAATCCAAATGAAAAGATGTAATGATTATTATTGTAACTTCTTAAAAATAATGGTTTATTGGGAATCAAGATGAGGGAATAAAGGTATATTTTAATCATTGAGGTGTCACATTCAAAGCAGTAAAAGGGGGGAAACCTATACTTGTTTTTTTTTAGTGTTAAAATTTGTATTAATCTAGAATTTATATAAAGAATGTGTAATGGAAAGGGAATATGACAGACTAAAGAACTAACTAAATTAATAAATTAACATAGATTATTAAAATCAAGGAGAGACATTGGTAACTTATTATTATTATTCAAACACATATTGTTTATCTTTATTTTTAAAATAAATATTAAAGGATTATATTTGAAACAATTGAAATGAAACAAAAAGTTGTTTCGATTGAGATTAATGAAAGAGCCTAGAATTAATGTGTTTGTTTCTCTCCCTACTGAAAATTTGGAATGGAAAAGGTAATAACAGAATTAAGTATGCATATATGAATGTATAATTGCTGTCATATTTGTATGTAAAGGTGATGACCCGGAAATATGTTGTCCACTAAAAAGAGACTTTTGTTTTTAATGTGAAAAACTGAATAAAATTTGTTAAAAAAAAGAAAGGAAGAAATTGTGCTGGAATTACAAGCTACAATGGACATTATGAGTAAAAGATTTGAGGACATTTTGAATAAAATACAATGCATGGCAGGAGAGCTGAACATAGACACAAACAATGGAAAGGAAACAAAAAACCCAGGAAGAGGTGGCGCTAACTGAAATTATAACCAGAAAAATAGAACAGATGGAACAACAACAAAAAGAAGGATAAAAAGAAAAAAAACATAAAATGATAATGATAGAGGTGATAAATCAAGGAGAGAATATTATTAGGGAAAAGCAACAGGAGATGGAATTTCAGGGAGAATATTTTAAGAGAATTGGGGTAAAACTAGACAATTGGAGGAAGGGTCAAAATATGATAGAAATTGGGAGACAAGCCAGGAAGTAACCAATTAAGGCTTTATTAAGAGTAAGAGACGATAGTTGAAAAAGGAAAGGATAAGGATTCCACATGTGTATTATTATTAAGATATTTAATTGTTAATTGTAACATGAAATAATCTATTATAGGATTACTATTAAGGATATACAATTGTTATCTGTAATAAACATGAAAATTAATATGGTAGTTGTAATAAATATGAAATATTTTACTATAGGATGATTGTTAAAGACATATAAATCGCTAATTATAAAAATATGAGAAATAATATTGTACTGTAAGAAAAGAAATGACATATGGAACCTGACAAAAAATAACCCAATGAAATATGCTATTAATTACATGGGATTGTATTATTGCTAGAATATTTGCTAAACGTAAAAAGGATGAATATTATTTTGTTTGTACTAAATGAGATCAGAAAGGGATTATACTAATGGCACAACTAAGAATCAAAAAAGGGATAAATAGGAGAGAATATAAATTAATATGAATTTATGAATGGCTATAAAAATTAAAATTTGTTAAACACTGCAAGTTTGACCAATAATATATATTTATAATAAAAGAAGTGATGTTGAGATATGGGAATTTGGAATAATCAGGATAAATAATTTGTATTAATATTAATCATTAACAGTTTCAATATGAAATCATTGTCATGTTTGTTCTAAAATATAAAATACCCTGTAAGCACACTGTTCACACAATATGCTTGTAGAAGAAGAAAAAATAAAAAATGTGTTACAAAAAAAAAGTAGTTAAGCCCTGCAATGCAAAATGATTCCCATAGTCATCTTGGCACTTTGAGTCTAATAATGTATCCTCTTCCCAACAGAAAACTCATAATTCTGAGGAAAAGAACATACTTATTACCTGCTTATAATAAGACCGCAGAAGATCAAAGACAAAGCCACGATTCATGAACGACAGCAGGTCATTGAGAAAAAAGGCCAGGCTACTGTTGAGATGCTCCACCAGCTCCACATCCTATGGAAACAGCATAACTGTTTATGAATTGGCCCTACCTCAAATGCTTTTTTAATGGACCTTTGGCACAGAGTGCAGCAGCAGAATGCAGAAAAAGAGCGTTGGGCTTACCTGAAATGCATCTTCTAGTTGTATGGGAAGAGAATCCAAAGCGTGGGCTGTCTCCTGCTTCCTTGCTTAAAGATGGAGTCAATCAAAGCCCCCTTTCCACTGCGTATGCCCAGTTTTTGATGAAGGCTGTTGATTGACTTGGAGAGTTCTTTGGTGCTCGTTCTTGACCATTCTGAGCTCGGGACTAACTACCTAAGGGTGGGATTTGGATTCTCCTCCCGTACAACTAGAAGATGCGTTTCAGGTAAGCCCAATGCTCTTTCTCAGTTGTACGGGTCGGAGAATCCAAAGCGTGGAACATACCCAGGTTAATTGTCCTGAGGGTAGGCCAACTCCTTGTCCCGAGCCCCTATCTCCGTGTGAACTCTTTGTAGCACTCTTCTTCCAAAGGATGCTTCCACTGATGCAAATGTATCCAGTTTATAATTTCTGATGAATGGAGATGGCGATGACCACTTTGCTGCCCTACAGATCTCTTCAATCGAGGCCTGTGTATTTCGTGCCACTGATGTGGCTGCACTCCTGGTTGAATGTGCTGTTATGTTACCCGGCAATTGCAATGATTGGCTTTCATAAGCTTTGTGATACATGTCTTGATCCATCTGCCTACGGTAGATGGTGAAACCCTTTGTCCCAACGAACTCGGTCTAAATGAAACAAACATTTTTCTAATGGGCCTTGTTCTCTTAATATAAATGCGTATAGTGCCACTTCCTTTCTAGGCTATGGACCGGTTCTGGGCAGAAGTCTGGTAGTACTAACTCTTGTGCTCTACGGAACGCAGAATTGATCTTTGGGATAAAGGTCAGGTCTAATCTTAATACTACCCTATTCAGGTGAACTATACAGAGGTCCTCCCTCACGGATAATGCTGCCAACTCTGAAATTCTTCTGGCTGATGTAATGGCTATTAGGAAAGCCACCTTAAGGGTGAGTGAAGGTAGTCCTACTTACCTCAGCGATTCAAGGGGGTCAGTCATGAGCGTCCTTAGCACCCTTGTCAAGTCCCAAGTAGGGTACCTGTGTATCACTGGTGGCTTTAGATTGGTTGCTCCCCTGAACGTGCGGATTAAGGGGTGTCGTGAGAGGGACTCCAAGGTCCCGCAACCCAATACTGAAGCTATCGCTGCTACCTGCCTCCTTAAGGTGTTAGGGGTTAAACCCTTCTCCAGGAGTTCCTGGAGAAAATCCAGCACTTGAGTAACTAACACTGTGGTTGGATCTATTTGTTTGTTGGAACACCAGGTTCCAAATGCTCTCCAAGTGGCATCATAAATTCTGTTGGTTGATGGTCGCCTGGAGTGGTTGATGCCTGGAGGGTCGGTATTACCTTGTCTGAGCACTCTAAATGCTTTAGTGTGGTCCTCTCAAGTGCCATACAGTTAGTTGCAGCCATTGTGGTTCTGGGTGTCATAGGGCTCCCTGACTCAGTTCTACCTTGTCTGGGGGAATTCTCCATGGTCTGGATACCAACAGATCTACCATCCATGTACCAAGACCTCCTGGGCCAGTGAGATGCTACCATTAAGACCTCCGCCCCCTGTTCTATCACTTTCTTGATTACCCTTGGTATCACGGGGAGTGGGGGGAATGCGTAGAGCAAACCCCTTGGCCATGCTTCTCGGAACGCATTGGTTCCCTCCGGGAATCTCGAGTAGAATCTTGGGAGTTGTGCATTTGCTGGCATCGCAAACAGGTCCAGGACTGCTCTCCTGAATCTGTGTGACAGTTCCCTGAACAGGTCTGGGTGTAGGCGCCACTCTGAGTGATCAACCATTGTTCTGCTGAGCCAATCTGCCTGAACATTTTCCACTCCCGATATGTGTTCCACCCTGATCAATAGGTGCGTCTCCACCCCAGCAGCCCAATTGCTCTGCTTCTTGCATGAGCGCTAGGGAGTACCCCTTGCCTGTTGATATGAGCCTTGGCGGTCACGTTGTCTGTCAGGATCAACACATGCTGTCCTACTATCACTGACCTGAAGTCCTTTATAGCCAGGTGAGATGCCCTGAGCTCCAACCAGTTGATGATGTTCTTGAAGTCTGACTGAGACTACTGACCCGGTGTAATCTGGCTCTGACAGCGGGCTCCCCAGCCTACTAAACTTGAATCTGTTGTGATAAGTCAGTCAGGTGCATTCCTTAAACCCACATCCTCTCATCACTGCAGGTGATCTCCACCACTGGAGTGACTGCTTCATTCTGGGGGGGAACTCATACCTTGGTTCCTGTATTGCCCTTGTCTGCTCTCTGGTAAGGTAATAGGAACCCCTGCAATGTCCTTGCGTGCAGCCTGGCCCAAGGTACTATTGAGATGCATGATATCATCTTCCCTAGTATTTGTGACAGCAAGTCCCCCGGAGCTGTGCTCACATGATTTATTGATGACCTTATGCTGTCCTGCCTTTCCTGTGACAGGTAAGCCTCACAGGAGTTGGTGTCTATTACAGCTCCTAAGTGTTGTAATCGCCTGGTCGGTTCCAGGTGGCTCTTTTCAAAATTCACCGAAAAGCCATGCTCTTGTAATGTCTATATCATGGTTTCTAGATCGCTCTGTGCTCTTAGAGTCAATGTTGACTGTATTAATATGTCATCTAAGTAGCATTGGACTCGTATGGGCTTTGTTCTGAGGAAGGCTGGTACTTGCTGCCAGGACCTTGGTGAAAGTCCTCGGTGCTGAGGACAGGTCGAATGGTAGAGCCCTGCACTGGTAGTGTCTCCCTTTGTAACAAAACCACAGGAACTTCCGATGCCTCCTGGTAATAGGTATGTGTAGGTAAGCATCTATGACAGTGATGGCTAACCTATTACACGCGTGTCACTCGTGACACACCGAGGCACTTTGACTGACACGCCTGTTGGTGTGGGGAAAACCTGCACATTTAGAGGCTGCCTGTGCTCTGCTCCAATCCCTGCTCCCTGCTTGTTGCGTGGAGGCGTGGTGTCACCGCTGCCGTGAGATCTTTGCAGCAGAGAACCAGTTTTAACCGCCATAAGCTGAGGTTTGTCAGCTTTATTATCTCAGGAACGCTACAGGAGGAAAGGAGATCCATGAGATTCACAGACCTGTAAGGTGGCCTTCCGATCCCCACATCCTGCACCTGCAGCCCTGAGACCAGGGAGACAAGTTTCACAGCCCTGTGTGATCACCCCAGCCCAGTCCGTCATAAACATCACAGGAGGACTGCACCACAACAACCAGACACAGTGCTCACGATAAGCAGCATTGGGTGGCTGTCCTGTAAGTGCAATTAATACTAAAATCTGCATTTCTGTCTTTGTGGCTCTCCCTTCTTCTCTCTCATTGTAAAACGCTTGGATGTCTAGTCTGCAGCATTCAGCCCCTCTCCAGCTCCTCTAAGCTTTAATTGCCTCCATAGCACCTCTTGCAGTTCTTGCTTCTCACCATCCTCACAGAGCACCATGCAAACCCTCCAAAAAAAAATCTCCAAAACTTTTAGCTTTTTGAACTAGTAAATATAATAAATATATTAAAAATATAACTCTTTCTTTATTAGGGCTGCAAATATTATCAAATTATTGATATTTCTTGAAGTGACACACGACCCGAGGAAGGCTACACTTTTTCCCGATTTTTGACACACCAAGCTGAAAAGGTTAGCCATCACTGATCTATGAGGTCTACTGATGTCAGGACATCCCCCTCCCATATACTCCCTAGTATAGCTTGCAGGGACTGCATCTTGAATCTCCTGTATACTATGTGCCTGTTTAGTAATTTGAGATCCAAAATTAGTCTCCCACACCCCACGCCTTCTGCACAACAAATAGGTTTGAATAGAACCCTTGTCCCTGTTCACTGTCTGGTACCACTTGTACCGCCCGAATGTCCAGCAGATGTTGAACTGTTGTTTCCATAATTACCCTTTTGGTTCTGTCCCTTGGCGTCGGGCATCTTCTGAATGAGCTTGGGGGTATGGAGATGAATTCCAGAACTAGGCTTTTTCTTAATGTGCCTAGGATCCACTTGTCCGTTGTAGTCGACACCCATCGGTCGGTGAATAGGCCCAGCCTCCCGCCGATGGGAACATTGTTCCAGTCATCATTTTGTATGCCGGAAGGCCCTGCTGGTTGAACTCTGGAAGGGGCACCTTCCCTGGGACCACTGTCCACCCCATCTCTAAATCTTGACCTATCTGGATGTCTAGTAGAGGTCTGTGTGTACCGTCTGTGTGTATGGGGAGTGGTTGAAGCCACCCCCCGAGATAGGAAAGGGCTGTTGCCATGTATACGGAGAAGGTCACCTATCTGCCTGACCAAGTTTCCTGGGTAAGACCCTCCTCTTGTCCTTGGTTTCAATCAGTAATGGCTCAATGGCCTCCCTGAAAAGTTTGTCCCCTTTAACTGGAACTGATGCCAGTTTCCATTTATGTTTCAGATCTGCCTGCCAATGGTGGAGCCAAACAAGTCGCCTTGCAGCCACTGAAGCTGCGATGGCCTTAGTTGTGTACTTGACCCCATTAAGTGTGGCGTCTGCTATGAACTCTGTTGCAGCAGTAATTTTGTTCATATCCTGTTGCAATTGAAGATCGCCAGGTGGCATCCTTTCCTGCATCTGTTCAATCCATATCAGGGCTTCTCTGCTGAAAAATGATGCTGTGGACGTTGCCTTTACTGCGCATGCTGCAGCCTGGTGAACTTTTTGTAGGGTCTGTTCTGTTTTCTTATCCTCCCCTTTTAGACTATCCTCAGATTTGTTAGCCAACACTGTACCAGATGTGGAGGCTGCCACAGGGCTGTCTATCGTGGGAACTGGGAATAGGTCTGCTAGTTCCGCATTATAAAATTTCGTCTCATTCCCCCCCTGGCATTGGGAAAATAACTGGTCTGTCCAACTGACCTTCCACCACTTCCCTGAACAATTCAGGTGAAGGTATGGATTCACTTTCAACCTTGGTTCTAGCAAAAAAATCTATCTTTGGATCAGATGGTTTTAACTCAGACCCTTCTGTCCCTGTAATTCTCCCCAGGCCTGTTGCTATCTTAGCCTTCCCCAGCAGCATCTTAAACAGCACAAAATAGACCCGTGAACATTGGAGTTTCTGGTTCATTAGTTTCCTCATCTGACAAAGGTGACTCCCTATGTCCTTCCTCTCTTGAAACAGAGGCCTCACTGTGAGTGTCTGATCTAGTGGAATTGTCTCCCTGGAAGCCCAGTTCCTCCCTTACTCCTCCTGCTCGAGTAGAATGATGATGAGTATCCCGTCTCCTCTCATGAATCAGGCTGGGTCTGTTACCCTGACTGTCCCTGAATTCTGCCATCATTTCTTTCATCATAGCCCTCATTTCCTCTTTAAAGGACTGTTCCCTGACTTCCGATGCTGTGGAAAAAGAACTAGACTCTGTTGAAAATCTCTTTCTCTTGGGGGAGGGCTCTTCATTGCATGTCTGAGAGCATTGTCTTTCTGATTCACTCATCATTCCTTCACACAAAGAGCAGGCTGAAAAGGCTGATCTTTAGCGCCCTCTAGTGTTGCACTCCTTTCCTGATACTTTGCTTTCATTGGTTTGCCTATTGGAGCGCTGGAATTTCCATTCTTCTCTGCCACCTTTTCCGCCCTTGGGAAGCATTTCTCAATGGTCCTTTGTCTCCTTAATGCCTCCCTCTCATCTGCCTTGGACACCCTGCTGAGAGGCCTTTCTGAAGCTCTCCCAGCCTCTCTGGGTTCCTTTGTGCTTTGCTCTCTGCTCAAACTGGGGGCAGGGGATTCCTGTTCCTCCAGGCTTGCCTCTGTTTCAGAAAATTCAGCCATAGTCTTTCCCTTTGGCTTTTGCCAATAAGAGTATACTTAGACTGGCCTGAGCATGGACTCTAGCCTCCCTTTCTCCTGGGTAGGCTTGTGTGGCTGTGATGGAAGCTTGCTCAGGCTAAGACTGAGTTTGGAGTCTTAGCGCTGGAGGCTTGTGCGGCTTCTGGTTTGTTTAACGAAGGCTCTGGGAAAGCTGAGTTAATTTGCCCTCCTTCTTTGCTAGCCGATCGAGAGCCCGCCCGCTCTTACTGAGGCTGCTGCTGCTTATTCTCTTAACACCAAACAGCTATGTGGGCTTTCCCATCTTGGGATGAGGTCCCGGCTCTTTTGCTTACTCATGGTTTGCTGACTTTCACTCTTTCTGTTTTCTCTCTTTTTTTCTCAAAGAATCCAAAGCATTTGGATATATTTTCTATTTTTCTATCTGAGCACTCTCTCCTCGTGTCCTCTTTGCATGAAGACAGAGTCAAAAACTAGGCATGCGCAGTGGAAAGGAGGATGGACTAAACTTTGACTGATTCTGTCTTTAAGCAAGAAAGCAGGAGACAGCCCACACTTTGGATTCTCCGACCCGTACAACTGAGAATAAGAGGTTTTTCACACTTCACAACTTCTGTGGAGTTTTGGGCACAGCAGGCAAATGCAAATACAGCCAGGCCTATAGATTTCAATAAAATGTGAAACTATTTTACCAGTAAGTGTTATATTTGCCTCACTAGCAAAGTTGAATTGAGAGCTGACCAAACCTAGAATTTGTAAAGTTTGGCATATAGCATCCACTCTTCAACATTCCCTTTTTAGGAAAAGTTGTTGAGAGGGTAATAGAAACTGAACTTCAGGATGCTCTGAGGGAGCAGATTATATAAAGCAGGGCTGTCAAACTTGTGGCCCATGGGCTGGATGCAACACAGGCTGGCCACGCGCACACCCTTTAGCGAAGGGGGGGGAAATGTCCTGATGTATCACGTAACACCGCCATGACATTTGACACCCATGCTCTAAACTGTTTTCAGTCAGGACTCAGGTTTGTGTATGGGGTGGAAGCAGTGTCAGTTGCTTTGGTGGATTATCTTTGTTGGGATCAGCCGATATAGTATATCCTTTCTGGTCCTATTATCTTGTCAGCAGCATTCAAGAGCGTCAACCATGCTATACTTCTGAACCCTGCAAGGGTTGGGAGTGTAAAACATTGTTTTGCTCTTTCCTTAGTAGGTAAATGCAGTTAAGTGATGATGCAGTTAGAGAGAAGAGATTGGCTTGGTGGTCCTTCATTTATGGAGTGCTTCAGGATAGGTCCCCTCATGTTTAACATCTACATAAACTCCTGGGACACATTCATTCCAGCATTAGCAGTATGGGATAATACCCAGTTGTACACTATGCCTAGGTCATACCAGGAAGACTGTGGAAGTCTTGTCCTGCTGACTGGAATCTATAAGGTATGGATTAGACAAGACAAGTTGAAATTAAAACCAAGTGAGACAAAGTTTCTTCTGTATTGTCAATCAACTGTTGTCTCTTAATGGGAGTGGCATTGCCCCTGAGAGAACAGGTGTGTGTAGTTACAGCTGCTGCCAGGCAATGTCCAGGTTTCACTAATGTACCAGAATAAGCCTTACCTTAAGGCTTAAGGTTATTGTGACAGTGATACATATTCCCATCATTATGTTATTAGACTATTCCAATGAGCTTTAATTGTGACTGATTTGAAAACTACAATACAAAATGGAACAGCTGCCTACTGCTGGGTATTATTCATGAAAAGCACATTACACTTGTCTTTCAGACCCTATAATAGTTGCCAATAGGTTTTTGGGTTTAATTCAAAGTATTGTTTTGATCTATAAACCCCATAGTTGAGCACCTAGGTATCTGCAGAACCTCCTTCTCTCTGAATCATACTACCCAGGGGATTTTTAAAGAAGCTTCTGCTCCCTATTCCATTAAGTGAAGGGAACAGAGGCCAGGATAAACTATTTTATGTTTCAGCCCCAACCTTGTGGAATTAAGATCCCTGCCCCATTTCTTTTTAACTTTCTAGAAGCTCCATAAGATGGAATTTTTCCTAAGAATCTTTCACAAACCTTCTGACAACGGCTAGCAATTTCACCACTGACAGTGTATACCAGGGCTGAGATATCATCGATGAAACGGCCAGGGAAGCGTGTCTTGCGTGGGGCTTCTAGCTTGTCACACAGGAACAGATGGTGCACCATACTCTTCACCTGCAAGAAGCACAAGCCCCTGTCAATGGAGAGCCAGAGTATGTATGCATCAGCCCAACTAATCCCGCCAGTGAATTCCAATCTCAGCTTCAACCAATTTAGGCTGCCATGCAGGCAGAGTGACTCCTCCTAGAATAGTGCTTTGGTAGTGCCTGTGCTTTAGTAAACTGAGAATTGTATTTCCAATAAGGACTCTTATTCAATCACAATCACAATTCTGACTGGTTTTGTCATTTTCCTTACTGAAGGGTTCTTTCACTTCCTTTACTGGAGAGTTAAAGACAGTTAACATGACAAAATGTGTGAACAAGGTCTTCATTTCAAATCTGGAAAGTATGTGATCATGATTTATTGGCAATCCTCTACTCCCAAATATAAATGGTGGGACAATTACTATATATAAATACATAGAAGGACAAAACAAGAAATTGGAAATTTTTGCATTGTACAAAACTGAAATGTCTTTATTGACAGCCAGAAGGTTGCCTATTTTTTTAAAAAAAAATTAAACAAGCAAAGAGAAGCCAATGTTTCTGACACTAAAGACTGGCAATCTGAACATACCATCAGCTGGAAGAAGAACCAGGATTGATGCAAAGCAGCCTCCCGCACAGAACTGGTGCTCACCACCCACTGGAGGGCCAGTTCTTCATGAAGTAGCTGCAGGTCCAGACAGAAAAAAAAAGAAGAGAGAAAGAGAGAGTTACAAAGAACAAAGGTGATGATATGCTGTACTGAACTATTCAGAGGATGCCCTGCAGAATCATCCCTATTTCGGTATTCCATGGATACCTTCTGACAGACTCCCAATACCATATTGTCAAGCAAAAGGCATACTGCCCCTCTACTGGGTTTTCCCCCCAAACAGATTTTCCACAGAAAAAACGTAACAGGAAAAATGGTGGGACTAGCATAAACCTGGGAGAACTACACTGGATGAGGGTATTTGGACTCCTTATATAAAATTATATGAATAAGACTGATCAATCATAAAATAAAAGGCTTATCTGGAAATATCCTCTAACTCAAATTATAACATTTTGACACCATGGCTTTCTATTTCCAGAAGCTATTCCAAGGCCCACAAGAAGACAACTTTCTGAAAATCAGCTAGAATATATATCAGATTTTTGTGGCATCGTTACCCCCAATCAAATTACATAGGTGCTCTCCAAATTATCATCTTCATGACCTGCCTGATCTACATTCATGGCTTGGTACCAAATGCTTTAAAACAATATAATATATCCCAATGTTTAAAGAAAATGCATTAAATAACTTGGGCTGAAATTTCAAGCATTTGAGACATACTAATATTACTGAGTCTACATGGGATGACTGGCCTATAACTTTGCGTTTTTGAGTTTGAGGTAATAGCACAATCTATCCACCACACCAGTTAGAAATAGATATGCTTCCAGAAGTGCTTCCTTCTCTGCGAGCTTTTTAATTGAAAAAGGTCATCCATATATTGCTCATCCATCAAGGAAACAAAAGGGGGGAGAAATCTTTTTTTAATTTATTTTTTATTTTTTTATATTTACAATAATTTCATCTTTCATTCATACAGTGTGTTGACTGGGTACATATATTTTGTGCTAACAATTGTAATTAACACTTTTCTTACCAATATAACAATAATCACATTTTCTTTGTAAGCCATTATTTCTTATATTTATTACTTTTATAACAATCTTAACTAATTCCTCTATGTATTCATCTACTCAGTTTTAACTTGTTTTATTTTTCAACCATTGATAAAATAAGTCCCATACCATGTAATATTCGGTTTCTTCTTTTTCTTTAATTGACAGTGTTAATCTATTCATCTCTGCACATTCAAATATTTTCTCTATCACTTTTTCCTCTGCCGTTATCACTTTTCCAATTCTGAGCAAATACAATCGAGCTGCTGTTAATACATAAATAATCTAATATACTTTTTCTTTGCTGTAACCTTTAGGTATCATTCCTAATAAAAATATTTCAGGTTTAAAATCTACGTGTTGCTTTATCATTTTTTCCAACCATGTGTGGAATTTTGTCCACTATCTTTTTGCTTCTGTATATGTTCACCACATATGGTAATATGATCCAGGTGTCTGGTGACACTTCCAGCATTTGGCTGATTTATCTGTAAACGTCTTTGCCAATTTTGCTGGTGCAAAGTGCCATCTGTAAAACATCTTATACACATTTTTTTATATGCTGTTGATATTGTTAACTTATAATTTCTTTCCCATAGTTTCTGCCATCTATCTAATTCTATTGTATGCCCAAAATTTTCCACCCATGCTCTCATTGTTTTCTTTACATGTTCTTCTTCTAGTTTTACACCTAGTAAATAACAGTACAATTTTTTTAATCAGCTTGTCTCCTGTTCCTGTTAGTATTTTGTCCAATTCTGTCAACTTCTTATGGATACCTTCAACTTTGGTATCTTTTTGGTATTTTGATTGTATTTGCATGTATTAATACCAATGCATATCAATCCCTTGTTCATTCAATTCTTGTTTGGTTTGAACTCACCCTTTTCATTCAGTATATCCTTATATCTAGCAATAGTTCCCATTTTACCAGTATTTGGGCGTATCAGAGCTTCTATTGTTGATCACCAGACTGGAATTTTAAAGAAATGTTCTTCTCTAATTTTTTCCCATACTAACAATAAAGCATTCCTAACAAAGTGCCTTTGAAAATAACCATGTATCTCATTTCTTCTGTACCACAGAAATGCATGCCAACCCAATTGCAAATCATGTCCCTCCAGTGTCGGAAACCTTGTATTTCTTAAAATTATCAATTCTTCCATCCAAGTTAGTACTGTGGCCTGATAGTATATTTCCCAATTAGGTAACCCAAACCCTTCTCTCATTTTTGCATCCTGTAACATTTTAAAATTAATTCTTGCCTTCCTCCCTTGCCATATATATTTCAATACTATTTTGTTGATATCTTCAAAGTATTTTTTCTCCAGTTTTATCGGAATTGTTTGGAACAAATACAACACTTTTGGTAATATATTCATCTTATTCATTGCAATTCTTCCTATTAATGATAATTGCACATTCCCGCATTTTTCCAAATCTGGCTTAATTTGTTGTTTTAATTTAGTAATTATCTTCCTTAATCATTCCACATCTAGCCGTTAACTGGATCCCCAGATATTTTACTTTGTTTGCAATCTGAATATCTAATCTCTCCATTAATTCTTTTTTCTGTTTCTCTATCATATTTTTTTTACCAAAATCTGTTTTCCCTTTATTTATTTTCAACCTGCCACTTTTCCATATTCTTCTATCTTGTTTATCAACTTAGGTCCTGTTCCTAATGGTTCTTCTAATATAAAAACCTGGTCATCTGCAAATGCCAGTAGTTTATATTCCTCCTTTCTTATTTCCATCCCTTTTATTTCTTTATCTTTCCTAACATTTCTATTTAACACTTCTAATGTTAATACAAATAGTAATGGCAACAAGGGACACCCTTGCCTTGTTCCCTTCTTAATGTTAATTTTTTCAGTCAATTCTCCATTAACCATCACAACTCTCCATTAACCATCACTTTTGCATATTGTTTATAGTGTCTTAATCATTTTAATAAACCTTTCCCCAAAACCCATTTCTTCCATTTGTGCCAACATAAACTTCCAGTTCACATTATCCTTCTGTGCATCTAGAAATAGCAACACCATCTGTTTCTCTGGATGCGCTTCATAATATTCCAGAGTATTCAAGTTTATTCTCATATTATCCTTTATTTGTCTCTTGGGTAGAAACCCATTTTGGTCTGGGTGTATAAATTGGTTTAAAAATCTCTTTAGTCTTTCTGCCATTATTGAGGCAAATATTTTGAAATGCAAGTTCAACAATGATATTGGTCTATAGTTTTTAATCTGTAAGGCTGTATCTTTTTTCAGTATAAGAGCAATGTAAGCTTCCATCCATGAGTTAGGTATTTTTGCCTCCATCAGTACTTAATTTACCACTTCTAGTAATGTATTGCTCAAAGAGTCCTGCAGGGTTTTATACATTTCTGCTGGTATACCATCCGGTCCTGGTGCTTTCCCATTGTTTTGTTTTTTAATTGCTTCTGTTAATTCCATTATTGTAATTCTTTCCTGTAACATTGTTTTGATTTCTTCTGGTACTTTAGGTAATTCTGCTTTTTTAAAGTATTCTTTAATTTCTCCTTCCACTTATTCTTGTTCATATAGCTCCCAATAATATTTTTGAACTATCTCTTTTTTCTCTTCATTTCTATAGCAAAGGTTGCCTTTATGATCTGTTAATTGGGAAGTCTGTCTCTTTTCCTTCTCTTTCTTCAGTCTATATGCTAGCCACCTTCCTGGCGTATTTGCATTTTCAAAAAAGTTTTGTTTAGAGCTTTTTATTTTTTGTGCTAGTTCTTTTTTGTCTATTATTTTCATTTTATGCTTTGTTAAATTCATTTTATTTTGTATATCCTTTCTTTACGAGTTTCTTTGGAGTTCTTTCCCCATCTTTTTATATTCTTCTTCTAGTATTTTTTGTGCCTGTCTTTTCTTTCTGTTTCTCTTTCCCATATATGTTATAGTTAATCCTCTAATATATGCTTTTGCTGTATCCCATACATTTTGTAGTGAGGTTTCTTCTTTTCTGTTTTCATTTTTAAAAAAGTCCAATTCTTTTTCCATATATTAAATATACTCCTTTTATTTCAATATTAAATTGTTCATTGTCCATTTTGGCCTCATTTTTGTCCCTTCCATATGACTTTAATCAGATTATGGTCTGCCCATGTGTTTATTTCGATACTTATTTCTTGTATGTTGGAAATTAAATCTGTTGATATTCACATCATCTCGATCCTGGACCAGGGCAAATGTCTATTCCAGTAGAATATGCATTGTTTATTTTTATGATGTATTTCTCTCCATGCATCTCAAATTGCTAACTCTTTTGTCATCTTGAAGAAGAATTTTGGTAATGTTTTCCTGTTCTTTTTATTTGTCTTTTGTGTTTTATAGTCCATTTCAGCATCCACTATTGCATTAAAGTCTCCTAGGATGCATATACTTTCATATTCTAGTTTGATTATTTTGGGGGGTAGTTTATCATAAAATGCTTCTTGATTCTCATTTGGTGCATATATCGCCACTAGTAATGTCTGTTTACAATTTATCATTATTACCACCATTAACACCTTCCCTTCATCATCTTGGAATATTTGTTTAGCTTTTATTTTATCTTTAATGTATAATGCTCCTTCTCTTTTACTTTGTTGTGCCAGGGAAGCATATAGTTTCCCATTTTTGGAATAGTCCAATATTTTATCATGTTATTTTTTTATGTGCACCTCTCGTAAACAAATTATATCCGATTTTAGTTTCTCTAATTTACTGAAAAACCTTTTTATTGCCGAATTCAGTCCATTTATATTAATTGACATCGATTTTATTTCCTCTTCCATGTTTTTATTTATAATAAGGTTTTGCTGCTCTTGTTCCCTTTGCTTCCTTCAGTTTTACTTCTTGTCTTATCGCTCTTTCTTCGTTCTCTTTCCTCTCTTCACTGTCTTCTATCCCTCTCTCCTGCTGCTTCCTCTCTTTGTTTTATTGCTTCTATTTCCCCCACTCTTTCTCCCTCTTGGTCTCTGAAATAGTTTGCTCTGCTTTCTCTATTGAATCTAGCCTGTGTCTCTGTTCATGCCATATCACCATTATTCCCTCTGGTATCAGCCATCTAAAATTAATCCCTCTTTTAATTAAACATTTTGCCAAGAATTAGTATTCCCTCCTTAAATCTCTAACACTCCTTGCTATTTGCTTCAGAACTGTTACCTTCCCTCTATATTTCAATGTGTCATCTCTTGCTTTTTGTGGTATTTCTGTTCTTATGGCCTTCTTTGTGAATCTAACATGTACCTCCCTTGGTAACTTGTTTCTCAGAGCATATCTGGTCTGTACTCTAAATATTTTGTCTATATCTATCATTACTTTTTCTTTTGTCACTTCCAGGGCCCCTGCCACCAAGTCTGCCATTATTTCTGCTAGGTTTTCTTCCTTTTCTTCCTCAATGTTTTGAAATCAAACAATAATCGGCTAGATCCATCTCTAGTGGGATAATTTTTTTCTCCTTAGTTTGGTCTGCTGGTATCAGCCAATAGTCCATTTCTCCTACTCTTTTTTCTGTTATGTCTGCTCTCTCCTCTATTTTCCCCATACATTCTTCATTTTTTATCATCAATTGCTGGATGTTCTTTACCTTTTCTTCTACATTTCCTACCTTCTACATTCCCTACTTTCTCTTCCAATCTCCCTATTTGCTCTTGTAAAGCTTGTAAGATCATTTTGATCTCTGCTTGCATTGCAACCACCTTCACTTGCTGTAACATAACATCCAGAGATCTTTGTCCGGCAGGGCTCGAAGTAGCCGAGCAAGAGGCAGAAGATGGGGCAGATGTTGTTTTTTCATTTTAAGATATTGTGTTTGTTGTCTCTTTATAACTTCTTTGTAATCCATCTTGTAATAATCCAATCAAATTAGCAAATCAAAAACAATTAATAATCCACTGCGAGCTCTTCTCCCAAATTCCTTTCTTCAGTTTCTTCTATACCTTCATGTATATTCCAAAGAGAAGAAAATATGCCAAAAGCAGCAAAAATACCAAAAAAGAGACGAAAAACAAAAAAAAATGTTGTGGAAAAATATTGCAAAAATAAGTATGTAAAGTAAGGAAAAAAGTCTTAAAATCCCTTTACAAAATTTAAAATTTAAAAATTGAATAAAAGAGAGGAAAGAAGAGGAAAAAAGAAAAAGAGAAAAATTATAAAATAGTATAATGTGATATCCAAGAAATTAATATATTATAATGAAAAAAAAGTAAAGTCAGTTATCCAATTATAATCCACGTTAGATCACTAATGTGATCCAACCACCAGTTATTTTCAGCAATAATTTCACAATGCAGGCTTGCAATTGTCTTTCAGTGATGACAGACAAAACAGTCAGGAGAAAGGGATTTAATCTACCATTTCTTTGTATCTCATTTGTTTCTTTTCCAAGAGTTACACTGTTTTAAATGAAAGTTCTCAGTGTTCAACTCTCCGTTATTCAACAATGTATCAGTTATCACTCTGTCAAGGTCATACAGTTTATTATTTTCTCTGTCTCTCTCTGTCTTATATTCCTTCGTTCACCTTTAGATGGTGCTATTGCACTGTTTTCTCTATTCTCCTTGTTATTTAAAGTCCTATTTTATATTAAAATACAAGATATTAAAAATTTTAAAAGTCAGCAAGGAAAAAAAAGGGAAAATCCAAATTTCTTACTATTTCCCCTTGGTTTAGTCCAGTAAATTTTATAAGTCCAGTTCCGTTTTAAATTATCTTTCCATTCATAAGTCCTTAATTAATGGCTTCCTTTTTCTATTTGTGCCAAAAACTGCTTTCCTTGCCGCTTTCTTCCAGTGGGGGGTGTTTACCCACCACCTCCTTTATTTTTGACTTTTTCTTCTCCCTTTTCTTCCCGGGGTGGGGGAGGGGGTGGGGGTGGGTTTCTTCCTTTAATATTTTAAAAGGTTTCTCACCCAGCTCAATCATACTTTCCATTAGCAGCTGCCCCAGCCTTGTAGCAGCGCGTGATGGCCACTTTCCTTTCCAGTCAGCTAGAGAGGCTATCTCTGGATCAACCAAGAATATTGCAGTATCCCTGGGATCTACAGAGTGTCCCCTCCTTGATAACTGCCCCTCCAAGATGATTTAGGTCCAAAGGGTCCACTGGCTGTTCAGATTTTGACGGGTCCCCCGGGAACACCAAGAAAGTCTGTCATATCGCTGCGGCGTCAACTCCACCCGCCTCAGGAAAAAAAATCTTCAATCACAGTACATTCACTAAAGTAGTCAACAAATGATAGTGGTTCTCCCTCACCAAGCTCCCAACTGGGAGCAGCTCCTACTTCAGGTAGCCTAAATCAATTAACCATGAACAGCCAAGTCCACACATGTTTTCCTGGTAAATTCTCTGGACTCCAAGAGTAATTTAGAAGATTGGCTTGAGAAGAAAATCTGGGGAATTACATATCATGTATGGAAAAACCAAAGCCATAAGTCAATGAGGAAGTGGGAAAGGCTAACACGATCTTCAGTTAGGAAAGGTGGGAAGAGTGAAAAGTGAAAACAGAAGGACCCAATAAACTGAACAACTGTAAGAGATCAGCTTATCATAATTACTACTGTAGTGTGGTTTGGTTTTTGCAGTCAGCAGGTTCTGGAATATTCCTGACAGAAGGAAAGATGACCATCAACTAAAGGTATGCCACTTTGCAGAGCCTACGCTGCCACATTCTATGCATTCATTTCTGTAATACCACATTTTTACAGCATCTCTTTCAGTTTTCAACAAAGTTTCTGATTAAAATGCCTTTTAGCTAAATTCTAAGCTTGTCTCACTGCATCTCCCAACCAAGTGTGTCTAGCAACAACATTTCAGTGTGCCACAGAGAACAGTTTTGGGTTGACAGTCCTTCTCTACCTTTTTGGTTGCTGGTCTCATCGGAGCTGCTGGCACAAAAGTGGAGCCCTCGAGATAGGAGGAGATGCGATTAGGTGCACACTCTGCAGCCTGTGAGAGGAGGAGCAGAAGACAGAAAAAAGAGAGGAAACAGTGATGGTGAAGAGGTATTACCCAGAATGGAAGAAATGGTGACGTGATGGTTAAGGAAAAAGAGCCTGACTTCCTTACCTGAGAAAACGTTGCTTAGAATTCGAAAGCCAGCTACATTTTGCCAGGAAACAGAAAGTTATAAGAACTGGGGGACTTACAATTCTGGAGCTCCTTCAAGATGCTCAAGCAATCAAAGATCTTACAGCCAAAGTTTGCATAAACAGATAACGCTGATACTTTCCTCTTTTTTTTTCTTTTAGTGCAGCACTGTGTACCCCCCTGCTGGTTAATGACAAGCCTTTGCCCTACTGTCTAAAACCAGCCTATCTTAAAGTTCTCCTGGCATCACTCATCTTCCCCATATGGAGAAACTCTGCTTGTTTATCTACTGCGCTGCAGTGTGGATGATTGGGCAAAGGCATTATAATAGCAGGAACTCTGCTTATTTTTATTCAGGTCTTTTTAGCTATCTGGAATTAGGAAAAGGGTGAACCCTGGGTTCCAATCTCTCTTACTGTATACGCTTGTATCTCCAAACTGAATAGCACAACCTGGAAGGTGGATGGGACAGGCAACAGATCAAAAGAGTCTGTCTTTGTTTCTATGCCAGCATTACAAATATGTAATTATAAACTAGCTATGCCCAGGCTTGGTTTGAATAAAAAACTAACTATGGTTTAGAGTTACATATAATTCTTAAATTCCAATGGTTGTAAAGAAAAGATCAATAGCATTGTTTCTGTTACCAAACAGTTAGCTTAGCATTATATCTGAAATCTAAATGCCTGTAAATTTTAACTGCAGACTGAAATAAGTTAACAAAATCATGGTTTTAAGTTGGCTTATTTCATAACACCACCTTTGACTGGTACAATTTGTTAGGGTTTGGAAATAACCTAAAACTGTGGTATCATATGAAAAAAAGGAAAAATTTCACTCTCAAGAGGAACTGATAGGCTTCACATCTAAATGAGTTCCAAGAGTCAAACCTGCGCTTGAAAATGACACAGTTGGGGTAGAAGTTGTAACTGTCCAGGGAGCAAAAGAAAATGTGTTTTACAAAATTAAAAGTTAAGCAGATAAATAACTGGGAATGATTAACTCGCCAGCTTACAAAATTTAATTGTTTACTCTTGTGAATGAAACTATGACTTGTTTAAAAGTAAATAGTATGAGCAAGAATGAAAAGACAGTAGGAAAACTATCATGATGGCAATCATGCAATGGCAAAGAAATCATAACCTCTGAAATCTATAGCAGTTCCCAAATATTAGTTCAATATTTTCCAAATATTTTCCCAACTTTCTATCTCTCTTTTTCAAACAGACAGACAGAAGCACGCCAATCCTGACTTGAATATATACGGTAACTATATTTGATTAAAAGCAAATCTTAACTTTCTGGCCATTATGATTTCCAAAGGGAAGCCAGTTGCCAACCTATTTTTTATTCCGTGTTTTAAATGACATGTTATGACTTATCTGGGGTGTTTGTTATTATCCTTAATCTTCTACCTTGCAATGAGCCTTAGAAGATTTCCCATCAATTTCACTCCTAATCTGTTGACTACTTTGATCAGAGAAAATTCAATATCTATGCTTTTTACTGACTGGAAATACCTTATAGACTTTTAAATTTAAATATAATTTAAATTTATAAACACTTCAATAACAAGAAAAAAAATCAAGGAAACAGTAAATCTACTTAAGAGAGAAGGTGGCAAGGAAGTAACAGTCAGTAGAGAGAAAGTAGAATTGCTTAATACATTCTTTGCATCACTCTTCATGCAAAAAGAAAGTATAGCCCAACCCACCAAAAACATAACTGTAAAAGATAGACTAGAAATAAAAAATAAAATAAGCAATAAAATGGTAAGAGAACACCTATCTGATCTTGACAAATATAAATCACTGGGACCTGATGGTTTACATCCCAGAGTTCTGAAGGAATAGTCAGATGCTATCTCAGAAATATGAATCATATCTTTCAAAAATCCTGGAATACTGGGGAACTACCAGAGGACTGGAAGAGTTGATGTGGTTCCTATCTTCAAAGAAGGGGGGAAAAACAAGACCCAGGAAACTACAGATCAATCAGCCTAATATCAATACCTGGGAAGATACTGGAAAAGATAATCAGAAAACAGATCTGCCAACATCTAGAAATGAGTAAAGTTATAATTAAAAGACAGCATGGGTTTGTTAAAAATAGAGCATGGCAACCCAATCTTATTTTATTCTTTAATAAAATGACTTAATTAGTAGACTAGCAAAATGCTGTGGACAGAGTATAGCTAGATTTCAGCAAGGCATTCAACAAAATAGACCAAACTTATGTGAGATAGATAGCATCACTACCAGATGAATTTGTAACCGGCTAACAAACTGTACTCAACGAGTTGTCCTTAATGGTACTACATCCACATGGACGGAAGTAAGCAGGGGATACCACAAGATTCTGTCTTAGATATCTAAGAAGTATTCCTGTAAATGATAGAGCCAGGGTAATTCCATTTTTAGCTTCAAAGTAACCGAATACATTTTACTGGAATATTACTGGAATATTAAGTAAGACATTGTGTAAGAATGTTCTTTGTATTTACAATAACAATATTGTTTTGCACATTCTGGTTAAAGATAGTTGGCAGGTCACAAAAGATAATTGACAGGTCAGACTGAACAGTTGTCATGCTAAAATTAATAATGCTGACAATAATACCAGCTGCCAAACAGAATGGAGATTATGGTAATGGGTAAACAGATGGGATCTAACTTACGGGAAAAAGACCCTTACCCACCCAGAAATTAGCCAATAGGATGAAGAGGTGGTAACAAGGCTGAGCTTCTGAAAATGAATACAACTGTCATGAATTTCTATGGAAGATGTCTCCTATCTCCTCCCCAAAAGGAGAAGGAGTCCAAGCCTTTGCAAACGCTTCTAATAAATAGCTTTTTATATTGTTCATATGTCTCTTGTTGTTGTCAAGCCTAAAAAGGTGATAATGATCACAGGCCAGTACTCTTCAATATCTTCATAAATGACTAGATGAGGGAAAAGAAGGGGAACTTGTTTCATTTGTAGATGATACTAAGCTGGCAGAAATATCAAACACCCAAGAAGACAAGCTCAGGATCCAAAAAGATTTGGACAGACTTGAAGAATGGACCATATCCAATAACATTAAATTTAATGTGGAGAAAAGCAGGGTTTTACACTTAGGCAGGAAAAACAAAAGCTCCAAAACTTGGCTCAAAAAAAATATATCAAAGCTACAAAGCTACGAAACCTGGCTTAAAAACAGAAACTTCGAGAGGGACCTTGGAGTCCTAGTGGATGATCACTTAAATATGAGCCAGCAGTATGTGGCAGTAGCCAAAAAAGCTAATACAATCCTTGGCTGTATGAATAGAGGCATAGAATCAAAAGTATTAGTATTGCTTTATAAAGCTTTAGTAAGGCCACACCTAGAATATTGTGTTCAATTTTGGTTGTCACATTACAAGAAAGATGTTGAGACTTTGGAAAAAGTGCAAAGAAGAGCAACTAGGCAGAGTGACTAAAATATGAAGAACAATTGCAGGATTTGGGTTTGGCTAGTCTAGAGGAAAGAAGGACTAGGGGTAACAGATAGCAGCATTCCAGTATTTGAGAGGTTATCACAAAGAGGAGGGAGTCACCTTATTTACCAAAGCACTTGTACGCAGGACAAGAAACAATGCATGGAAACTAATCAAAGAGAAAAGCAACCAGGTACTGAGGAGAGACTTCCTAAAAGTGAGGACAATCAATATGTGGAACAGCTTGCCTCCAGAAGTTGTGGGTGCTCCATCACTGGAGGTTTTTAAGAAGAGACTGAACAGTCATTTGTCTGAAATGGTATAGGTTCTCCTGGTTGAGCAAGGGGTTGGACTAGAAGACCTCCAAAGTCCCTTCCAGCTCTATTCTGATTGTGTGAAACAGAAAAAAATCAATTTGTAATTTATGGTTTTGATGATTAGACAGGATAGATTATAGAAAGAAGAGAGTTATGTTATAACCATAAAGACGTGAATTTGTAATTGTACTTACAACTGTTGTAGAAAAGATGAGAAGCGATTCTTTGTATCTTTTTTCTTTCTTTTCTATTTTTCTTTCTTGCAATTTTAGCTTTGTTTCAATTTTTTTGCTTTACATTTGGCAGTATTAGTTTTTATCTCCCTTTTTAATATCTACATCTTCACTCCAAATCTGCAACACTAGCCAATTTTATAGATCTGTTAGTCAGATTCAAGAATAATGTATGAAAAAATTTGAACAACTCAAAAAATATAACTCTTGTTATATACCTCAGTTACTGTCCTATATAATGAAATCTAGAAAACAAACTATTTTGTACCAGAACTAGAAGGCTGATTCAAACTTGCAGTTCTTCAGCACTTGCACAGACATGCACACACAAATACACACACACGCACACACCTCCAAATACATATGTGCAAATCAATAAAAGCACAAGATTGGCATTGCTCATAGAGCAAGTATGTTCCAGTATAATTTTTTCCCTGAAGGGCAGAAACCCCACTCTCCACCCCAACATATTTAGGATGCACACCTCACAACAGCAGCCTTCACTATGCTGAGTAGGAATTTGGGAGTTGAAATAAAACATTTCAGGAATACAACTGATTAAGAAAGTTTGCAACAAATAACACTAATGCCTGCTTTCCATTGATTCCTCAATGAATCAAAAGAATTAACCATTTCTTTCCAGGGCTACAGTAACTGCTCAGAGAACAATGTCATCATCAAAATTAAAACAGAAAACTGAACTTGTCCTAGCTGGCCAAGAGCAGTAGCCAAACCAATGTTTGCCATCCATCTATGATTGCAGCTTGAGGGGGTTGAAGCACAAACACTTCTACACTCAGTGCGGAAAAAGGAACATTCCTGGCTTAACCAAAAAGTGCGGGTAAAATTAGAAGCATCTTATTGGTCAGGCAAGCAACAGAGGGTAAAGGATCAACTGCACAACCAACAATCTATTCTTGATCTTGAGAACTCGGAAAGTCTGAACTAAACTATTAATTCTAGACATTCCTCCCCTTGCTCTGATATATTTCTGGTCAAATGCTTTGCTCTGAAGGACACAAAGCCTTGCCAGCCATGAAAAGAAAACCTGCAGAGAGGAAAAACAAGCACTTACCTAACATAATCTCATATAGGAACAAAGAAGGCAGGATTTCTTCAATGTTTAAACAAACAACCATTTAGAAAAGTAATAAAATTCATGCTAACATATTGCTTTTTGAAACAGGAATGAACATAAATAGATGGTACAATATAGCCTACTTACTTGGCAAAAGTAGCTAGCAGGAGCCAATGCATATCCCACCAAATCTTGTTTATCCCTGTTTTAAGGATTTGTCAAAGGCAACAGTTAATTGTGTAAATTAACAATTACGAAGATTTTATTAGAGCACCACCCAAAGAGGTTGTTTTGGTTTTATTATGCCACAAACTCTCATGATTAAATCTATGCGATTAGGAAGCTGATGCTAAGAACCATATGTATAGCAAACACAGATCAGTAAGTACACATCTAAATTATCAATGGAAGCATTCAAGATTTTTCAAAGGGCATTACAGACAAGTTCTTTCTCTGATAGTGCCCAGCTCAAATGCTTCCAAAATAAAAACAGAATGGTCTGTCCCAGCAAGAAAACCTTGTGTGTATCCTGTAATGCCACAGTTCTTTTTTCTAGAAAACACTCTGTATCCGATTAAACTTTCAAAGTGGCAAAGGGAAAGTGGAGAACATTGGAATGTTCAATAAAGAAAGAAAACTCATTGTCTGTGAAAATGCCGTTGATGGCCAGTGCTGTGCTCAGCAGCCTCCCACTTCAGCCATTTGGAAAGCTTTATTCTCCCATCTGAATCTGGCTGCTATTGCAAATGAACTTTGACAAGCCTGCCAAAGGGAGAAGCTACAAGCACAATGGGAGGGAGAGGAAAGGCACCTGCTTCAGGTCCGTGCTGGAGTTCGGATGGTTCCTGCGAAGCACAGACTTGGGGCCTCCAGGGGCATAGGCAGAGTTGACCCAAGAGTGAGAGCGGTCGATCCCCTAGGCAATATGTAGAAAAACAGTATGAAAGGAAAAATAATCACAACAGATACAATGATCAGGGCAAAAGAACCACATTGACTGCTTCAGAAAAAGCAACAACCACTGTTGCTGTAGTTTAAAAAAGATAAACTTTTGATGATGAAGGTGGCTGCAAAGAAAAGGAGGAATTTTAGTGCTATGATTCTGTTAAGCCAGAGAGTGCAATGAAATTCCAAAGGGAGTCAATTTGGAACTGTCAAGGACTATTTCCTAGTTTTAGGCATGTTGACATGGTCATCTGGGGCACAATGCATTAGAGAAGCAGAACAAGAATACAAGCAGGCCAGGGGTTGTTCATAATCTGCCAGGACTAATGTGCAACTTGCTGAGAGAATTGCTTTTGAAAGTAAAAATAACTGGAACAGAGTGTAGAGATGTAGTATTTACTTGAGAAAAAATGGTTATCTCCCTCCCTCCCTCTTGTGTGTAGACATCTTGCCTGAGAAAATTGTTTCTGAAATCTTAAATGCTTGCATGTAGTTTTGAAAACCTGCAGTTGGCCTAATAAAATTATTATTTTAATATAAATTCTTTTCCCCCACATTGCCAGTATGGCTGCTTCTGTTTTTCAGAGGAGAAGACTCTTCTTGGATTTCGATTTGCTATTTGATCTGCTACTCAGAAGCATGAATTACAGGTCTATGCTAATTTCTATAGTCGTTTCTTCCTCTAGAAATTTGGTGAGAATCAGTATGATTTTTTTCCAACATTTGGTACAGAAAAAATAAGATATTTGAAGCCTTTAAAAGAGCTTAGCACACTACAAATTGCCACCCCCCAAAAGCCAAAACAAGGGGAAAAACAGTATTTCCACTTGCATGACACATCAGCCAATTTTTGCTGCGTTAAATGAGGCTTTCTCCTTCCACCAGTGAGAACAACACTATAGTCCTCATAAATCTCTCCTCAGCAGCCCTCTGATCTTGCTGGTGGTGTGGGGCAAGTGTCAAGCATCCATAAGATCAACAGAACTTCAAGACAGCCTGAGGAAGGAATCCCAAGAGTTATACTCTAATATATCAGAGGAAAATGGAGGAGGTTGTTTTACATTAAATATTCCATAATCAATCAGTCAATCAATCAATCAGAATAGAGCTGGAAGGGACTTTGGAGGTCTTCTAGTCCAACCCCCTGCTCAAGCAGTAGACCCTATACCATTTCAGACAAGTGGCTGTCCAGTCTCTTCTTAAAAACCTCCAGTGGTGAAACACTCACCACTGAAGGCAAGCTGTTCTACTGGTTAATTGTTCTCATTGTTAGGAAATTTCTCTAATTCCAGGTTGCTTCTCTTAATTAGTTTCCAACCATAGTTTCTTGTGCTTTGGAAAATAATTTGACCCCTCCTTTGTGGCAGTCCCTTAAATATTGGAATGCTGCTATCAAATCACCCCTCCTTCTTTTCTCTAGACTAGCCAAACCCAAATCCTGCAGCCATTCTTCATATTTTTTTGTCTCCAGGCCCTTAATCATCTTAATTGCTCTTCTCTGCACTTTTTGCAGTCTTTTTTATAATGTGATGACCAAAACTGGGTGCAGAATTCTAGGTATGGTCTTACTAAAGTTTTATAAAGAGGTACTAATACTTCACATGATTTTGATTCTATGCCTGTTTATACAACCAAGGATTGTATTAGCTTTTTTAACTACTACTGTACACCGCTCACTCATATTTAAGTGATTATCCACTAGGACTCCAAGGTCCCTCTCACAGTTCCTGTTTTTGAACCAGGTTTCGCCTAATCTAAATTTGAAGCTTTGGTTTTTCCTGACTAAGTGTAAAACTTTGCTTTACTTCACATTAAATGTCATATTGTTGGATAGGGTCCATTGTTCAAGTCTGTCAAGATCTTTTTGGATCCTGAGCTTGTCTTCTGGGGTGTTGGCTATCCTTACCAGCTGCCCTGCCCACTAAGCAAGCTGTCATTTTATAATATCCACAATATAGAATGGCACTCACAGAGAGATTCAGATTTCTTTATTAACCACATTCTATTAATAATTTCACATGTCCAATTCATCGAACTATGTAGATAAATGTTTGTCAGTAATAACCCTGGGCCATATAGGGGCAGCTCTAATTGCCAGGCAACAGAATCATTTCCCTCTAGTAGCAAAGCCAATGGTTTTCCATCAAATGTGAGATTTGCTTTTCATATAGCACAGATGTTGGGCAGAATCAAATTGCTGGTGTAATTTCACTGTGAACAGTTCTAAAGTTGCTACTTCCAAAGAAACATTTTGGTGGTTTTATGGTTCACTGGTTGCGTTTTTTTAAAAAAATTCTAACTAAAAGCTTGGGAAAGAAAGGGAGAAGGAAAAAAAGTAAGAAAGATAATTGCATATAAGACAAATATTAGAATAAGCCATGTAAATGCTGCTTCCGTGGAAAGCTAAGATCAGATTATTCTCCTATAAATCCAAAATTATGCAGGGCAATGTACTCTATTTAAAGAAGTGAACTAAGAAAATCCTTTCTCTAAGAAGCCCAGAGCATAAAGACTAGAGAAAAAAAGTGCCAACAATGGATGGGTGTTGGTGAAGCCAATGTTGGCATGCCTTTCCCTAAATTTACATAAATATGCTCACCCCATATAGAACACATATATTCACATACATACATCCTTCCCAGTCACATCTCCCCAGATGATTAATGCAAGTCAACTGAAACAGGCATTTTTTAATATAATTTAGCACTAAGAGAGGGAAGTTCTCAAAGAGCTGGGGAGGAAAACATACATTCTCTGGGTAGAATTAACTATTCGTTTTTTCTCTGTGCAGGGTAGGAAAAATGGAGAGAGAGGGACTTTGTATAGAGGATAAGAAATCCCTTCAGGTCACATTTGATACAAAAAAACAAACTTTCTCCTTCTCCAGATTAGAATCTGGGATTAGCCCAATCTGTGAAATAGATGCCAGGCTAATCTGATGAGCATACACACATTTGGAAAAACCAGGGAACCTAAAGACTGATGGGGAACCATTTTTATGTCTACAAATCTTTACATTTCTATTTGTTAATTATTCTGTGTGGTAGAATGTATTTATTACATATCCAAATTGCCTATTGGTAATATTTTCTGGGTAGGGAGCAATCTATTAAAACTGTACAAAAGCAGCAGAATAAGAACAGAAACATGCATAAAGAACAGCACAACCAATAAAATTCAATCAGAAGAACACAGTGTTAGAATTGTGAAAAACCAAAATGCCTGATTATCACCTGGCACTTCAAAGACCATAATTTTGGCAAATGGTTTGGCAGCTAAACAAACTTCCTCCTTCTTGGGAAGGACAGGGTCAGTGTTGTACTAACCTTGCTGCTGATAATCTTCTGAACCTCTTCATCTGGGGAAGTTGGTGTAGTGGTCAAGTCAGGATTGCTGTTGCTGATACTTTTGGAACGAGAGAGATTAAGGCTAACAGGGCGCCCAGTTGCACGGGACAAGGTAGCATATTGAAGGGTACCACTGTGGGGTGGCACTCCAATCTCTGGAAGAAATACAGAGTGAGTCAGACTGGGAGAGTGACTTCTTCTATCATTTGTGCAGACCTTTAAAAATGTCTATGAATCTCTCACGTGTGATTGAGCTGTCCATTGTTAGATTCTCCTTTGTTCAAGCAAAGGGGAAATTATCATAAATTTCCCCTCTTTTCCGTTAGGGTGTTCCATCGCCTTCCTTTTAGAAAACTCATTAAAATATTTTTCTACTGCAATTTTGCACTGGAGCTTCTTGAATTTAATTTTGTGTTAAAATGCTGAAGTGTTACAAAGCTATTACAGGATGTTCTTTTACACTATATGTTATACGAGTACTATTTTAACCCTCATCCTCCTGTTACCTATAATGGAGCATGTCGTGCTGTTCTCAATCTTGGCTGCTGCACTGGGAGGAAATGGAAAGATTGGGTAAGCAACCACACTACAGGTAGACCTACTTAATGACTGCCCTGTTTAGTAACCATTTGAAATTACAATGGTGCTGAAAAATGTAACTTTATTATCAGTCCCAACATTTATGATCACCACAATATCCTTGCAGTCTTATGGTTGACATTTGGGCACTTTGCAACCAATGGATCTTTACAACTGTTGCAATGTCCCATGGTCACAATACCACACTTCATAGCTGGATTCCAACAAGCAAAGTTGATGGAGAAATTGACAGTAAAACTGTAATTCATGGTGAGCCACATCTCACTTAATAATCTGTGGTGATTTGCTTAATAATCTCAGGAGAAGTGACAATGTAAATCTGATTAGGTGATATTTTTGTTAATGTCTGAGTCACTTAGTGATGCAGCTGGTCCTTAATTGTGATCATTAAGTAAGACTACCTATAGTCGGAGCCTCTGAAATCCTACTTTTAATTTCAAATTGGGAGAGGGAATATCCCAAATATGATAGGTTTCTGCTCAGGATATTTTCCACTGCAGAAATTAAGAGCATCACTAAGCTGTCCTTGATCCTCGAAGTTTGGTTTGGCAATCCCTCAGTTTGCTTCTCAGATGTTTTGGAACCACTCAACAGCACCTAAATCAGTCACCCCAGGTTTATAATCATTCAACTAAAGATGTCAAATATAAACAAGTCTTTGTTCTCTGCATACAATTGGAATTGATAAATAGTGTTATCTAATTACTTCATCCATTTTAACAGAGATATTTAATAATACAAGAAGTGAAGGACTTTTTTGTGAATATAGGTCTTCACTGAATACTTGGAATGCTTCCAAATGCTCCTAAGTTGCAGGCCATGAAAATGGCTCACAGCCCATAGGAATGATGATCAGACACACAGTTCTTTGCTTGCCCCATACATATACCAAGCATTTGTGATCCCTGGCAAACCTGGGTCCATCACAGGCAGACGGAAAATGTAGAAGATATAAGAGGCCAACAGATGATTGTGGCCATGTTGATCTTGGCTGCTCTCCAGGCTCTTATGGATCTGGTTCACCATCACAGCAATGGCTTCAAATGCTGCACGACCCAAGTTCACTGGAAGAAGCAAGAAAAGAAATAGGGAAAGGTGAGAATGAACTGAGTAAGACAAACATTAGCTATAGAAGAGAAATTACATACATCAAAAAATGGACAATTTACAATAAACATAAAATATGGCATTCTAGCTGATATTTATATGTTTAATATCTATAGTCACCTGTAAAATTTGCTCTGTTTCTCCATCTTCTAATGAAAAAAGGAGTGCAGAATGAAAAACCAAAAGAGACTATCACGAGTGCAACCTGGGCTATATTAGCATTGAATGAATTTTTATTAAACTATCAGGGGATGAATGCCTTGGGCCTTTTCTTCTACTTTATGCACACAAAGATACAGGAAGAATTTCTCTGGCAGTTTTTCTATTTCACTTGCTGCAAAGCATCATCTCTTTCAACCTGAGATGGGAAACTCACTAGGCAGAGACTGCAGGTAGCAGGTAGTGAAATGGTAGTATCAGTGGATGGCAACAGCAGCTTTGGGCTTTTCTTTTAACTTTTACAGGACTTTTTTTTTAAAAAAAGGAGTATAAAGCAAGTTGTCTTTTTTTTTTAATTGTATCCTATCTAGCAGTGGGATTAGCTAGCTTCCTAAAAGGAAGAGACTGGGAACTGGTTTGTTATCATGTGCAATGTGACCATGATTAAAATGTTTGGCATAAAGTGAAAATGAGGTTCTTTTCACTAAAATTCCTTCACATGGCAGAAGACAGCAAAAAATTCATCAAGATTTACTTCAAACAAATAAGAAAGACAGTGATATGAGTAGCATATAAAATTTAAAAATCCCACTAGCCATTTATTATTTTACTGCAGGCTTTTATTAATAAATAGTCCAACCCTCCACCCAAGCAGGAGACTCTACACCATTTCTGACAAATGGCAATCCAATCTCTTCTTCAAAGTCTCAAGTGATGGCGCTTCCACAACTTCTGAGGGCAACTTCTGTTCCATTGGTTGATCGTTCTCACTGTCAGAAAGTTTCTCTTTATTTCCAGATTAAATCTCTCCTTGTTCAGTTTCCATCCATTATTCCTTGTCTGGTCTACAGGTGCTTTAGAAAATAGCTTGACCTCTTTGTTAGGAATCTGTGCACCAATTAGTTGGGTTGGCAATATATAAACCAACAATGTACGTTTGTAACTTTAAGACAAAATCAATGTATTGATTTATACTATATTCCGATTGGTTGATTATATTGCAAATTACCATAAGAGGGAGCTAGAGATCATAGCTTGCTCTTTCTGACATTCTGTTTCTCTGACATTCTGTTGCTATCTAAGGATCTCTGTTGTATTTATTCTGTGCTTATATTTTGATATTTTTGTTTACTGTAAATGACAAAGGCAACTGGTAAGAAGGACTTTGTAATTGGATATTCTTTGGACTGTTAAACGGTATATGACCTGGACCGTTTATTGGACTGTGCTATTTCTTAAAGTAAACTTTAACTCAATTTAGTGTATCTGTATATGGCTGGATAATTATTCATAACTACTCTCATAAACGTTTCCATGTGCATATCCTTGTTACTCAAGGATTATTCTGTACATATCATAACATTGGTTATGGGCCCAGAGAGATATTGAGAATTAGTGTGAATGTACAGTTTCATATACAAACAGCTGATTGCGATTTACTGTTAAATTACCAATGGCACAAGAACAGTCAACCAGTATACCCCAGATAACCCTGTTGGATGGAACAAACTATGTTTCCTGTCTATGAAGTGCAGCCTACTTCTGCGTAAAGATGGATTATGGACTGTAGTTAATAGTCACCGGATGTAACAGCTTGGGACCCATTGAATGATGAAGATAAAAAGAAAATAGCTGACTTTAACCGGGATAATGAAAAGGCTCTTAGTATAATTGGACTAACACTGAGTGATCAGCAGCTAGTCTATATTCGTGGTGAAGAATCTGCTGCTAGATGTTGGGACATTTTGAAGAGGATTTATGTTTGAGATAGTGTGGGTGCGCACATACACCTTACACGTAAACTGTTTAGAGCCCGTCTTATAAAAGGTAGTGATATGTTAGCTCATTTGGAGTTTATGAAAAGGATTTTACAAGAGCTACAAGAAAAGGAGCTGGTTTTTTCAGAGTTGCATCAAGTTTACATCATTCTTTCTTCTTTGGATGAAACTTATGATGATTATGTGTCTTCACTTTTAAACAGAGATGAACTTACATTGACTGGCATAACTGGAAGACTGTTAGAAGAGTCAAGAAGAAGGCAAGATAGAAATCAACTGAGAGAAAGACAACCACAGGAAGAAAAACTGTCTTCAACTGCCTATATTGTTAGGAAATGTTTTTCTTTTGGGGCTAAAGGTCATATAGCCAGATACTGTAAAAAGGGTAAGAAACAGAATGCTATTAACATACAGAGAGCTTATAAAAATGTTAGTTTACCATATCAAGTACAACTACAACTGTAAACCATGATATATGGGTAGTTGACAGTGGAGCATCGCAGTGCATAACTAAAAGTAAAGAGGTTTGTTCACATGACAAAGAGTAAACAGCATGTATCATTAGCTAATGGGTGGAAATTGAGAGCATCTGGAGAAGGTACTACATATTGTTCATGTATTAATGAACGTTTACCGATGTTATATGTACCTAGACTGATATTTAACTTGATATCTATAAGAGCAATGGTAAAAGCAGGATTTGTTGTAACCTTTCAGGGAGATAAATGTTTAATTGAAAAACAGGGTAAAAGCATTACTGCAAGATTGGATAATGGTTTGTTTATTATACAAGATAATCCACTAATTAATGCTAACTCAGTTTATAAGAATAAAAAGCCTCATGATGAATGTATTCATCTACTTCATAGATGTATGGGACATATACATTTCAAAATGCAAAAGAAAACTGTTGAGTTATCTAATGGTATAAAATTAAAACCTTGTACAAAGTATTTAAATTGCAATGTTTGCAATCAAGAAAAAAACAAGGTAACTCCTGCAAATAGGGTAAATAGATTCAAAACCAGTGAACCATTAGAGGTTGTTTTTGCTGATATTATTGGACCTAAGAAACCTAGTTTAGGTGGAGCCTGTTATATATTAAGTATAATTGATCATTCTTCCAGATACGGTTTCTGTTATTTAATGAAAACGAAGACAGAAACATACCAGCATTTTGTAAACTGGCTAAAATTTGCTGAAAGGAAAAAGGAATAGAAAGTTATTAGCTTAGTAACAGATAATGGTACTGAATGTACCAATAGAAAATTTGAAGCCATGTTACAGAAAGCTGGCATTGAACGTAAGTGTTCTGCTCTTTATAGACCACAACATAACTCATATATTGAATGTAGAGGACAAACATTACAGGCTATGACTAGGACTATGATTTCAGATTCTGGTTTATCAGAGGAACTTTGGTGTGAAGCAATAATGTGTGCTAACCATGTTTTGAATAACGTACTGAATTCAACGACTGGTGAATTACCATTTGCTAGTTGGAATGGAAAAAAGCCAGATCTCAGTTATTTTACATACATTTGGAACCCCAGCATGGGTTCATATTCCCATGCAAGTAAGGTGAAAGGGACAACATAGAGCAAGACAATTGTATTTTGTAGGTTATGAAGCTAATCATAGATCATTTAGATTTTGGGAGCCAGGTACTACTAGTGTATATTGCAGTGCAAGTGCTAAATTTCTGGAGCATGTTGGCTGGAGAAAGCTTGAACAGGAATATAATAAGGTACAGGATTGTGTTGTTGTTGAGACTCCATTGTTTATCGATAATCCCAATGATAATAATATTGATGATAAGATAGTGGAGGAATCTTCCATGGGGGAATCATCAATAGAAGAACCCTCTATGACTGTAGAAGACGAGGATTTGATAGAGGAGGTAAAGGAAGAGGACATGCCAACAACAAGTACTGAGTTGCCTCGGAGGTCAACTAGGGAGAGACGTCCACCTGACCGATTTCAAGCAAGCATTGTATGTCAGGTTAATACAGAACCTTCTAACTTCAATGAAATAAAACTGTATCCTACAAAGGATCAGGTAGCTTGGCAGGAAGCTATAAATAGGGAGTTAAAATCGTTAAAGGATTTAGAGATGTATGAGGATGTAAAGTTACCACCAGGTGAGCATGCAATAGGTTGCAAATGGGTGTATAAGATAAAGACTGGTGTGAATGGGACTATTACCCATAAAGCAAGATTTGTTGCTCAAGGATTTGCTCAGTCAGATAAGGACTATGATGAAGTGTTTGCACCTACTGAGAGCAAATATATTGAGAGCAGCATTAGTTTGGGCAGCTAAGAATAAATGTAAAATAAAGCATGTAGATATTGAAACTGCATATCTACATGCACCTTTACAACATACCATCTATAGGAAAAAGCCATTAGGTTTAAAGGATGATGAAAAAACTGATTATTGGAAATTAAAGAAAAGTCTTTATGGTCTAAAGCAATCCGGTTATAAATGGAATAAATGTATTGTAAAGGAATTAGTTTCAATAGGTTTTGAAGCTGGGATACCTGATCCTTGTTTGTTCCAAAGAGAAAAAGATGGTTTAATTTCTCTATTACTGTTATTTACGGATGACATAGCAATTATAACTAAAACTGAGCAAATGATATTGTTTATAGATTACAGAAAAAGTTCAGGATTAGAAATTTAGGGGAAATTAAGCATTATTTGGGTCTTCATATAGTGAAAATGAATAAAGGTTTTAAAATTTCACATGCCAAGAAGATTAGCCAATTATTAAAACATTATAACATGGAGCATTGTAAATCTGCTAAGACACCAATGAGTAAGGAATTTACACATAGTGATATTAAAAGCCCTATGTTTGATAAGGAAATATATCAATCTTTAATTGGTAGTCTATCATAATTAGTAATTAGTCTAGACCAGATATATCTTACAGTGTAAACCAATTGCCTGGGTATAATGCTGAACCAAATGAAAGGCATCGGCAAGCAGCTAAGCAAATAATTAGGTTTTTAAAACACACAATCAATTATTCATTATATTTAGAACCAAGTAATGAATTAGTGTTAACTGTATATGCTGATGCAAGTTTTGCTACTGATATAATGACTCATAAGTCAACATCAGGTATAGTGGTAATGTTGGGTAATGCTTTAATAGGATGGAAGTCTATTAGGCAACAACATATTAGTTTATCGGCTATGGAAGTGGAATTCTCATGTTTATCATTAATGTGAACAGAATTGATATATTATAAACAATAGTTGAAGGATATTGGAATTACTGTAAGTGATCCATTTATTGTTTATGAAGACAATCTATCTGCAATTAGTATGGCTACTAATTTAGCTGTTAAAACAAGGTGTAAACATACTGTTTTTGAGATATTTGAATGTTAGACAGTGTGTTCAAAATAAATTAATTCAGTTAGAATACTGCATAACTGAACATAATATTGCAGATCATTTCACGAAAGCTCAAGGTGCAATTAAGCATAAAGAGTGTTGTGAGAATTATGGTTTAAAGATGTAATGTATTATATATTGACCTACCCAAAGAGGAGAATGTTAGGAATCTGTCCACCAATCAGTTGGGTTGGCAATATATAAACCAACAATGTATGTTTGTAGCTTTAAGACAAAATCAATGTATTTATTTATACTATATTCCAATTGGTTGATTATATTGCAAATTACCATAAGAGGGAGCTAGAGATCATAGCTTGCTCTCTCTGTCATTCTGTCTCTCTGAGATTCTGTTGCTATCTAAGGATCTCTGTTGTATTTATGCTGTATTTATATTTTGATATTTTTGTTTACTGTAAATGACAAAGGCAACTGGTAAGAAGACTTTGTAATTGGATATTATTTGGACTGTTAAACGTATATGATCTGGACTGTTTATTGGACTGTGCTATTTCTTAAAGTAAACTTTAACTCAATTTAGTGTATCTGTGTATGGCTGGATAATTATTCATAACTACTCTAATAAATGTTTCCATGTGCATATCCTTGTTACTTAAGGGTTATTCTGTGCATATCATAACACCTTTCCTCTCTGTGGTACAGAATTGGAAATGGTACAGAATTGGAAATGTACCATTCTCCATCAATGATTTGAAGATCTTAAATCTGTTTCTATGATTGAACAAGCATTTAATTTTCAATAATAGTATTGCAAGATTATTTAGAAACCTGGAAATAACCAACACATGTCTATTTTTAATTTCCAATGTTTTCCCACCATAGAATAAACTACCTAAACTAAAGGGAACATGAATATATATGGTGTGTTTGTGTGTGTGTGTGTATGTGTGTGTGTGTTTTCAGTTTTAATTGGTTAACAAAGGTATTTGGGAAGAGGGTATTTTCCCCTTACTTTCTTTCTTTTCCCCTTACAACCCCCACCCCCACCCCACCCCCACACCTATAAATACAAAAAATGCTAATTAAAAGGCTGCCTTTAAAAGATTTCTTAAAAGTTAGATGACTGAAAGGTTTAAATCCTATGCATTGGGGCTACTTGAGAGTAGGTCCTAATGAATGATTTGTTATCATACACGAAACTGAGTTACCTGTGCCATAAAATTGGACACCCTCAAAAATAAATATACTCAGATGCTTTTTAGTCAAATAAGACCTGTCATATATTCAACATAATGCAAAAAGAAAATGTTTTAAAATGATTGTGTATGATAACTTAGTATAAAAAAAACAAATTTATGGCAGAAAAAAAATCAACTACTTTCTGTGCAAGGGCATTAACAGACTAATAGAAATACAACAGTGATTGACAGCATTTCTTGCAAACAGCTAAAAAGACTGACAGCACCAGCTAGCTGCTTGTCCCAAGCAGAATTCTACCACTGTGATCCAGAACAATGCTGAAATGTGTACTGATACTTCAAAACTTTTTTGTTATGCTGGCATCCAGAGAGGACTCATCTCAATGTGGAAGTCTAAATCCAAAATGTGAAAGCTGGAATATTACATTTACTTAACAGAATAATAGAATAAGAGAGTTGGAAGGATCTTGGGGGTCTTCTAGTCCAACCCCTTACTCAAGCAGAAGACCCTATGTCCTGGTGAAGACACATTTTTTTTAGTGAGTGGAGGGTATCCCATACCGCAAACATGTTCCCTTCCATCCAACTCTGTAAGAGTAAGGTTTTTTTCCAAAAAATTGGAACATTAGGTTATTCCATTTGTTTCAGATAACAAGAAAATCCTTTCAGAGGAAATGGAGAGGACCATAGATATGACACTCACCAATCTGCCCTGCAATGACAGGTGGATATACAATGAGTTGGATCAGCTTGTTGAGAATCTGATGACTGAAGGCCACCAAAGGTTCCAGGCTAGCCACTCGTAAGTTGCCCACACTAGATTTCAATTCAGACTCTATGTTGTTCTCTGTTAGGATCACATCTTTGAGTCGAAAGGGAAAGGTATATTCTTCTAGCACATGTATCAAAGTGAAGAACTTGTCCAAGAATGGATCCTACCAGAACAAAGAATAGCTGTGTGTTAAATATCGATTAAGTTTTATCATCATTTAACTATACCAATAATATGATGTGATAAAGAGATAAAAATGCATAACAAGTATTAAGGTTGGACAAGAATTTATGGTTCTCCAGATATTGCTGAATTGTAATGCCCGTAATCTTCAACTATCTTGACTAGGAATGAAGGGATTATACTCTAGCAGCAAGGGTGTATATATGTGTGTGTTGGTACCGTGTTTCTCACAAAATAAGGCTGGGCCTTATATATATATATATTTGAGCCCCCCCAAAAATGGCTAGGATGTCTTTTCGGGGGTGAATTAATTTCTCCACCACCACCCCTACGCACCAGCACCGTCTCCAACAACAGCTTCTGAGTCGCTCCCGCTTTTCCTCATCCCCATAACAACAGGAAAAAAAAAGATTTTGAGGTACCTGGGAGCGCTGTGCACTGCGTTTTGGTTTAATCCCAAGCGGCTGGGTGGGCATAAGAGCCAAGCGAGCATCTCTGCTGCTGCTACCCTTGGTGCTCCAGCCTCAGGCTCTGCAAGTTTGCAAAAGTCCCTGTGCGCAGCCCGTTCCTTCATTCCAAGCGCCCAGGCCGAGCTGCAGCTGTCTCTCTCTCTCGCCAGCACCATCTCCAATAACAGTGGCAGCAGTGGCGGGAACTGTGGAAGTTACGGAGGCAACTCCCCCACCCGAGAAGTGGCTAAAACACTTCCACAGTTCCCGCCGCTACTGCCGCCAGCACCGGTGGGAACCAAGGAAGCTACAGAGGCCTGAGAAGCGGCTGAAACGCTGCCGGACATCCACGCCGACACTGCCCACCTGCTGACCCGGTTAAGGGAGGGGTAAGGGAGCCCTCTGTGCGCCACCATGGTGTTAGGAGCAGCTGATGGTGAGGCGTAGCTGCCCGCGGGGCCCTCCTAATGGAAAGTTCCCCCCCGCCTTCCTCCCCAATTTTGCATGTTTTAAACTACACCTAAATTTAGGGGGAGGGGCTTAATTTCATTTTATGCCTAGAAAACATGCTGGGTCTTCCTATTGGGGGGGGGGCGTATTGTTGGAGAAACACGGTGTGTGTGCGTGTGTGTGTGATAATATCCAACTCTATATTAAGGAAGATTAGGATCTGTTTTTAAATCCCTTTATCAAATGTTGGTCTCTTTCATTGTAAGAAACTCAGGAACTGCCAAGCCTGCTATACAATCATCTTTATTTTCTTAGGTTTAATGAGACAGCCATTTCATAAATATGGTCTCTAACACAGACTATTTCTTAAGAATAACTATGAACATTCTGTTTTTCTCAATGGATGTCAGGTCCACCATCATGTCTTGCCATTCTGTTGGAAGTCGTGGGAGGGAGAGGCTTGCTGGCATTTTTGCATGCTTTTGCTTTTGCTGTAACTGCTTGGGAACTAGGGAGCGGGATTGTCTTCAGAGATGGAGAGGACTACCTCCCAGCCAGTTCCAGCCTGATTTCAAGGCTGTCATGCCCTGAGGATGAATTGTTATCTGCCTTACCTCAGTGTTCTCAAAACAACCTTGCAGCATCACATTGGCTGCCGGTGCACTGGTCAGAGGGGTTGAGCTTGCTTTGGGCGTTGCATGGGACTTTTCAGAATCCACCTTGCTTTCCAGCAATCACTTTCTATCAGTAAACATTCTTTTGATTCTACTTAATGGATTCAAGAGTCTTACTTTTCTGAGAGACCAGCTGGGGCATGTCCTTATATTAAGCAAAGGTCAGTCAACCCGGAGAGGCACACTGCCCTACCGTGGGGAATGTGTAATAGATGTCAGACCAACGCAGTGATCAGCAGGAAGCTGAATGTTGGGGGAAGCTTCATCCAGACCTCCCCTGGGCTGGACCTCTCTGAGTGAACACCTGGGTGCACCGGCCTGCTATAGACTGCTCCTGGATGACCAAAGGGCCAGTCTTGTGACTGCTGCAGCTCTGGAATATGGGACCAACTTTCCCACCAACGTCAGCAAGCCACCCTGGGGCGGATTTCCCTCCCCCGTCATTGGTCTTACCTTCCAGTTCCAGCTTGCGTGACTCTATTCAAGGTAAGGCTTGTGTTCGGCCAAAGGGTGGGGGGAGCAGCGGATAGGTGGGCCATGTGGGCAGCGCAGCCTGGATTAATTGCTTTGGGGGGGGGGGGACATTTCTCTGCGGCCACCAAAATTTTCTCGCGGACCACCAGTGGTCCCTGGCCCACTAGTTGACAACCACTGTTTTGGAGGGCATTTCTTAAACTACTGAGGACTGACATGGGGCTTAGCTCAAGTCACCACTCCCAAACTAATGGGGGAGGAGGGGGGTATGAATAATCACATGCTTTCTTTCCTGCCTCCTTGCTTTCCTGAAAATTACTTTCTCTCAATAAAAGTTCCTTTGATTCAACTTAATGGATTCAAGAGTCTTACTTTTCTGAGGGACCAGCTGGTCCTTACAATTTTGCCTAATAAGCTACCAAAGAAGAAATATATTATGAATTTGGAAAAATGTTTGGCATGTATTTTTTTTAAAAAAATACTTTATATGTGAACTAAGACTTCAGTTTTAGATTTGAAGGGGGAAAAACTAATGCAAATTCCCAGCTGAAAAACAACATGATGATACAACCAAGCCTTGGTTTGTTCTTTGTTTTCCTAGAGCAACATAGGAGATCAACCACTGACTTGTCCTCTCACCTGAGTGTGAACAGAGGAGACAGCCAGAATTTCCACACTGAAGACGCCTTTGTGATTATCCACCCACTTCATGCCAGGTAGCTGCACCTACAGAGAAGCAAACCAGGAAAAGATTTATAAACAAAATGCATAAAAAGTTCTGCCAGTGGAAAGTCTAGTAGTCATTGTGAAACAGGCTACAATTCTGAAAAATGAAAACTTATGATTAGTCTGACCTGTCAAAGCCTGGCACAAATTGAGAGAAGTGCAGTGGGAGTAAGAAGTGAGAAAGGAGGCATCTTTCACAATGCAGCCCAGGTAAGGAAAGGCCTTTCAGCCTCTGCTCTCTAAGAAAACAAAGCCATTCTTTACTTACATCAGGAGTGAGCACTGAATAGCTGGGTGGAGGCTTGTCAACTGACACTGGCAAGCAAAACTGCCCTGTTCTTAGCCGTCCATGTTGCATGAGAGGAATCCACTAGAAAGAGAAAACAGGCAAAGTTAAGTTGCAGGTTGACATCTTCACTTGCCACTTTTCCTCTGCAATCCGACCCTCTCTTCCTGTCCCACAGATCAGTTTTAGTAAGAAAAGCAGACCTACAATCACACACAGAACATAGAACAAAAGAATTCTTCTTCTCCAACTATTCCACCTTCCATATTTAAGGCAATTTACTATTGGTATTGACAACAGTAAACCCCACTGAGCACAATTTGGAAGGGAATCCTTATTTTGCCCCATATTACAACCTTTCTTGCCACAGTTATTAAGGGAATCACTTCAATTTTTAAGTTAATAACATGGTTGTTACTAACTGAATCTGGTTTCCCATTGACTTTGCTTGTCAGAAGGTCACAAAAGGTAATCGCATGATCCCAGGACATTGCAACCGTCATAAATATGAGCCAACAGGCAAGCATCCGAATTTTAATCATGTGACCAATGGGATACTGCAATGGTCATAGGTGTGAAAAATGATCATATATTACTTTTTTCAATGCCACTGTAACTTTAAATGGCCACTGAACAAATGAAGGTAAGTTGAGGACTGCCTGTAAAGGGCATTCCAGAAAAATTGATCAAATATGATGAATACTGTATATACAATGACAGATACTCTCAATTCATGGCAAAATTTATTGATAGTCTTAAAGCAGGGGATTCTTGTCCCTTTATCTGAGTTTCTTTGCAAGGGAAGATAGTGGAGATTTAAACTGGTGCCCTTTTACAATGAATCACAGGTGCAACCTTGTAACTCCGCATTACTTTTGAAACTCACTGTGTAACCAACAGGAGTCTCCAGAGGCGTGTTCTGCTTCTGTTGACAGCTAATGTGATAAAAGGTGAAAAGCAGGTGATGGTTGTCTGTCAAATTGGCTGGGATCTTCAGCTTGAACTCCTCATAGAACTCAGGTGATCTGTGGACAGGGATGTTGGAAAGCTGCCATTTAACACTTTACAAAATTTCTTATTTACATATTTGTGATAAAGTTCTGCACAGGAAATCAAAGATCATTTTTTCTGGCAAAGTTTGCATAGTTAAGTGTAGACTAACCAAACAACCACCTATTTACAGCCACCATCAATTCCTAATCTGGTTGCTAAAGACTCACTTGTTATGGTACACAACAGCTGTGTAAGCCTCTTTGACAAACTCACTGCAACTTGATTTTCCAAAGATAACCTGAAGCATAAGGAGAAGCAAAAACAGTATCAGTCAGGAACAGAGAGCATGAAACTCATCTGATCAAGGGAGGGAGCATGAGCACCAGTGAAACAAGCACTTAGAAAAGCCATACGATTTTCATTATTTGCCCACAAATACCACATATACCCATTTACAGAGTCAGCATATTATCCCCAACAATATTTTACTGACCTTGGAAGGATGAGTTGACCTTAAGCTGGTGAGAATCGAACTGCTGCCAACTGCCATCAGTTTGATTCTCAGCGGCCTAAGGTCGACTCAGCCTTCCATCCTTCTGAGATTGATAAAATGGGAAGCCAGATTGTTAGGGGCAATATGCTGACTCTGTAAACTGCTTAGAGAGAGATGTAAAGCACTATGAAGTGGTATATAAATCTAAGTGCTATTGTTATTGCTGCATTTCAATACTTTCCATTCTGGCATGTCTGGGAAGAAAATGAATCTCCATGTGATCCATATCCTTTCCTTTCTTACATTATTTGGATTATTCAAGTCCAGAAATACCATAAGGATAACCTACTGCTACATTGAGCTGAATTTTTTTCACACCCTTTCAAGTATTTTCAATGGCTATTATAACATTGTCATTTACAATCAAGGCAACAAAATCCAATACTTTCCCAACTCCACTAAGAAACACAGACATGATCTTTCAGAAACTCTCCCTTAAGAACTTTCATAAACCCTAGTTGCAGATTTACGCTCTGTAACAGGCTCTGGTTGAAACCATAAGCAAATTGCTATTTTGCAGGAACATTTCTAAGGAAAACTGAATTGAAAGCATCTCCCTTAAATTGGTTACTCAGCATGATTTCTTCTGAACTTATCAAACTTTTTGGCAGGTCATACTGTAATGATAAACCCTGACTGGCTATTAAATTGTCTGGCAAGCACCAGACAACCATTAGTATAAAAGCCCCATGGTTTGAGTATTAAATCTGCTGCAAATACAGCAAAAATTTCATAAGGGAAAATGTTGCACTTTGAGGTTATTTTCTAAACTCAAAATACATTTTCTTTTATGAAAATAGAAATTATAGGAATATAAGTTGCCGGTCTGGTCATAAATGAAACCCCTCACCCACCCTGAATGAAAACTGAATCAAACATGAAAACTGAGTCAAGATTTGGGGCGGTCTCTTCAGGGGCTCCCTTCTGCTCCACAATCCAGTGATGGATGAAAGGCAGGAGGAAGCAACTGAGGATGGGTCTCACTCACAGGCATGGCTTGGCTAGGATCCTCTCCAGCCATAAACTGTAGTTTCACTGCAATGTTTCGCACTGAGCCTTGACGGCTGCTGAAATTCAGATTCTGTGGATAAATGTACAGTAGATTCCTGAAAAAAAATATGAAAAAGAAAAATATTAGACACAAGAGGAAAAAGGAGGAATGTATTATTCTTGAAGCCATAGAAGCAGAAAATTTTATCTTCCAAATCAGAATGTTTTCACATGGAATGCCCGTTCTGCTGCTAGCTTTGCTGTTTTTCAGAATTATCCTATTATTCTTTGCTTCCCAAGTTTTTCATTTTATATTCCAATATTTTGTGCTATGCGCTCACAACAACACATGCTCAGTTCTTGAATTTTTTTGTAGCTTCCTCTGCACCCCTCATTGTTTATACTTCTATAAATTTCTGAGTTTCTCTAAAGCTGGTTATACGTGCCTTTCATAATTAGGAGATGGTGTTTTGAGAATAAGGATTCATACACTTTAGAAAAAGTTTGTTATTAGACTATCGGATCTCCAGTATTGTTTGTCATCTTAAAAAAGATGTGAATTGTTTTCCTGGAAAGGTGGAAGAAAGAGAGAGATTACACAGAAAGAACCAGAGGCATGGCATTGACAACTCTGATGTACAGACATTCAGATTATCCCAGCCCCACAAACAGCAGAAAATTATATAACACTGCTCCTCTGGCCAGTCCAGCCAGGATAAATACATCTATCCTCAAGCTGTGCAATTCCCAAAAACAAACAGAACATCTCTGTCATAATTTGGCTCCTGCCTAGCCTTGTGAAAGTCTGTTGTCCCAAGAGAGGGTCTTTGTGCCCCATCAATGATCAAGAGTAGAATAAGAGCCAAGTTTGAAAACAGTGCTGACTCATTCATAGCCAGAGAGGCAGAAAGATCCCAAGTCCACAATCATCTATATTTTTCCGCTTGAAATCCTCCCACTTTCTCTATATAAGCAGCTTTCAGTCACTCTACTAGACCAATCAGAGCTATGCTGGCTTTCATATTCTTAAGCCTCCTAATGTGCCAGACAGCCATCTCTGTTCCTTCCTGGATAGACCTCCAGTAGGAGGCTCTGCAAAAAGAAGGTTGATGTTGCGACGAGATCAGATATAAGGAGTGGGTCTGCACTACCGTTCTGAGTTCTCCCTGTTGGTGGGCTCCGAAAGGAGCCAAAGCCACCTTATAAGGATGGTGAAGCAAAGAGCCACATCTCTCCTGCCTGACCTGTGGCTTTCTTTCCCTCTCAGTCATGACGAGGAGAAGAGGCAGCCCCAAGATGGCTGCCATGAAGCTGGGACAGCCGAGGACCACCTATTTGTGCTGGACCAGATTTCAGTGAATAATGTGGAACTGGGTGAGAAGATCCTTTTTTTACTAAAACTTAACCCCAAGAGAAAGTTCAGGGGAACTATTAACTCAGAATTATTTGTTAAATACAAATAAAGTATTTTTTAATCATATTTGTTACATTTAGCAAACATACACATATTCATATTGAATTATACTCTTTCATTATTTATTTAATCAATAGTTCAATATCTTATTTTTATTCCAGTCACCATATTATTTAAGTATATTTAATAATACCATCATTCAAATTCTAATTTCCCCTCTTATTATTACTTTTCCTTATTATATAAAATGTGTATTAATCCCCCCTCTCTAGTTTCCATCCTTATTTTAACTTTGATTGTGCCACTACTATATTTAAACATATTCCCTTTCTAACCATCATATCTTATCCGCTTTAATTGTTCGTCTCTTAGCTTGCCTCCTGTATTCCTCTCTTGGATCTTTATTTCTGTCTGCTTCCACATCTTTGCTACTCATTTTAAACATTTTCCCCTTCTCTGCCCTTCTCCATTGTCTAGTTTTCAAAATATCTACTCTTGCCCCTATCTCTCTCCCAGAAGAATCTTCCTAGTTCTCCGTTTCCTTTTTTTATTTCCTTGGAGTACTCTCCCCTTGGCTTATGTTATCAATCCTTATTATTTGTTTCATTTGTTTTGTCTGTTCCATTTTTTCATCTACTCTTTCAATTGGCTCCTCTTCTTCCTGGGCGTCTTGATCACTCATTGTCCTTTGGGTTATATTTCCCAGCATTCCATCTATGCTCTCTATTCAGTTCATAATTTCCATAAAATGTCTTGTCAGTGTCTCCATTGTACTTTGAATTGCCGACGCCATCTCTTCCCAAATTCCACTCCTTTCTTCTTGATGAAGCATTTTGTTAAATTTTGTTGTGTCCCTCTTTTGTCCAATAATCCAAAGATCATATATTCAAACCTATAGTCACTTCTCAAAAAATTCAATATTCTTAACTTTTTTTGTATCTCAAAATTGCTCAACCTGTTCCTCTGGACAATCCCATACGTTTTCCAGAACCTCCTTAGGTCCCTGTATAAATTCAGTCTTGTTTTGTAATTTTCAGGGGTCATTTTAATGATGTCTTTCTTGTTATCACATTTAAATCCCTAGTAATCAAATATTTCCATTTTGGGAGTATGTTATTCTTCCTTTCATCAGCAGGTGGTACTCTTAGATTAGATTTCAATATCAACCAGTTTTTCTCTTTCCCCACAATGTAAAAAAAAATGTTGACTTTTAAGTAGATAATTCCAGCATTTCAAAATGCCTATCCAAAGCAGTGCCTATCCAAATTGAAAGTCCAATTTTCTATATTTTAACTTTTTTCTGCTTTTTCCCTTTACTTCTTTTCCTACAATTTTAAAATTTTCTCAAAGTGCTAGGTTACTTCTAGTTTTAAAAATAGTTGTGAACGTCTCTTTTCCTGGATATTCTTTTGGGGTTAAAATTTGAATAAAAAGAATTCTTATCACCCAGTTCACTCCCAAAGTCCACTCCTGCACTGTGCTTAGATGGTCATTGGCTGTCCCAGTTTCATGGCAACCATCTTAGACTGCCTCTTCTCCTCACCTTGGCATAGAGGGAAAAAAGCCCTGCGGTTCAGCAGGAGAGTTGCAATCTCTCCTGCGACCTCTCAGAGCACCTCTCCTTAGCTTCGCCACCCCTACAAGGTGGCTTTGGCTGCTTTCGGAGCCCACAAACAGGGAAAAGCCAGCACAGGAGCAGAGAGGTCTGTTCCCTGTGACTGGTAATGCTGTGAAGCCCCACCCCTCTGTATGGTGATTGACATAAAAATAACATATTGAAATATTGAATAACCAAATAATGAAGGAATATAAGTTGAACAAGCAAATAATGGAAATTTTAATTTAACATAAATGTTTGTATTATTATTAGAATTATATAAGCTTGGTAAATGTAATAATATGGTTAATAATATTCTATTCGTATTAAAAGATATGACATTTAGAATAGGTTGATTTGCATAAAAATAACACATTGAAATACTGAATAACTAAATAATGAAAGATTGTAATTGTAAGGTCCTGCCTCTCCTTCTCTCTCAAGAAAGTAAAAACTCTTAAAAACTTAGTATTTCAGAAGGAACCTTTTATTGAGCAGAAGTGATAGCAGAACCAAAGCAAAGCACTCTAAGTCCCCTCAGGCAATACACTTAGAAATAAGGCATTAGAAACCTCCAGTCCAGTGTAGATTCAGCCAATCCACAGGTGTGAAGATGTTATGGTAATGACTGTCCTGAGAACCAGATAAGCAGGCATTCCCAGGTTCATCTTCCACCTGCCTTCAGAGTGAAAAAACCCACATGGCCCTCCCTCCCTTATACATTTCCCAAAAGGTGAGAAAATCTCAGGGCGCTTAGGTGCCAGGATAAAGGTTATAAAATAGCAGTTGTCAGAGGTAATAAGAAAGAAGTATATTTGGGGACCCCGCCTTTCCTCCCAGGTGAATGGCAGCATCAGTCTAGGGATCTGATAATAATCTAATAAAAATGTGTATTATTACTAGAATTATATAAGCTTGTTAAATGAAAAATATAAGTGATACTATTTTATTTGTATCAAAATGTATGACACACAAGTGCCAGACTGTTCACGCATTGATATGTTTATAAAAATAAAAAACTTGGGGGGGAATAAGAATTATTTGTTAAAGCATGTGTAAACACTTTGAGAAAATTATCAAACCAGAAGGAAAAGAATTAAAGAGAGAGACAGAAAAACTTTTTTCTTCTTTAAAAATACAGGAAATTGGACTCCCAAACTGGGAAGACGTGGAATTGAGAAGGCATTTTAAAATGCTGGAATTACAGATTTAAAAATTAACACTGCTTTTATATTTGAATTACAATTCAAAATAATTAAAATCAGATCTACCAGCAACAATGTTGCTATGCAGGGGGCGCCATCTGCTGATGAGAGAAAAATATACAAGACTGGGAAGATTTCTTTGAAGGACTGTGAAAATACCTACTGGGTTATATTCACCTACCCTAAGACCACTGGAGATTTAAATATGAGAACAAGGAAGATTTTTAATTAAAATGACCCCGAAATATTATGTTATATGATTGAACTTATAAAAGTGACTTAAGGAGGCTTGGATAACTCTCTGAACTATTTCAGTGGAACTGACTGACTATTTGTGAGACATAAAGAACTGTGGTTAGTGTGCATTCTGAAGAATAGCCTCAGCTTTGAATAAAGGGTTCTTGGGCTATTGGCCAAAAGTGGGATTTATTAAACAAGACAAGATGCAATACATGGATGAAAGGAGTAGAACTTTGAATGAGACGGAGCTGATGTTTCAAAGCATAAAAGATATGATACAGAAAGAACGCAAGGTGACTATAGAATTAATAGATGGCATCGACGAAAAAGTGGAAAATATTATACAAGGGATAATGAGTAAAGACCAAGATGCTCAGGAAAAGAAGGAGCCAGCAGAAGGGATGGAGGAAGAAGCAGAACTGGGAAATCAGTGAAAAGAAGACAACAAGGAGGAGATATCAATAACACTAACAATTACTGATGAATCTAACCAGGGGAAAACATTTTAAGAGATTTAATAAGAGAATTGGAGAAGCAGAAAGATGCTTTGGCAATAGTAATGGGAGACTTCAATTATCCTGATATCAATTGGAAAACTAATTCTGCACCAAGTGAGAAATCAAATAAGTTCCTAACCAACCTAGCTGACAACTTTGTTGTCCAAAAGGTAGAGGGTGAAACTAGAGGGACAGCCAGACTGGACTTAATTCTTACAAACAGAGAAGAAATGATAGAGGTTGTTGAAACTGCAGGAACCTTAGGTGAGAGTGACCATGTCATACTAGAATTCAACACAACACAAACACAAGCAACAGAACATCATGACACCAGAGTCTTGGATTTTAAAAGAGCTGATTTCAATAAACTCAGAGAGAACTTGGGAAAGATTCCATGGATGAAAATCCTAAAGGGGAAAACAACTCAAGAATCTTGGGAAACTCTAAAAAGTATGATCATAGAAGCCCAGACCAGCACAATACCACTGAGAAAGAAAAACAAGAAATCCAAGAAGAAACCAGCATGGCTGCACAAAGATCTCTCTGGCAAATTGAAAGAAAAAAAGGACAAGTACAAAAAATGGAAAGAAGGACATACAACTAAGGCAGAATATCAGCAGATAGCCAGAATCTGCAAAGAAGGAGTCAAGATAGCAAAGGCTCAGAACGAACAAAGACTTGCAACAAAAGTCTAAGATAATAAAAAAAAGTTTCTTCCAACATATAAATAACAAGAAAAAAATCAAGGAAACAGTTGGTCCACTAAACAGAGAAGATGGCAAGGAAGTAACAGGCAACAGAGAGAAAGCAGAGCTGCTTAACTCATTCTTTGCATCTGTCTTCACGCAAAAATAAAACTATAGCTCAACCCACCAAAAACATACCGTATTTCCCCATGTATAAGCACCCCCTTTGTATAAGCCACCCCCCCCAATTTTTGGACTGTGAAGTTTTGAAAAAAATATTTTATTAGAGAAACAAGTTATGAAGAAAGAAAATTTACAAAGAAACAAAATTCGACGTCCTAGATCTACAACTTCGGTCATGACGCCTGAAGCGGTGCGGGCGGCGCTAGCAATCTACGATCGGAACGAGAGTAGGAACGAAGCATTCAGGCCGATGCCTAGCGTATGCATTTCTATCGCGTACTCGCACTCGTAATCGTATCGTCACTTACAATTTTTACAAAAAAGTATAGCATACTGCTGGAAAACCAGTTTATTCCTACTTTATTATTTTATGCATTTTTCACGTATAAAAAGTGTACCTGCTTTGTATATGCCACCCCCCTACTTTTTGGGCTTGAAAATTTTGGAAAAAAGGGGTGGCTTATACATGGGGAAATACAGTAACTGTAAAAGACAGATCAGAAATAAAAGTTAAAATAAGCAAAAAAATAGTAAGAGAACACCTGTCTGATCTTGATGAACACAAATCACCGGGGCCTGATGGATTACATCTCAGAGTTTTAAAGGAACTGACAGAGGTCATCTCAGAACCACTGCACCATATCTTTCAAAAATCCTGGAGCACTGGGGAACTACCAGAGGACTGGAAAAGGGCTTATGTGGTTCCCATCTTCAAAAAAGGGAAAAAAAACAGACCCAGAAAACTATACACCAATCAGCCTAACAGCAATACCGGGGAAGATACTGGAAAAGATAATAAAAAAACAGATCTGCCAACATCTAAAAACAAGTAAAGTAATAACTAGCAGTCAGCACGGGTTTGTTAAAAACAGATCATGCCAAACCAATCTTATTTCATACTTCAACACAGTGACTAAATTAGTAGACCAGCAAAATACTGTGGACATAATACAGTATATTTAGATTTCAGCAAGGCATTCGACAAAGTAGACCATAACCTACTTCTTAGTAAGCTAGAAAAAAGTGGAATAGATAGCACCACCACTAGATGGATTCGCAACTGGCTGACAAACCATACCCAATGATTAGTCCTTAATGGGTCTATGTCTACATGGAAGGAAGGAAGCAGAGGGGTACCACAAGGTTCCATCTTAGGTCCAGTACTCTTCAATATCTTCATAAACAACTTAGATGAAGGAATAGAAGGGGAACTTACCAAATTTGCAGATGATACTAAACTGGCAGGAATAGCTAACACCCTAGAAGATAGGCTCAAGATCCAGATGGATCTTGACAAACTTGAACACTGAGCCCTATCTAAAATGAAATTCAATGGAGAGAAAAGTAAAGTCCTACACTTAGGCAAGAAAAACCAAAAGTACACATATAGATTGGGTGAAACCAGGCTTAATAGCAGTAACTATGAGAGGGATCTTGGAGTCTTAATGGACAACCAGCTAAATATGAGCCAGAAGTGTGCAGTGGCAGCCAAAAAAGCCAATGCAATCCTAAATTGCATTAACAGAGGGATACAATCAAGATCAAGAGTGGTACTAATATCATTATATAAAGCCTTAGTAAGACCAAACCTAGAGTACTGCATCCAGTTTTGGTCACCACACTATAAAAAAAGATGTTGAAAATCTAGCAAAAGTGCAGAGAAGAGCAACCAGGATGATTGGGGACTGGAGACTAAAACTTATGAAGAACGGTTGCAGGAATTGGGCTTGGCTAGGCTAGTAAAGAGAAGGACCAGGACAGACATGATAGCAGTCTTCCAATATTTGAGAGGCTGCCACAGGGAGGAAGGGGTCAAGCTATTTTCGAAAGCACCCGAAGGCCAGCAAGCAATAATGGATGGAAACTGAACAAGGAGAGATTTCACCTGGAAATAAGGAGAAACATTCTGACAGTGAGAACGATCAACCAATGGAACAGCTTGCCTTCGGAAATTGTGGGAACGCCATCATTTGAGACTTTCAAGAAGAGATTGGACTACCATTTGTCAGAAATGGTGTAGGGTCTCCCGCTTGGGTGGGGGGTTGGACTAGATGACCTACAAGGTCCCTTCCAACTCTGATTATCTGTTATCTGAGATATCAATAATATTAACAATTACTGATGAAGCTTACCAGGGGAAAACATTTTAAGAGATTTAAAAAAAGAATTGGAGAAGCAGGAAGATGCTTTGGCAACGGAGATAGGGATCAGAGCAGATAGTCATAAAGTTAAGACAGCGGAAGAGAGAAGAGATGGGAGAAATATTTAGATTGAACAGCCAGGATGTAAACGTAGATGTAGATAGAGACAAAGATCCAAGAGAAGAATATGGGAGGCAAGTCAAAAAAAATGAGACTTAAAATATTGATGTGGTCAAGAGATGATGGATAGAAAAAGAGAGAGAGAGAGAGAGAAGATCCTTTTTTAAGAACACATTTTAACATAAACAGGTGTATTAACATTAGAATGATATAAACTGGATGAAAGCAAAGAATATCAATAGAATTATTTTGTATGTATTGTTACAGGTGCTAGAATAATATATTGAAACATTGAACAGGTCATATTTTTTGGAAATGTGGTAGTATTCATGGATGTGCTTCTTGTCTGGATTGCCTTAAAGACCTAACAACTCATGAGACTTCTTATTGTACCTTCCATCTATATACCCGATCATCTTCCACCTCACCAAAATCCATTCCCAATTATATTTACTGCTTCTCTTTATAGTTCACTTGCCTGACTAATACAAGCAACCAGAAGGGAGGCCCTTACTGCCATAGGGAGGAACTGCCCTACACTAACTTTTGCAGGCGATCTGGGATCATGGAAACTTTCCTGTTTCCACTATGTTGGGAGCTGCAGCTCTATAAAGGATAATAGTTGTAGCTCAGAGTTGAAATGAGGGATCCTGATGCTCTCTAAGCTTGGCTGTTTTCTTGCAGATGTTTCACTACCGAAACTAGGTAACATAACTCTGTGTGACAGCAAGACCCACTTCCTATGATAAATTATACAAAACCCTCTTGGCCACATGACACTCTAGAATGCAAAGAGAAAATATATGAAGGCTTGGAAGAATTAATGTCTCTGACTGCAAAAAATTTCAACGACTAGTGAAAGCCTGCCCAGGGTTAAGAGGAGTAATTTTTTTCAAGTCATATTAGCTTCTAAACTGGAGAGGGACTCACATGCCAGTTTTCTCTCTGAGAAGAGTTCCCACACTCATATCTAGTCCCAGCTGGGTAAGCTTCACCAGCCTGTCTCTCTGCTCCCGGAAAGGAATGGCATAAAGCTGTTATGATGTATAGTTGTAACTAATAAAAAATCACACAGTACACTTCACATGGGACCAAGCATAAAATAACCAACTCTTTCAAGCAGCATACAGTTAAGTTTCAGCAATGGCAATCAAATCTGCTTTAATCTTATAAGCTTATTTTCAGCTTACCCAGATCCCTTTTAAGGTGATGTCTGATTTAACAGTCTGTGCAGCAGAGGTCTTAGGGCAAGGATTAGAGTTGTCTGAGTTATTAGCTGGCATTTCTTCAGTACCAAGAGCATTATAGGGATAATTCCTACTGGTCAGCTGTATCAATTCCAACCCCCCACCCCTACTCCCAATTCTTACAGCTTTTCTTCGATGCACAAACTTATTTCACTAGCAAAGCTGATAAAGAGAATAAACAGGCTACCTGCCATAGATACAAGAGTTTTCTGGTACGCTGTTCCTTTTCTAGAGAGCCAAGTTGCCATTGTAATTTAATTAGTGGTACTATAAGACCTTGCCAAGCACATTAGAAAGCATCCACATGAATAAAGCTCTTTCCTAAGAAGGCCCACCTTAGAAGAATGGATGAGGGAAAGGGTTGGGGGAGATCAGTCTATGAAAGGCAAATAGAGGACATGCAGTGAAAGAAGTGAAAGCTCTTCAGTGTTTGCTGTCTCAAGCACAGCATGCAAGGGCACTCCTGTAAGAACCAATCTCTCCTCTCCTCAAGGCCCATGTGCAACAGCAGGCTGAACAGAAAAAAAAATGCTGCTCTGGATTCAAGAAAAAAGCAAGACAAGAGGAAAATATATTCCTTAGGGAGGATACTATTACACATATCAAATGATACCAGTGGCCCTGGCAGAGTTGACTCCTACATGTAACAACAGATTATTACAGTGCTCATATCACTGACAAGGGAGATATTTATCTCATATTGGTTATTGGTTAACAAACATGAGGTTATATTTAACAAGATCTATCCTCCATACTCTATAAAGGCTGGACAGTATAACTGTCCAATGCAACTGCATATGTCCCTTTTCAGATGAAGAACCACAGAGGACTGAATGGGGGAATCTGAAACGAGTTTACGTTGCACTTAAGTATGACTAGCCCTGTAGACATAGAGATAAACTAGTAAGAGATCAGAAGAAGAAAGTAATCCAGTAGATAATCAGCATATTTATCCCTGTTGGATTTCATTATGCTGGCTGAGGGCAGAGACATCATCATATGAACTATGGTGGCACAATGGTTAAATGTAGGACTGCAAGCTATGTCTGGCGACTGCCAAAAATTTGACAGTTCGAATTTCACTGGCTCAAAGCTGACTCAGCCTTCCATCCTTCCATGGTCGGTAAAATGAGATCCCAGATTGTTGGGGACAATATGGCGATTCTGTAAATTACTTAGAGAGGGCTGTAAAGCACTATGAAGTGGTATATAAGTGCTATTGCTATTCCTTAAGTTCTCCTGCAGACTTTTAAATAAGGGTTTTATTTTAACACAAAAAGGGAAAGGAAAGGAAAGGAAAGGAAAGGAAAGGAAAGGAAAGGAAAGGAAAGGAAAGGAAAGGAAAGGAAAGGAAAGAAGAAAGAAGGAAGGAAAGCCTTTTCTTGCAAGTTTTGAGTAAGAAAGTAAAAAAACATCCAAAACAGAGCTTCTTTTCTCTCAGAGACTACACTTGCAATGTCACAAGATGTTTGCTCACCGATATGTTGTGTGAGGGATGTAGACTTCTCGAACAGGGAATTCAAGGATCTCCTTGGTGGGTCGGACACGCAAATCAGGGTAGGGCTTGACATGCAACAGTTCAGGTGAGAGGCAATAATGGGGGTTTTCTGGCACTGGTGAAATATCAATCTTGAATTGAGCTGTGATGCAAAAACAATAGGAATGTAAGAATGATTTACTGTACATACAGAGCAACATGTCTAGACAGGCATCAAGCACAAGGACTGACCATGGACAACTAGAAGATGGGGAGACGCTGAGATCCATCTTTAATATCCCATGTGAAGCCATTCTGAAGCTGAAGAGCGAGCACTAGAAGGTGTCAGAACAAGAGCTAGACTACTGGAACTAGCAGAGATAGAACTGACCCTTCACACACAGATCTTCATGTACAATGCTAAGGTATAATATGCTTTGTTTTGTAATAGTATTTCCATGTGGTGGGACTTATCTCCAGGGGGATGAGTCTGATTACTGAGATGAAGTGGACCGGTTGCTTTCGTGGTGTGGAGACAATAACTTGGTCCTCAACACCAATAAGACGAAGGAGCTTATAGTGGACTATAGAAGGAACAGATCAGACATCCAGCCTGTGCTTATCAATGGAGACCGAGTGGACCAAGTGGCCAGTTTTATGGATATTACCATAAAAGAGGACCTTACCTGCGGTGCTCACATTGCAGCACTGGTCAAAAGGGCCCAGCAGAGATTAAACTACCTGAGACTTCTCAGAAAACAACTAAATGGAAAACTGCTGGTAACCTTCTACTTCTGCCCCATAGAGGGTATCTTAATGCACCTCTGTATGGTTTGCCAATTGCACAGTGGCAGATAGGAGAGCACTCCAGAGGGTTAACATCATTGCCCAAGAGATCACTGGTTGCCCTCTCCCCTCTCTGGAAGAGCTTTATAGCTCTCGCTGACTTAAGCAAGTTCAAAACATTCTTAAAGATCCATCTCATCCTGGGCACCTTTTTTTTAACTATTACCATCTGGCAGACGGTACGGAATAATAAAAACAAGGGCAAATAGTCTGAAAAACAGCTTCTATTCCAGGGCAGTAGCTCTGTTGAATTCTAATGTAGAGTGCAGTGTTGGTGTGGTGTTGGGGTTTTCAATTCAATGTGTGGAGTGTGAAGGATGTGTGTTTGTGTTTAGTTTCATGGTCATGATGTACACTGAAAATGGTGTTTGATTTCATTGTACGAGATGCAATGACAAGAAAGTAAACTAACTTAGCATTGAGCATGGAGATCTATGTGTGAAGGGGTTAATTCTATGTGTGAAGAGTCAAGGGAATTCTGAAAAACTATGGATTAGCCATTAGCCATAGAACTGGGATTTAGATTACAAAAACCATTGGCAGAGATGGGTGGATATAGAAATTGAATGAATGAATGAATGAATGAATGAATGAATGAATGAATGAATGAATGAATATAGTGACTCTGCATGGCTGATAGCTTTGTGAGTCCAGGTTTTGTGGATGGATGCCTGCATAGCCAAAAGAGAGTCAATTTGGTCTAGTGGCATCAGGCTAGAAAGACAGTGAGTTTTAATCCAGCCTTAGCCATGAAAGCTGGCTAAGTGACCTTGGATCAGTCACTTTTTCTCAGCCCAGCCCACCCCACTGAGTTGTTGTGGGGAAAATAGGAGGAGGAAGATATGTTAGATATGTTCAACACTTTGAGTTATTTGTAAAAACAATAGAGGTGGAATACAAATAAATAAATAAAAGCCTTTGACTTCATCAGGCTGAGCTCTCTAGAGAATGTAGCTATTTCAGTACTTTGAGGAATGGATATTTCATTTACCACAATGCAATTTCCAAAGTACCAGTTGAAAACTGGCAGTTCAGTTCTACTTCATAACACAATTTGAAATACATTGGGATTCAGAAAAGATCATGATAGAAGAAGTAACATAAAGGGGCAGAGATTGGTATTACAATACCCTATTTTACCTGTAACTGGACGGAGTCTTCTCAGGACAGAAGATGGGCGCCTCATATCTGCTAGAAACTTGTACAAGTCCTCATCACTAAGACGATCACCTTCCTGACAATGAAGAGAGGCAGAAGAAAAACAAATAAGGTGGCATTCACTAGTATAATGAATAACGCCTCTCATGAATGTTCTCTATTACCTCTCACCCACAAATGTTCATACAGAGCTTCAATATTCAAAAATCAAGACAGAGGGCACAACATGCCAAGACTCTCAGCCTTCAAATCTGCTTTGTACTGAAAATAGGCTGAAAATGTGTTGATTTGATTAATAAGATTAATCTGTTCAGTTTTTTTTGTAGGGTTTGTTTTTCAATTTTACAGAGGTCATTTTGGTTTTATTCTTCTCCCTAGGTCATTTGGTATGATTTTCTTTCTATTTTTCCTCTTGTTTATAGAGATATAAAGATAGTCCTCGACTTACTACAGTACATTTAGTGACAGTGGAAAGTTACAGTGGCACTAAAAAAGTGACTTATGGCCATTTTTCACAGTTATGACCTTTGCAGCATCCCCATGATCATGTGATCAAAATTCCAATGCTAGGCAACTGGTTCATATTTATAACCATTGCCGTGTTTCGAGGTTGTGTGATTACTTTTGGCAACCGTCTGACAAGCAAAGTCAATGGGGAAAGTCAGATTCACTTAACAACCAGGTTAACAGATTAACAGAGTTGGAAGGGACCTTGTAGGTCATCTAGTCCAACCCCCCACACAAGCAGGAGACCCTACACCATTTCTGACAAATGGCAGTCCAATCTCTTCTTGAAAGTCCCAAGTGATGAAGCTTCCACAACTTCTGAAGGCAAGCTGTTTCATTGGTTGATTATTCTCACTGTGAGAAAATTTCTCCTTATTTCCAGGTTAAATCTCTCCTTGTTCAAGTTTCCATCCATTATTCCTTGTCTCACCTACAGGTGCCTTGAAAAACAAGTTGACATCCCCCCCCCCCACTCCTCTCTGTGGCAGCCCCTCAAATATTGGAAGACATGCTATCATGTCTCCCCTGGTCCTTCTCTTCACTAGACTAGTCAAGCCCAGTTCCTGTAACCGTTCTTCATATGTTTTAGTCTCCAGTCCCCTAATCATCCTGGTTGTTCTTCTCTGTACTTTTTCTAGAATCTCAACATCTTTTTTATAGTGTGGTGACCAAAACTGGATGCAGTACTCTAGGTGTGGTCTTACTAAGGCTTTATAGAGTGGCATTAGTACTTCCCTTGATCTTGATGGTATCCCTCTGTTAATGCAATTTAGGATTGCATTGGCTTTTTTGGCTGCCACCGCACACTGCTAGCTCAGTTAACTGGTTGTCCACTAAGACTCCAAGATCCCTCTCACAGTTACTGCTATTGAGCCTGGTTTCACCCAGTCTATATGTGTGCTTTTGGTTTTTCTTGCCCAAGTGTAGGACTTTACTTTTCAGTGAAGGACTTCACTACACTGACTTATCAACTGCAGTCATTCACTCAACAACTGTGGCAAGAAAAATGGGGCAAAACTCACTTAACTTAAATGTTTCACTTAACAACAGAAATTTTGGCCTCAACTGTAGTCGTAAGTTTAGGACTACCAGTAGTACATTAGAGTTTTTTTCTAAAGTATGTAGATATTTATACTATAGTAATACAATTCATATAGTTATACTGCAGTTACTTAAAATGTAGCATTACAAATTGATGACTAAACTTTTTAAAGATATGTTAACTGTAATCTTTTTAATGTTGATTAAAACAATATTTAAAAAGAAACACTTTAGAAGTGCAGCATGCCAAGGAATATGGAGACAAGGGCATCTTGAAGGCTTTGTTTCTCCCAGCCACCTTCCTTTAAGACCCTGGGGCTTACCCATTCTATTAAGCAAGAACTCTGTGTCCATCCCACTGGCATATTTTCATTTTGGGAGGAAAAGGAAAAGGGATTTCCCCACTCTTTCATGGCAGACTAATTACCATTTTTGCCAGAAGAGATTCTGGAAATTCATGCTTTAGCCACTTCACAGATGCATCGAGGAAACAAACAGTGCCATACAAACAGCCCCTCTGATTCTATGTCTACATTCTCACAGAAATGTTAAATCTACATGATGCTCTGGGTGAGACTAGTCCAAAAAACATTCTAACTTGTAACCTGTTTGAAAAAATTGGTGATTGTGAGGGTGGCTGGACGGAAGTTGCTAAAGCTGCACATCTCCTCCCCAACACTCAAGCGTCCATAGGCTTTCCTCTTGCGCTCATTCCAGGTACCTTTGCGCTCTGCAAAAGAAGAGTGTGTTCAATGGGAAAGGCATGCACCTGCCCTTAGAGGTCATAAGCAAGAAATAACCTAACAGTTAGATGAGATACTATTATGGTCTTCAAATTCCTTATCTCCAGCACAGAAAAAGAGAGTAATCTTATTTCAAAGGCAAACATAAGGGATACAGACTACAGTTTGCATATAATCTGTCTGAGAGAGTAGAGGACCAATTAGCCATTTTTGAAAATTATTCTCATGCTTTTTAAAAACAAAAGCAAATCAAAAGAGCCTCCAAGAAATAGAACACAAACCATTAATACATCTGCCTGGAAGGGAATCTCAGTATCCTGAAAATGGGCCCTAAACTATCACAGTCCATTACAACGCTATATTCTGATGACTCTTGTCAGGGGGTATCTCCAAAGCTCCCAGAGGGAGTCAGTGGAATATAAAAAGCTATGTGAACACTATAGCAGAGACAAGACACAATGAAGTTTGCAAACAGCATTCAAACAAGGGACCTTGAAATATGACCACTAAGATGGACTTAAATTGCTTATCTCTAATTGTGAATCTACTGAAAGAGTATCCCTTTCTTTTTTAAAAAAGTTGATTTCCTTAGAATTGGTTTCCACCCTCATGGTCATAAATAAAATGCATCACTCTGTATTGCAGTATTGGGATCCTCATGTTGAATGCCTGCATGTCAGTTTTATGTTGACTGCAATTGTCTTGTGCTAGTAAACTATCAGAAAGAATGACTCAGCCAGGGGAAAGGAATGGCATTTTCTTCCTGATGCCGGGCACAAGGCATCTTCGTTTTCATTCTGGAAGAATAATATACTTTCTAATGTGTCAAGCCCATGCACCATAGCTGGCAAGACCAAAGGGAAAAAAAAACAGCATGTATTTCAGCAAGTTATCTTTAATGCTAAATAAATAGAAACTCTTGGAAACTAAGAAAAATTTCAGAGCCTCATTTAGAATCACATTTTTAAGTTGAGAATTTAAAGTGAGTTAATTAAAGTGAAGTCTCATTTAAATGTTTCCCCACATGAACTGAATTGTCATTTATGAGGTAATCTATCAACAGATCTACCCTGCTTGATTTACTTTATTTTGTATGGCCTCCCATCTGACTTAAGTGATTCTGGGAAGCTTACAATAGTTAAAAACAACAATCTCAAAATAAAAAATAGAAACATAAAATGCCAGAAGCCACTTAGAAAATAAAAATAAGCATGGCCAGTGGTCAAAGTCCATTCTTGAATCAAGCTCAACAGTGTAAAGGTTCCCCACCATTATCAGACAGAAAAGGTATCCCTGAAATAGCCTGATTCCATGCCATGTATGGCTTTATAGGTCATTATTAGCACTTTGAAATGCACCTGGGAGCATACCGGTAATCAGTGCAGCTCATGGAGTAGAGATGCAATGTGCACTGACTGAGGAGCACAAATAACTGCCAGTGCTACTCCATTTTGCATGAGCTGCAGCTTCCAAATGCTTTTCAAAGACAGCTTTCCTCATCACCCCACATTATGCATTCTATTTTTCACTCAAACCACCTATGGCACAGTGCCCATTCTCACAGAGAGAGTTTTAAATTTGATCCAGAAATTATTCGTTCCTATCCTATCTTGGGGCCAAGACCTAAATACCCAAACAAGTAGAACTGAATTCAAAGAGAAATTATTATGCAAATGCAGATAATTCTTCTCCACTGAGTTCAGCCTTAAATGACTAACCATTTTCAGAGTCCGAAGCATCCCTCTCAAGCATCCCAGTAGTGCTAATTATATTCATGAGGTGGATGGCAGTCCAGGCAAACGGCATACGGTAGCGCCCCAACCGGGTGCAAAATTGTTCTCCTGTCACTCGCAGCTTCTCCAACTTCTCCTTGTTCTGAAAGCACAAGCAGAAAACACCATCGCTGTGTTTCAATTCTAATTGTTTGATCCTTATTACAATTTTAACCAAATTTGTGCTGTGTAGATGTGTTGGGCTACAAAAGGCAAAATGGCAGAAAATTATGTGAGCTGAAGGCACTGTGTTAGGAAAAGCTGCCCAAATTATCATTCTGAATGACAAACTATTATTATTCCAGTGAAAATGACTGCAGTTAGGGGAATGATTCAGATGAAATTAAGCTAAATTAACAGGTCTGTCCTACATAATACAATCATCTATTTTCAAAATATCCTCCGCCCCCCAAAAAAAAAACAATCTGGCAGAGCAAGCTACTATATATAATCAGGCAGTAAACCTCACACTCAAACTAACGTTACCAACTCTGGAATGAAATGTCTGCAACAAACCACCAAGTTCAGAGAACCAAGAATTCCACAGTTCACCCTTGAACTACCTACGTTATCTTCTATTGGAATTACACACACAGCTGTCAGTTTCATCTGGATTTCATCTACCTTCAAAGCATCTGTTTCCTTCATGACCATATAAGGTTCACAGCATTCACTGATGTCCCCTTGCTGTAGCACTTTCTCTAGCTATAACGGAAGAGAAAACATGTTACACAATGTGTCACAAACCTAATAGACATCCTGAAGAAATAATCTAACAGATATCCTGAAGTTTCAAAGAATAAAATCAAGATATTTTGAGCACCATCTCAAGTGTTATTCATTTACAAGACAAGAAAACCAACTTTTAAAACCAGAACTGAGACAACTAGTCCTATATTCAGAAATGGCTTTTTTCAATACTAGGGGAATAAAATTGGAATGACAAGTGTGATTTATTAACAAAGTTCTTTTTTGCTAGCAATTCAAAAGAATGAAAAAAATAACATAGGCATTAACTCTGTTGTAAAATTCTGGCTTTGTGCTGGAATCTAAAGTTAACATGTTCAGAAGACAGGATATTACATGCAATAGCTCTGTGGACTATACCTTTTCCAAGGAAATTCCATCCCAAATCTCTTAATGTGATCAAGCTTGAGGCAGATATGCAAAGACATGTTTTAAGAAAAAAGTGCAAGTTGTGATTTGACACTCAGTTATGGGATCCTTTTTGAATGAATGAATGAAAAACTGAGCCCATGAATCAAAGCTTGTCACTGTTATTAATAATGCAGTCATCATCATTTCTGAACAGAAAGATTCCCCATAGTCATCACCAATTTTCCAGCTGTTGTTTGATGTTAGATAGATCAAAGCTAGGTAGAGAACCTATGAACTCTATGATTATTGTAAAGAGGGAATCAATTCTTCATTAGTGCTTAGTAACGGAATCATAGAGGTGACACAATTTTCACAGAATAAAAAATATTCCCACCAATATCACTAATTGAAACCTAGTACAGTTAATTCTCAACTCACAACAATTCTTTTAGCGATTGTTTGAAATTAAACAGCAGTGAAAAAAGTAACATATAACTGATCATCGTGTTTACAACCATTACAGCATTTCCATGATCACTTGATAAAAATTTGGGTGCTTGGCAACCAGCATATTTTTGCAATGACTGCAGAATCCTGAGATCACTTGGATCACCATTTGTGAACTTCACACCTGACTTCTAAGAAGCAAAGAATAGGGGAAGACGTAACAACTGCATGATTCACTTAACCGCAGCGATTTTGCTTAAGAACATTGGCATAAAAGGTTGTAAAATGGGGTACAACTCACTTAACTGCCTTACTTAGTAATGGAAATTTTGGTCCCAATTATGGTCTTAAGTCAAGGACTAGTCACTAGCTGTTACATTCCACTTGAATGTACATCTTGCCTCATAATGCAGTTTATCATACACTGAACACTTTCTCCCACTCTGAAGATTGATAATCAAAGTGATTATCCCTTGAAAGGAGCAGATACTATGTCCGTTTGAGAGATAGTGAGAGATAAAACATCTAAGCTGTAGAAAACAACTATACATTCACTCTGTCTGAAATACCTAAACAGCCTAATATGGTATGTACAGTATGAAGTCAGTTGGAACAAAATATGTGTGACTAGAACAAAGGATATTTTCTTTACTTAGAATGTACTTAATTCTTTTTCATTGACAGGGAATCTAGAGAGGATCCTTAACTAGACTTTGGCTTCAGAACATGCCATGTTTTGTTAGTATTTAATTGTATTGTAATTTGAGTATTTCATGAAATAACTGCATGTAATTACTTTAAAAACTGGAAGTAGAAAACATTGAGTAGACAAGTGAAAAACCCAAGGAACAATTGGGGGTTAGGGTTAGCGTTAGAAACTTGGGGGAAACATTCTTTTTTTAAAAAAAAAAGCCTAGAAATAAGTGCTCCCACTATGAGTTATATCCAATTCCTATTTTCCCAGCTGAAGAAGGTATAATAAATTTAACTGAATAAGGATTAAACAGGATTTGTGAATTTATCCCTTGTTTTTGAAAAACATACAAGGATCAGAAGTAACATCTCAATGCCAGATGTTTTTGAAAACTGAAAAGTCAAAATCAGACTTATTTAAGAAAATGCACCTCTTTTCTTTACATTTTAAAGACAGAGAGCATGGCATATCAGAGGAGATGGGTGCATCTTTTACCTTCTACTTAACAAGAAACGTTTTTTTGTCTGCTGTTGGTCTTAGGTGTTTCCTAGGAAAGGACATTGTATGGCTAGCTAATCTATTTGACATTCTGTTTTCTGAGCAGATAAAAAGAGACTGTCCTCCCATACAAATAACTGGAGGAAACTAAAGCTGCATCCTCTTGACTTTCAACTTTATTGAGATCCATTAATTTCAGAGAATCAAACTTTATTGAGATGAATCAGGGATTCCAAAATACATGCTTTCTTCACAGACGCATGAACGTTTTGCATTCATGTGAAATAATGGTATATATAGTAATATTTGCTCCACAGCATTCATTAGAATGGCTGTGAGTGTGACTATTAAAAAGGCAACAAACATCTCACCTTGATCACCAAGAATATTTCTGGAGAAGGATGTGTAAGAGAGAACACAGCTGAACGAGCTAGTGTAGAGATGGCAGGATGAGCACTGTGAGTTCGGAGAAGGCTTTTCATATGTTCCGAATTGAGATCAAAATAAAAATTTTCAGAGATCTACAAAACAGAGAGAAGGACAGCAGTCAAAAAATACTATCAAATCTCTTCATGACTTCACAGCAACCAAAATACAAAAGGCAACATCTCAGTATCCAGAAAAGAGAAACTTTTAACTGTAGCTCTGGTGAATATAATATTGAAATCTAGCTTATTCTTGGTAGATACTTGGATTTAGTCTTCATATAACAACATGGGAACACAAACAATTCCCTTTGTTTTCTGTGAGATCTGCTTAATAGCCAGGGGATGTTTTAGCATAGGAGGAAATAATGGGTTTGGCCTTGTAGCTACTTTTGTTTCCTGTGCCCTACCTAGAGCAACAGGAATCATAACCAGTGGCATTCAGCCAGATGAAATCGTTGCATTTGTTTTTCTTATTTTAGCCATTGCAGGGACTTAGGGTGCCCGTTTTCTCACTCAACCTTTTCAAGCCATGAACGACTGATTTGATGAGGATGTTAAGGATACCCAAGACTTAAGGCACACATTTTGCCCTTTAATTCTCCTCAATATGGGAAAACCAGAAGTGAAAATTCTAGCACAATTCCATTGGTGATATCACATATTGTAGAACTATGGGGTTTTGGAGGCTATGTGTGATTAATAGGTCAGGGACCTATACATTATTTACTGATTTCAGAAAAATTATTACAACAAGAAATAATACATCACACAGAATAAAAAAAATCAAAACAATTTTCATGGGAAACCTAGTCGGGACTGGAGAGCAATTGGAGAAAGACAGAAACATCTAGGACATGCAGCCCACTAAGTTTTTTATTCTGTTTAAAGTCACCAGGAACTTGAAAGGGGATCAAATAAGATACAACCTACAAGGAAGTAAAGTTCACTGTTGCTATTTCCAATGCATCATCTGCTTAACTCAGATGATCCATCCTTCATTCTTTGAAATTTGTAATTGAAAAAAGAATCATTAGGAACTTGCTGCTTCAACTAAAGACACAAACTCTCTCTTTCAAAAATCTGAATGTTTCTGCTTATCCATTAGAAGAGGGGAAATGTAAATAGCTACAAATTTAGGGGAAGAAATGAACCTAAATCATGTTGCCTTAAGAAAGTGCAAATTAGATATCCATCCTGTGTGCTTCAGAGCAATCCAGTTAATGTTCTCCATGTCTTTGATAGAGGTATCAGAAGGAAAATAATATAAAATCTACAACTGACATTCTGCTGTGCTTAACTGGCAGAACAGAGAGCAGCACTTCTTGTCATTATCCAAGAGAAATCAGAAACAAGAAGTACCTTTTTCTTTTCTTTCACATCGTAGAGTGCCAGTGATCCAAAGATGGGTTCAACTTCTATTTCAAACCTAGTTCATGGAAAAGAATATGAAAGGAAATACATTGCAAAAAGTTGACTACCTTGGCCTGCTCTAGCAAGTACAACGGTTAAGAATCTGGAGCTCTATATCAAAAGGAATCATGAATAATCAACACCACTGCCATTCCTCCATCCATGATAAGCAAAATATGACCGGTTTCTTCTAATACCTAATCTAAATGAAACAAGATGCTCCCCTGCCATTGGATAAATGAACTTTTCTGATATTAAATACTGGTACCCCTTAGAAATCCCAAGATAAATCTCCCTACAAAGCATTTTCACACTATTTTGCTTCATCATTATGGTGGACTTCGATGCATCAAAGAAAGATGGACCCCTTCCCATTTCTCCTCTCTGTAATGACATAGCTGAGGACCTCAGAGTATGAACCAGAACTAGCAGGAATTTTACATAAAGCTTTCTTCTGCCATCTCTTTATCAATTAATTGAACACAGATTTCAATGCAATTTACTGTTAAACAAGTAGATGGTTTTAAGCAAAATTGGATTTTTACCAAAAAGAGGCTTTTGCAGTCATCCAACAATGGAAATCTGTAAATAATTAAGTTGTGGGAAATCTTACACAACATTCAGAAATTAACTTCTGAAGTTGTGTAAGATTTCCAACAACTATTCAAACTTGAGAAGTGTAGTAATAGAGGAAGGTAACATCTTGCATTTCCTCATTTTTTTTTCCTATCAGTCAAAATCCATTAGAGAAGGAAACGTCTTCTGGCTGTCATACTGGGAAATCTCCTTCTGTCTCCATCCTAAGTATGTGGGCAATACAAACTGCATTTCTGGGCATCAGTTTGGCAGGCTGGGCTGCCAGGAGCATGCAGCTTCCACTGCTCAGGAATATGAATCCAAAACCAAAGTAACTTCTTCTCAGGTAACTCTGCCATCTACCTGTTTGCACTGTATCACAGAAGTCTGCTGTGTTCACAGAACCGAGTGATAATGTAGCTCCTTCACACTATGGCAGCAAATGCACATGCATGTGCATCCTCCAGCAAAATCGGTACATGTGAAGCTGTACCTTGCATGGCATCTTTTGCCCCCCCTTTTTGCACAGTACCATTGAGCAAAAACAACAGTTTAAAAAAAAAACCCATTTTATTCTACATTCAATCATTTTTTCTACTGGACATTTGGCAGCTCTACGTTGCCAAGAAATTATGACTTACTTCAGAGACAAGCATTTCACTAAGATCCTCTGCCCAAACTGCTCTTTTGGAATATCTGGGATGCTGCACCGTTCTACTGCCTCTTCCTGGGAAGTCAAAGTAACATATGTCATTGACCCAATTGTGAGCCAGAGGCTAAGAGAGATGGAGATTTTGAAAGCTCATAAAATATGTTGTTATTCTGCCTTTGCATTTATTTGTGCAACATTCCAAAAATTCTCCTTTATTTGCTTAGGCTAATTTACTTCCCTTGAAAGAGTTCAATCCATGTTTATCAGATTTATTTTTCAAGTATCTTGCTGCTTTCCAAATGTAGTACTTCATTGTGGCCTACTTAATATCAAAACTGCTGCTTGGAGTTATATCTTCTTCTACTGGCTTGTGCTCCCCCCCCCCCACTCTATTTGGCTTGACCCTTTAACTATGACTGACCCTTGACCCTTTCAGTTTTCCTGGTGCCAGGCACTACATATTAAATTGCCATCTTTATAGCTTTACTTGAGCAACTCTCGTACTGGTGCACTATGAACATGCACTAGCTCAGTGGTTCCCAAAGTGGGTGGTACCGCCCCCTGGGGAGGATGACTTAGGGGGGCACTAAGAGGCAAGGGGGTGGCAGAGGAGTGCTGGAGGTGGGCCCCTTGGAGGGTGCAATTCAGCTTCCTCCACACCCCACTTGGTGGTGGCCGAGAGGAAGGCGAACCAGGGCTGACCCACTGCCGCTTGGGTCCCACCTGGATTCTCCACAGCTGCTGGGCCTTGCCTGCTAGGGCAGGGGTGGGGGGAGTTGACCAGGGAGCACGATGCTATACCTCCCGCATCGCCCCTCGCCTACTTCCCTTCCCTCTGCCACCCGCCAGCCTGCGCAATTTGGCTGAATGTGGACCACCGTTGTGAGAATGATGTGAGTCAAGCCTTGCGAGAGCGGATCTTCCACCCATTGAGCTTGCATAGCAGCGGCCCGCACTCAACTAAAACGCTCGGAGGGGCAGCTGGCAGAGGGGCGATGCAGGTAGTGTAAGCCTTGTGCTTCCTGGTTGCCTCCTGCACTCCTCCTCAGCAGCCACGACCCACAACCCCCAGCAGCTGACGTGATGTGGGCTGGCAGGAAGCCAAGTAGCAACAGGTCTGCCCTGACTGGTGAGCTAGTCAGGGTAGGCTGGTTCACCTTTTCAGCAGCTCAATTCTCCCGCAACTCCTGTGGCAAGGCTGCAGCCTCACTTGAAGTTCCCAGTCCTTTCCCCAAGAGCCGGAGAGGTGGAAGTCCCACCTGCCGCCCCTTTGTTGACCTGGAAGCCTTGCCTGCCAGCTTTTCCAGGCAATGCGGCACCAGGCATGAACGAACAATCACGCCCAGTCCCTGGGACTCTGGGAGACTTCATCACGAGCAATGCTGCCTTGTTGGAAGAGAGAGAGAGAGAGAGTGTTTCAGGTGGGTCTCCTAGTTTAGGAGGAGAGAGCGAAGGAGGAAGGGAAGAGAGAGAGAGAGAGAGAGAAAGAGAGAGAGAGAGGAAGAGACAAGAAAGTAAGGGAAGAAAAGGGAAAGAAAGAAAAAGGGATAGAGAAAGTAAGAGAAAGGAAGAAAAGGGACAAAGAAAGAGGGGGGATGGAAGGAAGGGACAGAAAGAAAGAGAAAGAGAGGGAGGTAGGAGAAAGTGAATGGGATATATGGAGGGAGGGAGGGAGAGAAAAAGAGAGGGAAAGAGAGAGAAAGAAGAGACAAAAAAGAAAAGAAAAAGGGAAAGAAAGAAAAAGGGAGAGAGAAAGGAAGAGAAAGGAAGAAAAAGGATAGACGAAGAAAGGGGGGTGGAAGGAAGGGACAGAAAGAAAGAGAAAGGAAGGAAGGAAGGAAGGAAGAAAAAAGAAAGAAGGAAGGAAAGAAAGAAAGAAAAAAAGAAAGAAAGAAAGAAAGAAAGAAAGAAAGAAAGAAAGAAAGAAAGAAAGAAAGAAAGAGGGAAGAGAAAGTGAATGAGATATCTAGTCCAACCAACTTCTCCAGCAGGTTTAGAAGGGAGTGTGTGTGTGTATGTGTGCGCATGCGCGCGCACATGTGTGTGTCTGCATGGCTGTCAAAACTCCAAAAACCGGTCAAGTAGCTCTGGGGAGGTCAGTCATAAATTAGAACACTTGCTAAGCAACCGGCCATTAAGCGAGGACCACTTGTATTTTGTTTGCCACTCACATGGCCATGCCCACCCAGTCACATGACCACCAAACCAAACCTACCCAGTCACATGACTCCCCAAGTACCACCCACAAATTAGGCCATGCCCACAGAACCGGTTGTTAAGAAATTTGAATCCCACCCCTGGATGGGGAGCACTGAGGGTAAGTTTGTAGCACCAAGGGGGCAATGGACTGAAAAAGCTTGGGAACCACTGCACTAGCTGATTTCAAACAATGGACCATCAATATAGAACTGCAACCAAATTCATCATTTCTACCTAGAAGCCTATTCTTGAGGCATTCTGCCAATTTTCTCCTACCAGCCAGATACCTAAACTACCTAACAGTTCTGAAATTTAGAAGGGATTTATTCTTGGCTAGATTTAATGCCCTCCCAAGAGTTATTACTGAAGAGATACCAAATATTCCTTTTGAGCAGAGATTGTCCATGTGATGGAGAAATAATTGAAATGATGGATCATGTTATTTCTTATTATCCCCTCATCAGGAATTATTGTCTTCATTTTTCACTAAGTATCCTGGTCATTCTGAAATCTTAAATTGCTACTATCGGATCAATCAGATCTCACTTGATTGACCAAGGTAAGTACTGCTTTATAGTTTTTACAATATGCTGTAATATTCCTCTTTTTAAAAAATATTTTAAAATGTTATATATTTATCTTTTTATCTTAATTAGTGAGTGTTTTATCTTCTGGTTATGACTAAATAAAGATTTGTTGGTTGTTACTTCAAGGGGTTAGAATAACAAACAAGCAACTAAGAATAAGCAAGCCTGACCTTGGGATGCAAAAGTTGACCAGTCCAAAGTTTCATAAAGAGAAAATGTACGCTCATGCAAAGCCAGTTACCACCACTAAGGCTGCCCACCAAGACTTAGTGAAGATTGCTTCCCTTTGTTGTCAGAATCAATGGAGATCGAATCCCTCAAAACTCGGCAAAGATCACAGCATGGAAAAATAATCTACATAACCTACTGCCTATTTCTTTTGTGCAAACACATGCATTTGTAGGTTCATGTGGCTCCCATCTGCTGTATCCTACCAGGTTTCATAGAAAGCCAAAGGGAATCTCAGTATTTCCACTCACTTCATCAGGGGCTGGGTAAAGGGCCAAGATCTCCTGATGCCGGTTCTTCTTGCGTAGCTTCTCATTACTACAGTCAGTCTCTTCAATGGCAGTGCGCACCAGGAGTGAACGGAGTAAAAAGTCAGCTGCAGAATTCTTCAGGTCAAAGATACTGGATGTCCAACTGCCTCGGGGCATATCTTCCAAGGAACCAGAGCTCCGCTTTATGTCATCCTGAAAGATAGATGGAGCAGCATTTGTTGTTAAGACAAGGGTGAATGTCTAACTACAGCCCTATAGAGAACAAAGAGTAGTAGTGCTGCTGCTGATAGCAAATTCAAAGATTGCAAATGAGCACCAATCCTGAGAGCTGGATGCTGCTCCGAATAAATATCAAGTATTGCCTTTTTGCACGCAGACATCTTAGCCAAGCTAGCACTGCTTATAGCTGACTTAGTTTTCTCTTCCAATGTTAGAGCAGAATACCAGCATATATGAAGTGAGGCAAGAGTTCATACTACAGTACTGAGGATAAGTAGAAGACAGAGTCTCTTCTCTACTTTCCACCTTTAATGCAATCTAGTAATTTCCCCTCTAATTTTACATCTTAGATTTTGCAAATATCAGATACTACCCTTGTGAGTTAAAAAAAATACGGCTTTTGAGAAGCTTTTTTTAATGTAATATTCCATGCCAGAAATAAACAAGACAAAAATTAAGTCAGCATAGCTGTATGTATTATCTAGATTATATTGTATCTTGAAAGTTAAATTATGAATTAAGACAAGGGGAGGGTTTTGTCCCTTCAAAAGCAACTGCATGTTTTCAAGACACATTATGAATTGTAATGTGATAATTAAAGTGATAATGACAAATTGTGGGGAAGCACTTGTACAAAGATAGTTAAAGGTCACTTGACATGGTCAACTCGCCATGGGACAACTTGCCACGGCCACTTCTCTGAGGGACAATTCACCATGGGAGATGAGTTGCATTAATATCAAAGAAATGGTGCTACAGAATCATTAAAGGATGCAAAAGGAGGGACAAAATGAAATGTGAATGATAAAAATTAAAATATTTTAAAAATTATTTTAAATAATTAAATTCAATTGTTGGATTGTCCGGCGGTAAGTTGTCCCATGACGAGTTGGCCATGGTAAGTTGTCCCATCCCATCCCTTGGCTTTTCTTTCAACTGTTGCCTCTGGTTATTGAACTCCTTCTGTGCCATATCTTGCCTGTCAATGGCTAAATTAAAAAATTCCATATTTTGAATTTGAATGTACATTAAATACATTAAGCTTACATTGTAAGAAGCATATTTACGAAGATTTCCATAAACCAGACTAGTATTGAGGTGTTTTTCAACTTAAAAATCCAGCTAACACGCAGAAGATTCAAAGTATAATGAATTCAATTCAAATGTGAACTTAGTTTTGGTCACACTCCATACATTTTCTGCTTTTACACCTTTGTTTTACTTTTAGAAAAAATGTGATCTGATAATCAAAGGGTGTGTGGGGAGAATTTGGCTTTCTTCAAAAGAACTGGGGAGAAATAGATTTGAGTATTTTGGTATCTGCTTTCAACTGGTATGTTAATTTCCCAACTTGCTTTTTGAACTCCCTGAAGGTTAAGAAAGCTGGCAAAGCCATTCAGGGAAATGATATACAAGTAGTCCTTGATTTACAACCATTTGTTCAGTGACCATTCAAAGTTGAAATAACACAGAAAAAATGACTTATGACCATTTTTCACACTTACGATCACTACAGCATCCCCATAGTCACATGATCAAAATTCAGACACTTAGCAACTGACATGTATTTATGACAGTTGCAGTGTCCCAATGTCATGTGATCACTTTTTGCAACCTTCTGACAAGCAAAGTCAAAGGAAAAGTCACTTAGCAACTGTGTTACTACTTTAACAACTGCAGAGGTTCACTTAACAAATATGGCAAGAAAGGTTGTAGAATTTGAGTGAAACTCACTTAACTCTTGCTTAGCAATAGAAATTTTAGAGTCAATTGTGTTCATAAGTCAAGGACTACTGTTTATAGAGTGTGTGCTTCTCAATATGACCTCACATTCCAGACATTGTTTTAGATAAGGTTTGGGGTTTATGAGATTGCTGCATATGCTTTTGGCATAACATGACACCGTCCTCTCATTCACATTACATAAAGAAAATGGAAGGTTGCCAAACATGTTGCTTTATATAAATTATTACATTCTCACTTGACTTACCGTATCCCCTTGATTGCTCTTCTCTTCAACTACTTCATCTAATTCAAAGACTTGCCTAGATAATCCTTTCTGTCTTTCTCTTTGCCTCTCAGCAGTAATGGCATTATACATGGTACTCAGTTTCTGGTACCTAAACAAAGGCAGAAAAAACAATGATGTTACTCCTGTTGGAAAACTATTGATAGCATGAATGCAGAAAAGATTTGAAGACAATCTCATTAAATGCCTAGATTAATTCATCTTTCTATGAATATCTGAGTGAACCATACAATTTCTTAAAAGTTCTGCTTTCTCTAAAATGAAATTATTTCTCTAACACAAAACAAACACTGGCACTACATCACTCTCACTTAGAATAAAACTGGTTTTTTTCACTTTTTCATAAATATTATTTATTATTATTATCTCTTTTATTCATTAAACATGAAACTCAATCAACTGAACATTTAAAAATGTATCACAAATATCATTGACTGGCTCTGATGGTTTGTATGGGTTGCTGCCAGCATCCTAGGTATTAACCAAGTATTTTCTTAAGATGTACAATGTCCGGAGTAGCGCAGTTTTTTGCAGTTCCACTATAATACTATATGATTATTTTTCTGTTTGCTCCTGTTGCATGCTTCCCAGATTCACACTAAGTTGAGCAGTCCTATAAATCCAAGGGACTTCAGTTTATTCAGTACATTCTGAAAGTAGAACAATGGATGACAACAAGGGCAGAATTCCATTATATACAATCTTTTACGTGAATACTACGATCCACTATCTTATTCAAAACATGCTGAAATCAACAAGACTTACTAGACTCAGCAATTTAATAATGTAAAACATGGGCTGCAGGAAAAGGAAATGTACCGATTTCACATAGAAGCTAAGTGTACTCTTCTGCCATACAGGGACCTCCATGTCAAAGATTCACAAAAATCAAGGTTAGCTGACAATCATGACATATTTCACAGAATCATTATCGAATCATTGTTAAAACTATAAATATGGCTTTGAATATAGTGACTCCTATGTATCAAATAGTCAATCAACTAAAAAGTTAATACAAATACATGTATTCCCAACCCAGATCTAAAAGAGTAAACTGCCTCATGTGTTTGAAACTTACATTATTACCATTACATACGAGAAAATCACTTTTTAATGTTTCTTAAAAAGACTGCAACAATGGAGACACTGTAAATGATAAAAAAATGTTACTAAACTTACTTCTTCTTGACGATGACCCAATCTTCTGTGTAGACTTGGACAGCATCTCTTACCCGGGCATCTTGTTTCCTAAAGAAGAAATATGTCTAAAAATACTTCGTAAAAACAACAAGCAGGTTTAATGCCACTGTGTATTTGGGAAGGAGAACGCAGGAGATGGAAATGAAATTTCTGAGAAGCAATGAGGAGGTCTGGTCTCAGGGAGGCCAGCTTGGACTGCTTAACATTTTCAAGCCCAACCATCTTGGCTTCAGGATGCATAAAGGAGGAACTGTGTACCTGGCCAGAAACTTTCCCAAAATAAAGGACTCTCTAAAGGCAGCCCTTTAGAGCGTCCTTTATTTCCCTCAAGAAATGTTCAACAAACAGCCCTCCAATTACCAGTAAGACTCCACTCCACAATACCCTGAAGGCAGCCACCCTCAGTCCCCCAAACAACAGCCCATATATTACCAGGAAAATCCACAAGGCAAAGTCCAGGCATAACACAAATGCAGGGTTGGGATTCTATCAGTTCGCACCTATTTGCTAGAACCGGTTGTTAACATTCTAAGCAGTTCGGAGAACCGGTTGTTAGAAGAAATTACTGGCCTAATCCTGTAAGAAAGGCAGGAAGGAAACATTCTGGTGTTGCTTACAGAAACTGCCTCTCCGTTAACCCTTATTACGTTCTTGGCAGGATTACACTTCCTGTCTCAGGAACTTCTTTGGAGTTTTTTTCCCCTCCTTTGCTGCTACTTTGCTTGTGTGGAATGACCATTCAAAGTTACAGTGGCACTGAAAAAAGTGACTTATGACCATTTTTCACACTTACGACTGTTACATCATCCCCAAAGTCATGAGAGGCCAGGCGAAGAGATACATGCCTCGATGTGAGTGATATTGAGTTGGCCAGGCCCAGTCAATAACATGGCCACCAAGCCATGTCCATCCAGTCACATGACCACCAAGCCATGCCCACCAACTAAGCCACGTCCACAGAAACGGTTGCTAAAAAATTTGAATCGCACCCCTGCACAAATGGCACTCCTCAAGGAAAAGACAAGGTACAAGCAAAGGCACTTCTGAAGGTAAAATAAAGCAAAGGACAAAAGCAGTCCGCAAGGCAAATGGCAGTCCTCAAAGCAAGGAAAAAGGCACGAGTCAAAGTTGAGGGAGTGTAATCCAAAACAAAAAATTGTTCCTTGCAAAGACTGACTTTCCATGGCTTCTCTTTAAATCAGTCCGCTCCAGGTGTTCCTTGTGAGTGGACTGTGAGTGGGAGAGTCCTTAGATCCAGTAGGAGAGATAGCTGTTCCTCATCAGTTGCTGTCAGCACCACTGCCTATCAGCAGCTGATCCTCCCTTATGTTTGTGAAGGCAGGCAGTTCTCTGTCCAGTTGACCACTTCTCCCAATGCCTGAGAGACCTGGGACAGCATTGTTGGGACACCTGGCCTCTCCACACATGCCAAGAGAGATGTGCCATCTCCGTTGGACGCTCCCGGTTCCAACTCCTCCTCCAAACTGGGCTCCAAGGGGGCATGATAATTAGTAGAACAGATTTAGACAGGTGAGATAGCAGAAAGCTCATGCTGAATTTAACTAGATATAGGTGAGCACTAATTTCTAAACATTATTACCATTTCTACATGGCATTTTAAAAAGAGTTTTTCTTGAAGACATTTCACTTCTCAGCCAAGAAGGATCTTCAGTTCTAACTAACTGGTGAGGAATGGAAAGGATTTATAGTCTTGCAGTCAGACAGTCATTAACACTCTGAGAGGTCCTTGGAACCACCTGGGGTTAAGCTGTGTCTTCAGAGTCACCTGAACGAGTGTGGAACCATCTTGGGCAAGGGTGGGCAATTAATTTTCTCCAAGGGACCACATGAGAAACTAGGACTGTTGTCAAGGGCAGCCATCACTGACCTTAAGAATCTCCATAGACATCTATAGCATCCTACATTGTGGAATATTTTAACCTAATGTTCCTATACACATCATGTGAACTACTGTCTCTTATTTCAAATCTGCTAAACCAGAGTCAAAAAATAGAATTTTAAACTTTTATTATTTTTAACCTGCACGTAATGTGGTTCAGTGAAGCCATAACTGGTTATTTTCCTTGACTTTATTATCCAAATGTATTATATACACAGTGTACTAATTTAAGATTACATCTGTTCCTATTTATTTGGCATTCTGTGCCTCATTTTTATGCTTCCAGTTGAAACTCATTACAAAGTCCAGCTGTAATTTTTGACTTCTTCCAAAATAATTTGGGAATTATGTTAAGGGTTATTTTACATCTCATTCCACCCCCTCCTCCTATGTATTTTGCTTCAAAAAGAAATATTTTCCTCCCCTGACTACATGTTTTGCAAGCTGAGTACAGAGAAAATAATACAGTTGGCCAGGTTATTGAATGCTGATGATCGTTTTAGAAAATTCTTGCAACTCAATATGCAGAAATACACCAAATATATCTCAGGCATATTTTCTATCTTTATGCTATTCTCATGTGAAAAGACAGATAACAAAATAATAACCATGGGTCATTCTAGGAAAAGTCTAAATACATCATCTTGTAATACTCAGTAGTAACACATCTGGTAGTTGTATTCTTCATACTTATACAATCCAAAAGGTCTCAAACAGCATACAATTGCCATTTAGAGATATTATTTAATTAACTACTGATTTCCTCTTTAAAGCCCATTTTCATTTTAACATGTTTTTGTGCTCAACAGCACAAAATTAAAAAGTTTTAGTTCAGAAAATGCAAACATGCTGTCAAATTCCCTGTGCTGGTAATGCTTGTAGCCTTGTGTCTTATGGGGTAAAAGGAGTGAGGAACTGTATGATAGAACTATTTCAGTAATTATCCATCATACCACTTACCCATCCTCAGGGACACCAGGTTCTAGGGTCCGACAATCCCGGGGTTCATGGGACACTTCCAGGTCATCTTTAGGAAACTCAATCAGGTCACCAAGTGGGCCTGGCTCAGCATCTGGCAAGTGAGTGCTAAGGTATTTCTCAAAGTCAATTGGCTCTACCACTTCTGTCAGAGGTAACTGAAGGGCAGGGTAACAAGAAAAGAAAGAAAACAGAGAAAGTTACAGGTAAAAAGGAACACAAGATGCAGCTGATTCGTTTAAATTACCTGAAGGTCCTGAACCACTCCTATGCCATACTTGTTGTGATAAGGATAAGATGAATTCTTGATCGTTTTTCTCCTATTTAGAATTTTTCAATGTCATAGTCCTCCACTTACAACTATAATTGGGCCAAGAATCTCAATGACTGAGCATAGATAAAGACTTACTTCCTCCATAGCCAGACACTGACTTTTGTTCTTTAAATAACTTCTCTTTTGTTAAGGAAACTAATAAACTCTATCCAACTATGATTTTCTCAACATTTCCCTTTCTCTCAACTCATTCATTTCCTCCTTCATGTGCTTGTTTTCATAATTTGATTCTCATTCATTTTCCAGATAAGATTAGACTATTTCAACATACAGTAGTTTAATATTTTCTCCACTTTCATTCAGCACACATTTCTTTACTCTTTCTCTTCTTAAGTACCCAAATGAAAGCTGATTCAGTGACTTTGTCTGAGCAACTCTTTATCAGCTAAACAACCTCACAAGGTCGTTGTTATTGCGGGAAAAAAGAGGTGGTGGAAGGATTTTGTATGCTGTCTTGAGTTGTACAAAATAAAGATGGAGTGTAAATCCTCTACCTCTCCCCCTCTTCAGCTGAAATAACCATCCCTCAAATGTCATTTTTGGCCATATACGTGTATATCGTGCAATTATTTCCTTTCTTTTCTTTTTCAAACAGTTACCTTGTTATTTCATATTCAAATGCATATTCCTCAATACATCGTACAAGGTATCATTTTGATTTTTAGCAACACAAAATCATCTGCACACAAAATCATATACATGTTCATGTTATACATCCTTAAAGGCACCATAAACATTTTTGTAAATTTACCTATAAATACATAAGCAAAATACACCATTCTTGTCTTGTTTCTTACAAAAGGCTGAATTATGTGTTAAGTATTCTGTTTATTTTCACATGACAGTCATATATTACATATACTGCACCATATACCACATTCAGCAATCATTCTTCAATTCCATATCAGGTCAAAGCATTCTATTATTCAGGTCTAATAAATGATCATTTTATAAAAATTTATAGAAGTTATGGATGGACTCATGAGCACAAAGCTGGAGGAAGGAGGTTTTAAGGTAATTCCCCGTTAGGAGAATGAGTGCACACAGGGAGACATAGTGAGAGTGGTGAGGAATAGTACACAACCAGCACACAGATACACTGTATAGTAAAATGTAGGTTTTACTTCCAGTAAACAGTTAAGCAAAGTCCAACAAACAGTCCAAGTTATTCACGGTTAAAGCAGTCAGTTTTCAGTCCAGGGATAATCCAAATAACAAAGTCCAATATCATAAACAATTCAGTAAATAGACTCACATCAAATCCAAGAAGAACGACGATCAGCGAAAGTCAATAGGGAAAATGCAGGAACCAAAAACAGCGAACATCAGAACATCTAACAACTAGCAACTAACAACAACAGAACTAACAACCCAGGTTTCTGGCTCCATCTTATGGCCGTTTGAGGAACCATACCCAATTACAATTTTAGCATTCCCTTAAAGAGACTGTATTAAATGTCTATTCTGGTTTATATATTTCCAACCCAACTGTTAGGTGACTAGCAATTCCTAACATTCTCCCCTTTGGGTAGGACAATATATAACACCTTACAGTTTAAGTCCATATCCTTCACAGCAAGCCTTATGCTTTACAGAGCTTGAGCTTTTGTAAAATGATCTGCAATGTTTTTATCTGACATGCAGTACTCCAGTTTAATCATTTTATTTTGCACACATTGACTCACATTTAAATATCTTAGATCTGTGTGTTTTGATCTTGTCTTTACAGCGATATTGGAACCCATCTGTACTGCTGATTGGTTGTCTTCATAAACAACAATAGAATCTGTTACATCAATTCCCATGTCAATCAATAGTCGCTTATAACAAACTAAATCTGCACATAATAGAAATAAACATAAGAATTCAGTCTCCATTGTTGATAAACTTAGATGTTTCTGTCGAATAGACCTCCATCCAATCAGGACCCTTCCTAATAATACCACAGTACCTGATGTAGATTTACATGTAGGAACGTCTGTAGCGAAACTTGCATCAGCATATGCAGTTAAACTTAGTTCATCCTTAGGCTCCAAATATAATGCATAATGCATTGTTTGTTTCAGATGTCTGAACACACGTTTAGCAGCTTGCCAGTTCCTTTCAGTTGACTCAGCTTTAAATCTAGCTAATTGGTTAACACAGTGTGCTATATCTGGCCTTGACCAATTACTGAGATAAGATAAACTACCAATCAAGGACTGATAAATATTTTTATCAAAAACAAGACTTTGAACATCACTGTGGCTAAACTCCTGGCTCATCAGTGTTTTAGCCGGCTTACAAAGTTCCATTTTAAAAGTTTTTAGTTACTGGCTAATTTTATCTGCCTGTGAGATTTTGTAGCCTCCCCTAGTTTTATCTATTTTTAAACCAAGATATTGTTTAATTTCACCTAACTGTTTTACCTTAAATTTCTTTTCTAACAGTGAAATTATTTCAGTAGCTTCTTGCTCAGTTTGGGTGATTAATGCTATGTCATCAGTAAACAATAGCAACAATGAAACTACACCATCACTTTCCTTTTTTAAATAAACATGGATCAGCCATGCCAGCTACAAAACCTATCTTAGTTAATTCCTTAATGGAGTGGTTCCACTCATATCCTGATTGCTTCAAGCCATAAAGACTCTTTTTCAATCTCCAGCAATCAGTTGTATTATCATTTTTTAGACCTAAAGGTTTCCTTAAATATATAGTATGTTGCAACGGTGCATGCAGATATGCCGTCTCTACATCTAAATGATTTATAATGTATTTCTCCTTAGCTGCCCACACTAATGCTGCTCGTAATGTAGTAGCCTTCAGACTAGGCGCAAACACTTCATCGTACTCATTTGCTGTCTGATTGAACCCTTGTGCTACTAACTTGGCTTTATGGGTAACAGTCCCATCCACACCTGTCTTAAGTTTATAAATCCACTTATATCCTATGGCATGTTTACCAGATGGTAACTTAACATTTTCGTATACCTCCAACCTTTGTAAGGATTTCAGTTCCTTGTCCATTGCTTCCTGCCAAGCAGCCTGATCCTTAGCAGGATACAGTTTCAGTTCATTATAGTTATTTGGAACTGTATTCACTTGGCATACAACACTAGCCTGATATCTATCAGGTGGTCGTGTTACTCAGGTTGAACATCTTGGTAATGCAGGGCTTACTGATGGACTCACCTGTGCCACCTGCTCCTGTTCTCCTACCTCCTCCTGTGCCTGTTCTTCTTCTTTAATGGCTATTCGTGGTTTACTTATTTCATCTTTAGGGACTACTTTGGTGTCAATAATAACATCATTGCTGGATTCCTATCCCAGTTTATTCCAGCCAACGTGCTCAAGAAATTTAGCACTAGCGCTACAATAAACATGAGCTGTGCTTGGATCCCAGAATTTAAATGATCTATGGTTGGCCTCGTAACCTACGAAAAATAATTTTCTAGCTGTATATTGCCCTTTCAGTCTTAGTTGTGAGGGAATATGCACCCATGCTGGAGCTCCAAATGTGTGTAGATAACTTAAATTTGGCTTTCTGCCATGCCAATGAATGAATGGCAATTCACCAGTTGTTGTGTTAACTACATTGTTCAACACATGGTTGCTACACATTATGGCCTCACTCCACAGTGTTTCAGGCAAACCTGAATCAGATAACATAGTGCGAGCCATGGCTTGTAATGTTTGCCCTCTTCGTTCTACAAACAAGTTATGTTGTGGTCTGTAAGGTGCAGAACGTTTATGCTCAACACTAGCCAATTTTAACATAGTTTGGAATCTATTGTTAACAAACTCAGTCCCATTATCAGTAACTAAAGTCATTACTCTACGTCTCATCTTTCTTTCTGTAAACCTTAGCCAATTAAAGAAATGTTGGAATGTTTCTGTTTTGTTTTTCATGAGATAGCAGAAACCGTACCGTGAGTAATGGTCCACTATACTCAAAACATAGCAGGCAGCTTCCAAACTGGGTTTCTTAGGACCAATTATGTCAGCAAACACAACCTCTAAAGGTTCTTTGGTCTTAAACCCATTTAGTCTATTTGCTGGAGTAACCTTACCTTTCTCCTGACTACAGGCATTACAGTTTAAGTACTTGCTACAGGGTTTTAATTTTACTCCCTCTGACAATTCGACAGTTTGTTTCAGAATTTTGAAATTAATGTGCCCCAGACGTCTATGCAGTAAATGTATACATTCGTCATGTGGCTTAACATTGTTATAAACCAAGTTAGCCATCTGCAATTGGTCATCATGTATAACATATAAATCATTCTCTAAAGTAGCAGTAACACTTTTACCCTCTTTCTCTATTATACAGTTATCTCCCCTAAAGGTTACTACATAACCAATATTAACTAAAGCCCTTACTGATAACAAATTAAATTTCAGTTTAGGGACATATAACATAGATAAATGCTCATTTATACATGAACAATATGCAGTACCTTCACCAGACGCTTTCATCTTCCATCCATTTGCCAATGATACATGTTCCTTATTCATGGACATCATTACAAACCTCTCTCTATTTCTAGAGATGCTCCAAACCTCTCTCTATTTCTGTGATGCTCCACTATCAACTCCCCACAAATCATGGTTTACAGTTGAATTGCTAGACATAGCTAAATTAACATTCTTCTTAGCCTTCTGGTGATTACCAGTATTCTGTCGTTTGCCCTTCTTACAGAATCTAGCTCTATGTCCCCTAGCCCCACAAGAAAAACATTTCCTAACAGTATAGGCAGTTGAAGACAAATCCTCTTCTTGTGGTTGTTCCTTCCCCAGTTGGTCCCTATCCAGTTGACTTCTTGCTTCTTCTAACAACCTTCCGGTTATGTCAGTCAATGTCAGTTCATCTTTGGTCAGGACTTCCAGTAAAGATACGTAATCATCATAACTTTCATCCAATGAGGAAAGAATGATGTAAACTTGATGCAGCTGTGAAAATATCAGTTCCTTTTCATGTAGCTCTTGAAAAGTTCTTTTCATAAAGTTCAAATGAGCTAACATATCTCCACCTTTCAGAAGACGTGCTCTAAACAGTTTACGTGTAAGATGTATGTGTGCACCTACACTGTCACGAACATAAATCCTCTTCAAATTCTCCCAACACCTAGCAGCAGACTCTTCTCCACAAATATGGACTAGCTGCTGGTCACTCAGTGTTAGTCCAATTACACAAAGAGCTCGTTTGTTGTTCCATTTAAAGTCAGCTGACTTCTTGGCATCGTCCTCATTATCTAGATCCCAAGCATTTACATCCAGTGGATCTTGAACTGTATTCCATAACCCTTCTCTATGCAGAACTAAACTGCACTTCATAGACCAGGAAACATAGTTTGTTCCATCCAACTGGGTTATCAGTGATAAACTTGTTGATGGGTCTTGTGCCATCTTTACCAGGACAGTAACCCACAATTAAACAGTAAACAGCTGTCTGTATACAGTACTGTGTATTCACACCAACTCTCAGTTATCTGAGCCTGGTATGGCCTGGGCCCATAACCAGTGTTGAGGTAATTCCCCATTAGGAGAATGAGTGCACACAGGGAGACGTAGTGAGAGTGGTGAGGAATAACACACAACCAGCATACAGATACATTGAATAGTAAAATGTAGGCTTTACTTCCAGTAAACGTTTGAGCAAAGTCCAACAAACAGTCCAAGTCATTCACAGTTAAAGCAGTCAGCTTTCAGTCCAGGGATAATACAAATAACAAAGTCCAATATCATAAACAGTTCAGTAAATAGACTCACATCAAATCCAAGAAGAACGACGATCAGCAACAGTCAATAGGGAAAATGCAGGAACCAAAAAAAGAGAACATCAGAACATCTAACAACTAACAACAACAGAACTAACAACCCAGGTTTCTGGCTCCATCTTATGGCCATTTGAGGAACCATACCCAATTACAATTTTAGCATTCCCTTAAAGAGACAGTATTAAATGTCTATTCTGATTTTTATATTTCCAACCCAACTGTTAGGTGACTAGCAAATCCTAACAGGAGGCATAAAAATTGCCTAGCTCCCTATTAAATTCCTTTCTGCCAACCCTCTAAATGTTTATGGACAAATAATGTTTAAATAACTTCGACAGAAGTGCCCACATTGAAAGCCTCTAAGGCAGTGGTCGCCAACCAGTGGGCCGGTGTCCACGAGAAAATTTTGGTGGTCTGCAAAGAAATGTCACCCCCAAAGCACCCCCCAAAGCAATTAATCCAGGCTGCATGAGAACATAAGGCTGTGCCGCCTACATGGAAACACAAGGTTTGCATTGCGAACAATATGAGGTAGTAAGCTGAAAGGGAAAGGGTGGAGGGGGAGACTTGGCCCACTCACCCCATGGGCCTCGCCTGGCCACCGGTTTGCTTCTTTCCACTTCTTTCTTCTTCTGCTTTTGGCTGCACGCAAGGAAAGCAGAAAAAGTCTTTCTCTCCCCAAAAACTGCACCAGGAATGAGTCTTTGGGACCCTTCAAGGCCTCCTGCTCCAAGAGGCTGTGCCGGCAAAGACTCATTTCTGGCAGAGTTGGGGGAGAGAAAGAAAGTCTTCTGCTGCTTCTGCTGCTTTCCTTGCATGAAGCCAAAAGTTTCTCTCTCTCTCTCCCCCTGAGAATGGAGTTGAAAAGCAGGTTAGGAATGTGGCTGCCTTGGAGGGGGTGGGGATGTTTGAGGGACCTGTGCGTGTGTGTGTGTGTGTGTGTGTGTGTGTGTGTGTGTGTGTGAGAGAGAGAGAGAGAGAGGTTAGTGGTCCGTGGGATTTAAAATTATGAGTTTGGTGGTCCCTGAGGTCCAAAAGGTTGGCGATCCCTGCTCTAAGGGCCATAGAAAATACTCACAGAATCATAGGGCTGGAAGATCTTCTAGGGCTTAAAGGTCTTCTAGTCCAACCCGTTCACAACAGGAGACCTTCTACCATCCCAATCAAATGGTTGTCCAGTCTATTCTTGAAAACATTCAACAATAGAGCACCCACAACTCTGGGAGGCAAGCTATTCCATTAATGAATTGTTCTCACTGTCATAAAATTTCTGCTTAGTTCTAGATTGGAAGTCTCTTTGACAAGCTTCCACCCAATGGTGTCCTCTGGTGCTTTGGATTCCCACTTCTCTATTACAGCCCCTCAGGTATTGGAAAACAGTTATCATGTGACCCAGTGGTGGGATTCAAAATTTTTTTACTACCAGTTCTGTGGGTGTGGCTTGGCGGGCATGGCACGGGAAGGATACTGTAAAATCTCCAGTCAGAGGTAGTAATTGCCAGTTCTCTGAACTACTCAAAATTTCCACTACCGGTTCTCCAGAACTGGTCAGAACCTGCTGAATACCACCTCTGACCATGTCCCAGCCAATTCTTCTCTTTGATAGACTACACATATCTAGCTTCCTTAACCATTCATACAAAGGGACCCCTTATAACCTGTGTTGCTCTTCTTTGCACATTTTCTAGCATCTTTTCTGTATCATGGTAACCAGAACTGGATGCAGTATTCCAGGTGTTGTCTTACTAGTGCAGTATAAAACATTATTATCACTTCTTGTGCTCTTGATACTATACCTCTGTTGATCAGCCCAGGACTTCACTGGCTTTTTTGGCACACTGCTGACTCATACTTAAGTAGTAGTTTTGCTAAGGAAACCTAGAGCCCTCTCACAATTTCCACTGTTAAGTCAGATACTGAGGTTACAGATGAACAGAGTTGGAAGGGACCTTGTATGTCATCTAGTCCGACCCCTGCCCAAGCAGGAGACCCTACACCATTTCTGACAAATGGCAATCCAATCTCTTCTTCTTCTTCTTCTTTTTTGAGAAATACAAAGCTAAAGCATTTATTCATAGCATACATTTGTGCAATTACTTCAAACAGGGCTTCATTAGAGCTTTTCATTTTCTTTTTTTTAAATTTTATTCTTTATTAAACAAACACAAACAAAAAATACATTAAAAATATTGAACATGGTACAATCCTCCTAACGCACATCTTTGTCTTACATTGCTAAATCACATGGTAATAATGCATGTTTACATTACATACATACATACATACATACATACATATGTTTTCTTAAGTTTTTGTGGGTGCTTATATGTATGGTATTCAGCTTTGTTCGGGTATTTTCCCACGTCATTATAATTGTGCTTTTAAAGTTGTAGCAACGTTTCGGCAGAATCTCATCTGACATCATCAGGCTTCTGTATAGTGTTCATCATATATAGTGTTCATCATACACACACACACACACACACACACACACACATTTGTTTTCGTAGATTTTCACGGGTACAAGTATGTAGGTCTAGGTGTTTTTGGGTCTTTTCCCATGTAAGATTAAGAGCATCTTGGCGACGTCCCACTCGCCATCCTCAGGCTGGTGGTTTTGGCTTCGTGCCAGTGCAAGCAGTGTGTGATCAGAACTGCCGTCTCTCTATAAATACTGGTGGTGGGGATGGTGTGCTCGGCTGGTTGGCTGTGCTGCTGCCTCTTGATTGGTTGATGGAGTTGATGTTGGTATAATGGGCTGTGTGATGGCCTTGTGAGTTTTGTTGTGGAGATACCCTGGATCTTGTGCTGCAAAATAGCCCACCATTCTATATCATTTCCTTGATCCTTCAAATCATGTCTATATTGTAGTTCCCCTCTATCATTTAATATATCTTCGTGATTTTTCCTTGTCTAAGTAGGTGAGGGTGCATCAATGCTTCTAAAGTTGATAGCCAAATAGGTGTTTCTACATACATTTGTCTTTTGGTTTTGTTCCATGCATTTAAGAGGGTCTGTCTGATTTTGTGTCTTTGAACGTAACTATAGCTGATTTGATTATCCCGCCACAGGAAAGCATGCCATCCCGACTGCAAATTATAACCCTCTAATACTAGTATTCTTTTATTCTTATGGTTTATCCAGTCTTTCACCCATGTTAGAATTGCAGCTCTATAATACAATTCCCAGTCAGGCCGAATCCTCCCCTTTCTGTGGTATCTTGCAGCAAATTCAATTTGATTCTTGGTTTTTCCTTTTGCCATATAAAACTCGACATCATTTAAATTATCAAAAAACTTTTTTTCCAATTTTATGGGAGCATTTTGAAAAAGAAATAATAATTTGGGTAATATGTTCATTTTTACAGCCACTATTCTCCCCATAATTTATCCGATTTTTCTAGATCTTCTGTTATTCGCTTTATTAATGAGTCATAGTTATCTTTTTTAAGTGTTGTATGTCTCACTAAAATTATAATCCCCAAGTACTGTATTTTACTTTGTCTACTATCTGAATGCCTATTCTCGCTACTAGTGCTTCCTTTTGTTTATTTGTCATATTTTTTGTGATTATTTTTGTTTTTTCCCTATTAATTTTTAGCCCCACAACTTTTCCAAATTTTTCTAAATTGTCTCTCAATTTTGGTCCCAAATTTTGTGGCTCTTCTAAGATAAAAAGAAAATCATCAGAGAAGGCTTGCAATTTAAACTCTTCTTTTTTATTTTTAATCCTTTAATTTCTGTTTCTTTCCTAATTGTTCTTGCTAAGACTTACAAGGTCAAAATAAACAAAAGTGGTGATAATGGGCATCCCTGTTTGTTCCTTTCCTTTTTGAATTTCAAATTTATTGTTATCTTCCCATTCACCAAAAATCTACCTTCTTGTTTATCATATATTGCCAATATTACATTTAGAAAATTTTGTCCAAAATCCATATATTTAATTTGCTGCAAGATAAAATCCCACTTCATGTTGTCAAATGCTTTTTTGGCATCTAAAAACAATAGCGCCACCTGGTCACAACTATGATCTTCGTAATACTCTCTAACATCTAAAATTGTCCTTATATTGTTGCAGTTCAATCTCTTCTTGAACGTCTCAAGTGATGAAGCTCCCACAACTTCCAAAGGCAAGCTGTTCCATTGGTTCATTGTTCTAACTGTCAGAAAATTTCTCCTTATTTTCTGGTGAAATCTCTCCTTGTTCAGTTTCCATCCATTATTCCTTGTCTCACCTCCAGGTCTTTAGAAAATAGCTTGACCCTGTCCTCTCTGTGGCAGCCCCTCAAATATTGGAAGACTGCTATCATGTCTCCCGATTCTTCTCTTTACTAGACTAGCTAAGCCCAGTTCCTGTAACTGTTCTTCATAAGTTTTAGTCTCCAGTCCCCTAATCATCCTGGTTGCTCTTCTATGCACTTTTTCTAGATTCTCAACATCTTTTTTTTATAGTGTGGTGACCAAAACTGGATGCAGTACTCTAGGTTTGGTCTCTAGGTTTGGCTTTATAGAATGGTATTAGTACCACTCTTGATCTTGACTGTATCCCTCTGTTAATGCAACTTAGGATTGCATTGGCTTTTTTGGCTGCCACTGCACACTTCTGGCTCATATTTAGCTGGTTGTCCACTAAGACTCCAAGATCCCTCCCATAGTTACTGCTATTAAGCCTGGTTTCACCCAATCTATATGTGTACTTTTGATTTTTCTTGCCTAAGTGTAGGACTTTACTTTTCTCTCCATTGAATTTCATTTTGTTAGAAACAGCCCAGTGTTCTAGTCTGTCAAGATGCATCTGGATCTTGAGCCTATCTTCTAGGGTGTTAGCTATTCCTGCCATTTAGTATCATCTGCAAATTTGGTAAATTCCCCTTCTATTCCCTCATCTAAGTTGTTTATGAAGATAGTGAAGAGTACTGGACCTAAGATGTAACCTTGTGGTACCCCACTGCTTCCTTCCTTCCATGTAGACGTAGACCCATTAAGGACTATTCATTGCATATGGTTTGTCAGCCAGTTGTGAATCTATCTGGTGGTGATGCTATCTATGCCATTTTGCTCTCGCTTACCAAAAAGTAGGTTATGGTCTACTTCAAGGATGTCAAGCTCGATTCCATTGAGGGCCTCATCAGAGTTGTGTTTGACCTTGGGGGGCCGGGGTGGGTGTCGCCAAGGTGGGCATGGCCAACTCAACATCACTTGTGTCGGGGGCAGTTGTGGTGGCCCGAGCACTCTGCCTGTGAAAACCGGCTCCTGAGCTCCATTTTCAGCTGCAGAGGCCTCCTGTAACCCTCTGCCTGTGAAAAGACGCAGAGTGTTGCAGGAGGCCATGACAGCTGAAAATGGAGCTCGGGAGCCCATTTTTGCTAGCAGAAGCACTGCGGGCCAGTCCTTTGCTATTTCCAGGGCAGCCTCACGGGCCATATCTAAGCACCCCACAAGCTGCATCCAACCCCCAGGCCTTGAGTTTGACACCCCTGGTCTACTTTGTCAAATGCCTTGCTGAAGTCTAAGTATGTTATATCCACAGTATTTTGCTGATCTACTAATCACTATGTTGAAGAATGAAATAAGATTGATTTGGTATGATCTGTTTTTAACAAACCTAGGCTAACTGCTAGTTAGTACTTTACTCATTTCTAGATGTTGGCAGATCTGTTTTTTTATTATCTTTTCCGGTATCTTCCCAGATACTGATGTTAGGCTGATTGGTTTGTAGTTTCCTGAGTCTGTTTCCCCTCCCCCCACACTTTTTTTTGAAGATGGGAGCTACATCACCTCTTTTCCAATCCTCTGGTAGTTCCCCGGGGCTCCAGGATTTTTGAAAGATGTGATGCAATGGTTCTGAGATAACCTCTGCCAGCTCCTTTAGAACTCTGGGATGTAATCCATCAGGTCCTGGTGATTTGTATTTATCAAGATCAGACAGGTGTTCTCGTACTATTTTTTTGCTTGTTTTAACTTGTATTTCTAGTCTGTCTTTTACAGTTATGTTTTTGGTAGGTTGGGCTATAGTTTCTTTTTGCTTGAAGACCGATGCAAAGAATGAGTTAAGCAGCTCTGTTTTCTCTCTGTTGCCTGTTACTTCCTTGCCATCTTCTCTCTTTAGTGGACCGACTGTTTCCTTGATTGTTTTTCTTGTTATTTATATTGTTATTTTCTGCCTATTCTATACCAATGAATTTTTCCTGCCAAGTGTAGGACTCTGATTTTCCTCTCTCTGAACTGTATCTTGTAGGCTAGGGCCAATGCTTAAATATGTCAAGATCCTTCTGAATCCTGAGTCTTCCAAAGTGTTAGCAATTCCACCCCCCTCAGCTTGGTGTGATCTGCAAATTTCATGAATTGTCCTTCTATCCCCTCAACTAGATAATTTATGAACATGTTGAAGAGCACTGAGCCCAAGACAGAACCTTGAGATACTCCACTACATGCTTCCCTCCATGTATATGTAGTTTGTTAAGGACTACACACTGAATGTGGTTGATCAATGAACTGCGAATCCATCCGGTGATAATAATGTCCATTTCACATTGTTATATCTTACCAAGTAGTAGGCTATGGTCTACTTTGTCAAATGACACCGAAATTCAGATATACTATGTTTACAGCATTTCCCTGATCCACTAATTGAGTCATGACATCTATAAAGTCCATGAAGGGAGTATAATAGGCTGTTTGTGACCCATGAGCTGCAAGTTTTGTCCTCATTTACATCCTGGAACATATTACAGATCTGTCTATTTATCTACTTTAAGGAGCACTAAAGGCAACTACCATTTTAGAATGGAGCTTCAATTAAGTCTAGAAAGCACCATGAGAAGGACCATAAGGACCCAAGTGCAGTTAACAATTGCACAACCCCTACCCCAAACACTAATGCTGAATCCTGACACAATTTACAATTATTTTCCCTTAATAAATGAAGCTACAACAAAATTCAGATAATTTATTGTGCTGTGGATCTGTTATTATTACTAGAACAGAAAGAAGAAACAACTGCTGGATTTATCATTCCCCTGAGACATAAAAATGTTTGCACAGGCCACTTGGAAAGTACCTAAATAAAGCATTTGTTCTCATGACAAACAGCAAAAGAAGAGACATAAAGGTTTTGGGAAATTTCTGCCACTAAATCTGGCTACCAAATGCCTTCTATTGTTGAGCTACATGCTAACCAAGAGATCAAATTTTCTTCTAACAAATTCTCAGGGCTATGGGAATCTTTTGGAAGAATCCAAAGGAGAGTAGCAATAATCTGAAAGGGAAATGGATACCATAAAAATGCCCAAACACAAAAGCAGCAGTGGTTCAGCAGCTGTTCTTGGTACATTAACAAAGGACAAAGAAATTTAGCCAACATTCAAAAGGCATCTACTTTTGTCTGCTAATCAGCAATACTGAACTCTCCTATCCTTACTTTCTGCCAAAGAACAACTAGTTATCTGCTGTTCTGGAGTTTGTTTACTATTTTAATAACCAGATGTGTTTACTGACATCGCTCACCATAATATAGTGCCAGATAACTCACCGACTGCAGGGTGCCACCACGTTTTTTGGAGAGCTGTGGTGAGTTGCCATATTCTCGACACACCTGTTTCCTCACTTCAGCTGCCACAGTCCTGTGAGAGAGGAAGATAATAGTGAAGCATCCATTTTTTGTTTCTGTATCATCCATACTCTCGACCTTTTTCCACTCCACCAGAAATACTATGAGGAGTGGAACTTCATTGACAAAGTATACATTTATTCTGAATCAACACATCATCAATTAATAGTAAATCCCAAACTATAATTCTGCATTTCAAATTATCTGCAGCCATTGTCTCAATTTATTCTAGTCTCAGCTTCCATAGAGTTCAAACCTCCCCTGACCTCATTCAGTGCCAATAACATAGAAGAGATTAATATCATTCAGAAACTGATCCTTACTCTGTTTTTTCTTCAAACAAAACCAACCCCAACCTCATCCCGATACAAGAAAATAGCATCTTCACAGTAAGGTATTTAGGTTAATAATTCAAAATAAATTTTCATTCACTATTACAGACCTCTATAGTAGGTTTCAGAAAATTCATGAGTGAAAATTAGATTTTCTGAATCAGACAGATTATACGAATGGACAGAGCAACAAAATAATTCTGCTCCTTTTATATAATCACTATTTAGTGAATACATAATAGTATACCAAGCCAAAACTCACACTTTAGCAAATATAATGCACACTCTGTAGGATGATAATCCCAATATCAGGGATCCAAATAACTCCTCCAACAGAATTAAAACTCCAAGGCAAGTTCTTCCTCAAAGTATAAATTTATTTGAGGCATCATTATTGGAACATCTGGGGAAAACCCAAATCGAAAATCCTGTGTTTTCCCCACCCAAAGCCCACAGTTCCTTCCCCTGCATCCTCCTCTTCATCATGTGGTCCAATCACATTCACGCCCCAACTCCAGCCAACTTTTCTCGCTCCTTCCCAGGTGCCAGCTGGACTTCCTAGGCTCCCAGAGGAAGGAATGCTGTTATGGTTATACACCCCCACTATCTACACCTCCCCCCTTTCATTCTCATAATTAGCTAAACCATCGCTGTGGTTGTGGCAGCCTGTAGACTCTCATAGGATGACTATAGGGCTGACACCCAGGGAGCAGCAAGCTGTATCTATTACAAGAGGAATGTTTAAGTGTTGTGGTGCTGCGATGCTCCTCTCCACCAAAATACACTGGGTGATGCCCATTAACAATGATTAACAAGACCATCAATCGCAGCAGAAGGAATTCTCCAGTTGTGAGAGACTATTTGCACTGCATTCTAGAAGATTCCAAGTCAGGTAGCTGAGAAGGAAGATGACCAGAAGAGGCATAGACTCACGTTCTTCGTAAGATAGGAAAAGGATATGATGCCAAGTTTACCAGTCTGGGTAATTGTTGTGGAATCTTAACCTCTCCTTATTCAGAAATATCCCAGCAGGATACAGCTGCCTTTTCCTCCTGAAAAGACCGATTGGTCTCTAATGGCATAGAAGTTGGCAAAGCCTCCTCCCAAGAAGTGGCTTACTTTGGCTGCCCATCCTGAGTACAAACAGGCAGCCAGGCTTTCCCTCTTCTTTGAAAGATCCAGGACTTGCCTGTTCCGTGTTGCATCATCTGCCTGGCCACTCCTTCAGAAGCAGCTGAGTGCCATTTTTATCAGCAGTTGCCCAAGATGGTAAGCTTGACATCATGTCCTTTTCCTGCCTTAAGAAGGACTTGAGTCTGTGTCTCTTCTCTCCGTCAGTTATGTGTCATATAGCCTCTTTCCCTCCTGCCCTTCCTGATGTCTGCAGATGCTGCACTCCCTACTTTCTGCCTTTCAATCCATTTGGCCATCAAATCCACATCTTTCTTGTATTCACAAAATATGGCAAGTAGGTGGCTTCTTTGAGTTTTAGCATGCCAAGACCCATTTTCCATTCTAAAAATAAATCCCCAGGATGAATGGAAATCAAACCACTTCCCTCTTCCATTTTCTTCACCCTTTCTCTTTTTTGTTTTTGGAACTGATGGATCAACAAAGAGATCTGAGATAAAGACAAGAAGGTAGATAAGAAATCTGAACTAAAAGAGACTGTTACATGTCATACACTTCAACCAATCCCCAGGCAGCTAGAGTAGATGCAGTTGTGTTGGAGGGGGAAAGGATCAGGCTTAGAGAATCACAGAGATGTTGGAAGATAACACTTTGCAGGCATGTAAGGTATTTTTCCACCCCCCCAAAATCGCCAGATATTTAATATGCTTTTTTTGTTTCAAGCAAAGAGCAGAGCTATCAACTCTGTTTTCTGTGCTCAAGCACAAAGACCAGCACACACATGAGAATTTTTCCACAAATTACATAAATGGCACTTTCCCCCCAAAAAACAGAAGAATCTGAAAAATATGATAAGCAAGCAGACAACTTGAGAAGGCTTTCAATAAAGCTACGGAAAGGCCATTCCAGCAAGTTTCTAATCGTGAGAAAGGAGGGAGAGAGATTCTTCAAATGTTGTTTTGGCAACAGAGAGGAGCACAGTGGGAATTAACTTGGACTTCTTTGGAGAGGATGGGTGTTAGAAATAAGTTTCTTCTGCTTCTTAGCTCTAGAAGACATGGGCCTTTGTAAAAAGTTCCATTTGACTCCCAGTGCAGTTTTCTTAGACCAAAATATTATTTGTATGTGTATGTGTGTTTGTGTAATAAATATTTATGTCCAGTTGTGAATGTATGTTTTAATTAATGTACTTTGGCCCAAGGTGAATGAAGAATAGGTGTACAATATTTTATCTGATTCTGCTAAAATACAGAACTTTGATTTCTTGAATAAACTACAAATTGGCTTCAGTGAAATACTCCAATAAATTCCTACTGTTGAACTCTGTGAAAGTTCACTACACAAAATGGGTGTACTTTCCAATCCTCTGGCTCCATCCACTGAATCAGAAACTGAAATTTGTATCATGATGTACTGGGTACCAACAGGCACTAGAAGAAAAGTGGGGAAGAGCAAGAGGACTCTTTCCTACAATGAGAAAGCTGTTGTAAGGACTGATATATGTTGTTTATTGTGTTCAGAAAGCTAGTTGTAAAGCAGACAGAATGAGAGAAAGAGTATCTAAGTACAGTACCTCATTGTAACAGCAATTAACAAAAAAACCCACTCCTTGTGCTATTCATAAATCTCTAGGGACTATTTGAGGCAACACAGTGAAGTATAAAATCAGCGGTTCAGTGGCTTAGAGGTGGAACTCTTGCCTCACAATCAGTGAGTTCAATCCTAGGTAGCGGTGGACATTTCTCTCTCTGGGCACAATGAGTAAATATCAGCTGCAAACTCTGCATTGACGACAGGAAGGGTATCTGGCCAGTAAACACTCAGCTCCATTTGATCACATGAAACATTGTGCTTTATGACTATAACAGACATTCAGGTCCTAACTACTGTCATTAAGTAATTTGTAGTATTCATCTAAAAGCTAGCAGGACACAATATTCAAACCGTATTCTGATTATTTATATCGAAGTATTGTTACTACTGCCACAAATATGTATTACTAGAAGAAAAACTACCCAAGAAATGTTTATATATATTACAATATTTTGCCATACAACAAATATGTATGTATAAAAGAAAGAAATGCCAAATAGTTTTACTTGAAGGCAAATTAAACAGTTAGTTGAAGCCTTGCACACACTCTGGAATTTCTAGCATTAAAGTACAGTGTTGCTAACTTTCTTTGGGAAGTAATAAAGAGATTAATGAAGCAAAGCAGAAGAGCCCTGCAGAATATCAAAGTCAGAGGTGGTACTCAGCAGGTTCTGACCAGTTCTGGAGAACTGGTGGTAGAAATTTTGAGTAGTTCAGAGAACCAGCAAATACCTCCTCTGACAGGATATTTTACAGGATCCTTCCCCCTGCCATGCCCATAGAACCGGTAGTAAAAAAAATTGAATCCCACCATTGATCAAAGGTCTTATACTACAGTAGTTGGGGGCCTGAAAAAGAAAATGATGCTGGTACAGGCATAGTTCCCAACTCTTGTCTGACAGGGCTTTGCAGGAACAGAAGGCTGGATTCCAAGGGCCTTTGGACTGATTCTGCTCTCAGGCTCTTCCTATGAAACTGAACAGAAAACCTTGCCTTCTCTCTTCCTATGAAACTGGCAAAACTTTTTCTGCATGCCCAACTCTCTGCCCTTGTTAAAGTTTTCTAGAGACTCAACATATCCAAACAAAAAAAGTGTCAAGCAATCCACTTTAGCAGGACAGAAATTCTACACTTTTTAAACTCCACCTAATCACGCATTCTACAAAACACAGTGAGAGCTTGAAGACCAACATTTGCTAGATCCATAACATAGATCCCCCCCAGACTGTTTAATGAATATAGCTGATTACTAAATTGATATGATTTCATTGATTTCACTTTATAAAAACTAAAATTCTATCTAACCATATATTTATTTGTTTATTTGATTTGTCAATTGCTTACAAAATAATCATATAAGTATAAACATGAGTAAGAATACAGAAAATAGGTACGATTAAATGGGGACAATAGGACAGGGACAGGAGGCATGATAGTGCACGTATGCACGCCCCTTACAGATCTCTTAGGAATGGGGTGAGGTCAATAGCAGATAGTTTGAGGTTAAAGGAGTGGGGGTTAGAGGATGTAACTACAGAGTCAGGTAGTGCATTCCAGGCATTGACCACTCTGTTGCTGAAGTCGTACTTTCTGCAATCAAGTTTGGAGCAGTTTACATTGAGTTTGTATCTGTTTTGTGCTCTTGTATTGTTGCGATTGAAGCTGAAGTAGTCATTGACTGGTAGGACATTGTAGCAGATAATTTTGTATACTATGCTTAAGTCCAACTGTAGGCGGCGTAGTTCAAGATTGTGCAAGCCCAAAATTTCAAGTCTGGTGATATAGGATATTCTGTTGTGAGCAGAGGAGTGTTGTACTCTTCTCGTGAAATACTTCTGGACTCTCTCAATTGTATTAATGTCCGATATACAGTGAGGATTCCAAACAGATGAGCTGTATTTGAGTATTGGTCTAGCAAAGGTTTTGTATGCCCTAGTTAGCAATTCAATATTTCCAGAGGAGAAGCTTCATAAGATTAGATTTACAACTCTTAATGCCTTTTTGGCAATGCTGTTAGAGTGAGCTCTGGCACTTAGGTCATTAGATATGAGTACTCCTAGGTCCTTGACAGAGTGAGGGTCATCAACGAGGTCATATCCGCCTGGTTTCTATTTGGTGTACTGATTTTTTTTACCAATGGGCGGGACAGAGCATTTGTTGGTCGAGATTTGGAGTTGCCAATTGTTTGACCATTCAACAAATTACGAACCATCAACCGACCAATGTCATCCCTGCTGAGGGGGATGTTTCATTGGCAGAGGAACTGAATCATTTCTTTGCTCGCTTTGAAGTGCAGACATCAGAGACAAATAAAATACAACTGCCAGCCAATTGTAGCCCCTACCTCATTGTGGAGGAACAGGAGGTGAGGAGCATTCTGAGGGCTGTGGATCCTAGAAAGGCTGCCAGTCCTGACAGTATCTCTGGCCGAGTGCTTAAAGACTGTGCTGATCAGCTGGCTAGAGTCTTTACCAGGATCTTCAATCGGTCTTTATCCCAGTCCACTATTCCATCTTGTCTGAAGGCTTCCACCATTGTTCCGCTGGCAAAGAAGTTCCCTATCAATAACCTCAACAATTACAGACCAGTGGCACTCACTCCTATCATCATGAAGTGCTTTGAGAAATTGGTCTGCTGGCACATCATTTCTGGTCTTCCACATACATTTGATAAACACCAGTTTGCATACAGAAGAAATAGATCTACAGATGTTCTGACCCAAACCTGGTTCCAAGAGAGCAAACACAAGACAAAAGCAGCAGTACAACCTTTTTATGTTTCAGCTAAGAATTCTGTTTCTTCACAGATAAAAGGCTGCTTCCAACTAATTAGCTCCGATAAGAACCTTGCCAAGTTTTTGCAAGTCTGCCAAAACACAACAGATAAGAAATAGTTTACAATACAAGAGTCTTCAAATCTCAACTATAATGTCCACGAGGCTGAGTTTAAAACGTCTTTGCCTTCTGCAAAAAAGGTTAGTTTCATAGCTGGTTTTTATCTTCTTGAAGGAGGGACCATTACCTTGCAGCTTTACTCCCGATTGCCCGTCCTATTGTAATTGCTCTTTCCTACGAGCATTTCTGTGCGCATGCACACTTGGCACAGGCTCCTCAGGAACCTCCTCATCACTGCTGCCAGCCCCCACAATCTCTGAAGGCAGCAGTTTACTCCCTGATGGTCCTGGCCCCTCATCTGAGTCCTCGCTCTCCTCAGTCATCCACACCTGCTGCCAGCTAACTAAAACAACAGAGGACACTATAGCCATCACTCTTCACACTGCTTTGACTCATCTAGAACAGTAGGAGGGGGCTATGTGAGGATGTTTTTTGTAGATTTCAGCTACACAATTCTTCTTTTAACACAATTCTTCCATACAGACTAGTGTCTAAACTTCTGGACCTTGGACTTTCTTATTCAATCTGCCTTTGGATTATGGATTTCCTGTCTGGCCGCTCACAGAGTCAGATTAGGTAATCATACCTCTTCAGCCCTTATTCTTAACATTGGTGCACCACAGGGTTGTGTGTTAAATCCCTTACTCTATACTCTTTATGTGCATGACTACATTCATACTCACACTAGTAATACTATTACTAAATTTGCAGATGATACAACAGTGGTGGGACTCATGTCCGGGGGGGATGAGTCTGCCTACCAAGGTGGACCGGTTGCTTTCGTGGTGTGGAGACAATAACTTGGTCAACACCAATAAGACCAAGAAGCTTATGGTGGACTATAGAAGGAACAGCTCAGACATCCAGCCCATGCTTATCAATGGAGACCGAGTGGAGCAAGTGGCCAGTTTTATGGGTATTACCATAAAAGAGGACCTGACCTGGGGTGCTCACATTGCAGCACTGGTCAAAAGATATACTACCTGAGACTTCTCAGAAAACAACAACTGATTGAAAAACTGCTGGTGACTTTTTACCACTGCACCACAGAGAGTATCTTAAACTTACTGAACCTGTGTGTGGTTTGCCAATTGCACGGTGGCAGACAGAACAGCACGTCATTGCCCAGAAGATCATTGGTTGCCCTCTCCCTTCTTTGGAAGAGCTTTATAGCTTCCTCTGCCTTAAGAAAGTTCAAAACATTCTCAAAGATCCATCTCATCCTGGGCACCCTTTTTTTGAACTGTAACTATCTGGCAGATGGTAAAGGATAATAAAAACAAAGACAAATTAGGCTGAAAAACAGCTTCTATCCCAGGGCAGTAACTCTATTGAATTCTACTATATAGTGCACCATTAATGCAATATTAGGGGTTTTCAATTCAATGTATAGAATATGAAGGATGTGTGTTTGTGTTTATTTCATAGTCATAATGTACAATGAAGATGGTACTTAATTTTGCTGTACAAGGTACAATGACAATAAACTAAACTAATATGCTGATTTTTACAAGAGATGGAAAAACTTATGCTATGTATTTTCACCAAAGACTCCACAATCTGCAGTTTATTACTCTTACCTCACTTTATAGCACTGCTTAAAAATTGTGAACTTTTCTGAATTTTCAATATTTCTGTATAAATATAATATAAAACATGACTGGTTTTGCACACAAAACATAAAATTATGTAGATAAAGAGAACCCAACTAAGCAAATACATTTTCTGGAGCTACTGGGTGAGACTTGGGGAAGAAAGGCTCATATGGCCAGCAGCTGCCACTTGAGAGGCCAGACCTGTCAGCAGTGGGAGCAAGAAAATCGCAAAGGTCAACAAGGAGCAGGGAGCCACGAAGAGCATAAATGGTGGTGGTGGATGGAGACAGGGAGGTGAGGGAACTGAAACACCCCTATAAGTAAGGGTGGCTGCCAAGCATCCAGTTTTTGATCACATACCATGGGGGTAACTTCAGGAATTTGTCATAAGTCCCTTAATTCTGTGCCATCATAACATTGAATGAATCCAAGGAATTTATCTCCCTTGGATCTAAAATTGTTCATTATGGTAATTCTACTCCTGAATTCAAATGTAGGATAACCTTAGGCAGCACTGCAATAATTAAGATGAATAAGATCTGGAAAAGCAAAGACACTGATATAAATGCAAAAAGCAGGCTAGTTAGAACAATAAACTTCCCTATATGATGTATGGGTGTGAGAGTTGGCTGGTCAAAGAAGAATTGGCACCTTTGAACTGTGGTGCTGGTGTAAATTATTGCATATACATAGCCAGAGTAACTAACAAAGAGATTTTAAGTCATATAAAACCAGACATGTCACTAGAAGCTAAAATCATAAGACTACGTCTGATTTACTTTGGCCATGTCATGCATGCAAATAGGAATGGTTAGTGGAATAAGAAGGAAGGGCAAGCGAACAACACGCTGGCTTGATAACCTCAAAACTGATACAAAGATCCAACAACTGAAAGAAGTTGTGCTTGATAATCAGATAACATGGAGAGCACTTGCCTATAAAGTTGCCAAGAGTCTGAAACAATTAAATGGTTTAAACAACATAACATCAAACTATCATTGATTGAATGCTAAGTCAAGCACTATCTGTATTTTAATTAAAATGAAATCAGATTTAGTTTTTGCCCTTGCCCCACTCCTTGAGCAACAAGTAAGGCTTCAGTTTAGAAGAAGTTGTATACCCCTAGCTTAGGAGTTTATTAAGAAACACATGTTTCTGAACAGAATGAGAAAGGGCAGAGAAATGAACAAAGATCTTCTTGCATATATTTGTTTTTATCTGGACTCCTTAACAGAATGGGTAGCTGCACACTGAATTCAATAACAAGATCAAAGGCATTTGGAGCAAGAGGCAGAGGAAGCAGGCGGCTGTCAACAACCTGCAATTAAGGGTAGCTTTATAGCCTGGGAGGAAACCGAAAAAACTTGGGATACTTTGGACCTGATCCAGGAAGCTACCTCACCCTTTCCTTTAGCTAAGGAAGTTGCTTATCTTAAATCCACACAGTGTATATAACTCCTGCTATACAATGTGTCATGTGTGTGTATAGGAGAATAATATCAAACCTTGGGAATCGTCACACGAAAATTAAATTGCCTTCTATATAGCTGCAAAAGTTGACGGAATTAGCAGAGATGGCTAAACTGATTGCTTTGGTAAAAGGAAAAAACACAAGTACTTTTGTTTCTACTTGGAAACTGCTTCTGGACTTCGTGCTTGAGGTGGAAAAAAATGAAACTTTGATTTTGGGTTTTACTGATTAGACAGATTTTTTGTATAGAATTTGTTGATATAGAAATGTCTAGTCTATACTACTATGTAAAAATAAAAAGTTGAGGTTTGTGTTACTGTCTTATTTTATTGCACCAAAGGGGAGTTGGAAGTCAATGCCTTTTCTTTCCCTTTTTTTCTGCACTCTTCCCTTCACCTTTCCCTCCCCTATTTTTCCTACTATTTGTCTTTGTATTTTTTGAAATTTATATTATAAACAAATAAAAATGAAAAATAGCTATAGCTAACATCTGGCAAAAAAAATCCCACACCCAGGCAAATAAATAAATAAATAAATAAATAAAAATATTCCAGAATGGAAAACTGGATCATTTGAGATATTTTGTGTGCCACTAAATTTGTAACTTTGGCTGACCACAGACTATGGTTTATCTAACCTACGGGCTATAGCTTATCTCTCTTTGATATTTGATATTTGTATCCTTACTTAAAAAGAATAAGTTGCTATCTATTCTTGATTAACACACTTAGAAGACCCCTCATTAACAATAAATAAAATAGAAGCCTAAGCAAAAAAGACACTAGTAGAAATCTTACCCAGTATGAAAGTTTAGTTTAGTTTACTTTATTGTCATTGCAACTCGTACAACTAAATTAAATATCATCTTCAGTGTACATTATGATTCTAAAAATAAACTCAAACACAACATCCTTCACATTCTATACATTGAACTGAAAACCCCTGATACTGCATTAATATTGCACTATACCAGGGGTCTGCAACCTTAAGCACTCAAAGAACCATTTGGACCCAATTCCCACAGAAAACAAAACCTGGATGGGCATGGTCACTCACTCCCACCCAGTCACATGACACCCCTCCAGCCACGTCTACCCAGGTTTTGTGGCTCCCAATATTTTCTTTTCTCTGGGAAACTGGTATTCCTCCCCTCTCTCTGTCTCTCTCATCTCTCCACTCTCCCACTCTTTTTCTCTCTCTCTTTCTCCCTCTTATCTCTCTTTCTCCCTTTTCCCCTCTTTCTCTCATCTTTTCTCTCTCTCTCATCTCATATCTTTCTCCCTTTCTCTCCCTTTCTCTCTCTTTCTCTCATTTCTTTCTCATTTTTAAATCCAATTATTTCAGGTTCCCAGACAAATGAAGCTCTTTCGTCCCCTTGCTGTGGCTTCCTGTCGGCTGAACCCACCACTGGCTGTCCCTGCCCCTCGCCCTCCCCTCCCACTGACTCCTCGCCTGCCCTGAAAAGAGAAGTGTGACGGCAGAAGATGGGGGCTCCCTCTGTATTCCAGGGTGGGAGCAAAGTGCCGCTCTGCTTGCCTGTTTTTCCAGGCCTTCTTGATGCTATGCGCACAGGGGTGGGATTCAAATTTTTTAGCAACCGGTTCTGTGTATGTGGCTTAGTTGGTGGGCATGGCTTGGTGGTCATGTGACTGGGTGGACATGGCTTGGTGGTCATGTTATTGGATGGGCGTGACCAACTCAATATCATTCACATCGAGGCACACATCTCCTCGCCTGGCCTCTCATGATTTTGGGGATGCTGCAACAGTCGTAAGTGTGAAAAATGGTCATAAGTCTCATTTTTCAGTGCCATTGTAACTTTGAATGGTCACTCCACACAAGCAAAGTACCAGCAAAGGAGGGGAAAAAAACTCCAGAGAAGTTCCAGATACAGGAAGTCTAGTCCTGCCAAGAATGTAATAAGGGTTAATGGAGAGGCAGTTTCTGTAAGCAACACCAGAATGTTTCTTTCCTGCCTTCCTTATAGGATTAGGCCAGTAATTTCTTCTAACAACCGGTTCTCTGAACTGCTTAGAATGTTAACAACCGGTTCTAGCGAATAGGTGCAAACTGATAGAATCCCACCCCTGTGTGCGCACCTCGCTAAGTTTAAGTGTGCTGCGCAAAGTGCTGCAAGAGCAGCAAACAGCTATGGAGGTGGCAAGAGGAATATGGGGAGACACGCGACTTTCTCTCTTTCTCTTGAGACACTGACACTGCTGCTCCCAACGCCTCCATGGCTTTGCCTCACGCAGCACACTTAGTATGCTTCACAATGGGGGAGACTGCGTCCCCTCCTCTTCCTCCTGGAGCCCATTACCATGTGGAGCAACATCTGCAGCCGGCCCAGCCAGTGTCTCGGGGCAGAAAGTCACAGGTGTCCCCCAGTGGCCGAGGTGCGAACAGCACCAACAAGGGCCAGAAAAAGAGGCAAGTAGAGGGGTGCTTTGCTCCCGCCAAGGAACTAGTTTCCATCCACCACCATCGCCCTTCTCAGGGTAGGTGAGGAGTGAGTGGGAGGGGAGGGTGAGGCCAGCTAGTGGTGGGATCATGTGCAGGAGAGGGCCCAAAGAGCTGCATGCAGCTCTGGAACTGCACGTTGCTGATTCCCGGTAGAATTCAATAGAATTCAACTATCCTAGTGCCCTGGGATAGAAGCTGTTTTTCAGCCTATTTGTCCTTGTTTTTATTATCCGGTATCATCTGCCAGATGGTAATAGTTCAAAAAAAGGGTGCCTAGCAAGTACTTTATAGATTTTGCATAAATGAAGACAAAGGTGGTGCAATGGCTCAGCAGTTAAAGATGTTGAGCTTGTCAGCTGGAGAACTGACATCCCAAGCTCCACACAACAGGGTGAACTTCCATTACTTGCCCCAGCTCCTGCACACCTAGCAGTTTGAAAGCATGCAAATGTAAGTAGATTAATAGGGACCACTTTGATGGGAAGGTAACAGCATTCTGTGTGCCTTAGGTGTATAGCCATGCTGGCCATATGACCACAAAAAGAGATAAGCACCCTCACGACAGACAGGGAAACCTTTTCCTTTTTTTTATAAATGAAAGCAGTGCTCCAGAAACATAAGAGCAAAGCAATAGAAATGGAAATCATTTTTTTAAAAAGAACATCCTGAAATTTTTACTTTACTGAGAACATCAGATATTAAACTCCTCTTAAAATCAATACTTACATTATATCCTACAATTTTTCTAAAGAGCTCAAAATTCCGTTTTTCTGAAACCTAACATTTTCAGCTGAAGGACTAAGATTTTTTTTATGCACAGCTTATCACAAAGCCAAAATAATTATTTTCACATTAGATTCAGAGAGCCCTCCATCATTAAGCATGGTTTCCAATACTATACTTAATGTTGCAGATGAAGTAAATTATAAGTACCTGCATTTCTAAATAGAGTTGAGAACAAAAGTTTCATTCACATGCACTTTCTCTCTCTCTCTCTCATTGCCTTCCAAAGTGAAGAATGAACATATGTACCTGCCTGCTAATAATTAATAGTCTAGAACTGTAAATGAACTGCAAAAGAAGGAAGAGCAAAAATAATCGGCAAGAGGAAAAGATCAAAATGAGAACTATTCAGATAATAGCAATAAATAACTTCAATGTTTCAATCCAAAAACAATTGCTTGAACTTTCCATTGATTATTCAAAAGAAAGCAAAATAATGAAACAAAAAGTAAAAAAGAAAGAAAACCTTAGCACAATTATTTAAGTTCCTTCCTGGTCAGAACAAGAAAAACTCATGTTTTCTTTCTTTACGAAGTATAAACAATTTATATACAGCATTAGAGGCTTACAAAGATGTAACACACATTTTAGTTCCTTATTAATGACTACTCCAAATTGTACAGTAATAGAAAACTTTCTAAATTGTTATCTTCATGGAAACTACTTGTAAGGCAGCTATTAGCCATGCTCTTTGAAGTACAAAGTAAAAAGCTCTTTTTAGAACTCCCTAGGTGATTGAGGTTAGCCCACTCTAAGCTCAACCTACTACACAGATGGTTGTTGTGGGAAAAACAGGATGACAGAGCAATATGTACACCGCCTTGAACTCCTGAGTGAAAGCTGGAATGGAAATATAACAAATAAATAAAGGGATTTCTCTGTGAAGGCCAAGATCATGAGGTACTCATTCGAAGTTCTCTTCATGAAGCATACAACTGGTAAAGGCTGGTTAGGTACTCCCTTTTTTATGCCTATCCTAGAAAAGGATTGAAGAGCCCTTCTCTGAAAATGGGTATTACAATGCACATAACTGATAATAAAGTACAGCTTTCTTCTATCGTTCCATGTTCCTCCACCAATAATTATAGACTACAATCTCCTTAAAAAAATCTGCCTGTTGATTCTATGGATAACAATGCAAAAATAATTAAAAATAAACCAAGCTCCAGATGGACCAATTTAGATGTGCACAAGAGAACTATTATACCTAGAACAACCATTACATTTTGGGCACTGGCTCAAAATCTGCCTCAAAGGGTGGGGACAATGATTTTGCCATTAAGTGCCTATCCATGCTCAATGAAATAAGTGAAGGATGTGCTTCCTCTTTCCCTTTGTTTTAGCAAGACAGCTGGGCAAGGAAATGAAGGGCTATTTGATGATGCTGAATAGGGAGAAAAAGAACATTGAGACTAGATGACCTACAAGGACCCTTCCAACTCTGATTATCTGCAAGTCAGAGAAAACCAAATATACTACTGGGGAGTACACATTTGAACGAACATCTGAATAACCGATAATACCTAAATATTGGGTTCAGATGATCAGGGCAAAAAATCTTCCCTCCCTCTGGGCACCTTTTCCAAGTTGCAGACTTGAGAAAAGTCCACACAGAAGGTGGACTTTGATAGGACTTCTTGCAAGGGTGTCCTTGATAGCTCAAAGGAATGGGAGTCCACGAATCTCAACTAGGGAGAAAGAGGAGACCGGAGGAAGAATTGGGGGCGGGGTGATTACTCCTCAGGAGGCGAGGGTCTTATAGCTGCCCGAAAAAACGCTTCTTGCCGCAACTGAACCCTCGTGTCTCGCCTCCCCCTCTGCTTGTCCCTCGCGAGAGGGCTGCCCTTGCATGCATGCGGGCGTCCATCCGTTCCCTCACCGGTTAATACGGTGCGCGAAGGCCCTTCGCTCCGGAGCCGCCATGCCCTCTCCGACGCGAGCGCGGCCGCCGCCGATCCTTCGCCCGGGAGTCCCGGCGCGCGAAAGGGCGGAACAAGGCTGCCTTCGGAGGGAACCGCCGCCTGGGGGGTGCGAGCCTCCTGAGCCGGAGGCAGCGACCGAGCGAGCAGGGGGCGGAGCCCAGGCGGGGTCCTCGGTGCCAGCGGCAGGGACAAAAGCGCTCCCTGTCGGCTTCAAGCGGCAAGAGCCGCGATTTCATCTCCGCCCACCCTCTTCTCTCTGGTTCCCAGGCTTACTTTCTCCTTTACCTCGTTTCTCGAACTGGTCGCTGGGGGGGGTGGGGGGGGGGAAGCAATTAGAGGCTGTGGTTGAAGGAGAATCTGTTCTCAGTGATAAAATTAGTCTTAAAATATGTACTAAATAAGAAGGAACGAGAATGCCTCTGGACATGGGCAGAGTCTATTCTTTCCGTTTCTGATGTCCCGCTCCGGATATGCATACCCACTTCTCTGCCTGGTAATATGTCAACAAACAAACTTCTTGCCACGAAGAATTCCCACGAGGAATTAAGTACTGCGGTAGATGCCAAAAACTATATCGGAAACGACATTTCTTCCTGCCAGGGAACGCCTAAGGCTATTTCTGTTGAAACACGAACGTGCATCGTTTAAAAACAAGGAAAGTAGTTTGTTTGTTTGTTTTTTAAAAAAAGATCTTCGACTCGACATAGACAACAATTTTATTTGTATTCATTAGGGAGCACAATAATGCTTCTTTAACACTGGAGCATTCTGCATAGGACTCTGCTTATTAAATCAAAGCCTGCGAAAATGTATACAGTTGATTATGATTAGTATCAATGGAAAAGGTCAATAAGCCTCAGCTTTGGATAAAAGATTTGTAAGGTCTGGCAATATGCTTAAGCCCACAATGAGCCAAAATAAGAACTTAAACAGAAGCTTGAAAAACAAAAATCAGACTTTATTTTGATCAAAGCAAAGATTCTGGGTAAATCTTTCCAAAGATATACAAAAGAGATATGAGAGAAAAGCTACATCTAAGAGAAGATGTGGATTCTTTTTATACCATTAGCTTATCCCTAATTCCTAATTATTATATTATAATAATTCCTAATTATCCCCTAATTCCGGCTTCCTAACCTAGATTTGCATCTTCTTCATGGTCCTGTAAAAGATAGATGCCTTCCCATCAGTGTTATCTCATCCTTGGGACATTCCTTTGTTCTCCCAATTAACCACTTGGCCCCCTATTGCTACACGGAACTAACAATACAGGTGTGTCTGCCCTTTGAGATATGTGCCAGTCTCTAGATGAAACAAGGGTAAGAATTATGATGTATTCAGATAGCAGGAGGATATGTTTGATATGCCTTAATACAGGAAGATACAGAGGCATAATATAGGGTATTTGTGTTACAGAGAACAAATTTTATAGAATAACAAGTAAATGCTTGAATAACAAGTTTCTACTAAAGCTATTATAATATATACTACTTTTATTTATTATATCCTTATTACTACTTTTCTTCATTCCTCCCTTTTTGCTTAAACGATAGAATGCTTTCTATCGTGATGAATGAGGGGTGCATATTTAGCGGGGATCCTGCCTTCAGTAACTCCTCTTCCTCTCCCCCCAATCATCTTTTTTCTCAACCTCAGTGAGATCAAGATGTATGGAATGGGGAATTTGGGAAGTTGAAGTCCAACACTACACTAAATGTTGATGGAGAGAAAAAAACCAACAGCCACCAAAAAAAGCTCTCTTGAAATTTTTCTAGCAGACTGGGCCTGAAAACAGCCACTAGATAGCAGAAAAGAAATAAAGAAAGCTAATTCTTCTGCCATCTAGGCCTGGTCTGGATTTGTGCAGCCTAGGGTTACCAGATACCTGAACAAGCCAAAGGACATTGGAAAGAAATATAAATGGGGGAGGTGGGACACTAACTCTTCAACTTTCGTGATATCTGTGACAAAAATTGCAAAGAAAAAACCCTGCAAAATTGTATTTAGGCCTACAAATATAGGGAATTCTGCCAGCAATATTATTCAATTGCAATATTTTCCAAAAGAATTTCAAGAACATATCCTAGCAGCAATATAGAATTAGCAGTGAGCTTTTCAAATTTCATCTACCATAATGAGTCGTGATCTATAGACTATAGGTAGTTCTTATTTAGCATCCACTCATTCAGCAACTTTTTGACATTAACAACACTGTACAAGGGGTACTCACGTTGGGACTTCATGTTTGTGGCTGTCATACCATCCCTGCGGTTATGTGATAACAACTTGGGTCCTTGGCAACTGCTTGCAGTTATGACCTCACAGCATCCTTTAGGGTCCCTGGCATTTGAGATCTTTATTGGCTTCTAACAACAAAAGCTAATGGGGAAGATCACAGGTCACAAATGGAGATCACATGAGTATGAGAGTATGGCATTCACCTAACAACAGCAACTGGGACTGTCAAAACTTCAGTTCTAAGTGATGAACTTACTAATCCAAATTATTATTGGTAAGGAAGAACTACCTATAGAATGATCATACATTTGAAGGAGTGAATTGAAATCAGTGGCTGGAATCAGGAAATGTAATTCAAGGTTGTGGAGTCTGTTCACGGATGTAGGAAATAAACACAATACACAAAAGTTTGCATGACTACTGCTATGAAAAGAGTCTAACATTCAAAACATGCTCACATATATACACATATATACACATTACTAAAAAAAAAACAAGACATTTGATTTTTAAGGCTATACCTGCTGAAGGATATGAATATTTCCCGGATATCTTTTCACTTCTGAGAAAAGTACAGAATACGTTTGTAGGAAGGGCTACCTTAAGTCTTCCTAACTTTCCCCCAGTATTGCTCCATCCAAACCATATGAAATTTTAGCATCTCCTCACACATGAATTCTTAAAAAGGAGAGAAGAAAATTAATCAAGCAGCAAATCTGAACTAAAAAAAGGTGACTAAGTGTTTCCAATATCAAATACTTTGAAACAAGGAGTGAGTATCTTTGGTCACCTAGATGTAATTTAATGGCCTGTACTGACTATTACTGTATTTTTAGAAAGTGCAATAAGAATGACTATATTTCTTCTAAGGATGAGGGAAAAATGTGACACATTATAAATATTAACAAAGATTTATAATAGCTCTCTCAGACATTTTCCCTCCTTCATTTTTCCACAATAAACTGAGCAAGTTTGTTTGGGAGGAAAGAGGGAATAACGAAATCTTCTTTATCTTGCAGAACTTACAGTAGATTGTAGATATTGTACGAAAAGAAGGGTGTTAGTATATGGTAACAAGCAATCAGGAGGAGTCAGGAAGCATTTTTATTTTTAAAAAAATATAAATCATGAGCTTTCATTCTCTTCATCAGATGCAATGAAATGGCTAGACCAGACTTGTCCTACCCACTGCTCACAGGCTGCATAAGGCCCTGGATAGCTAGTAATGTAGCCCCACAAAATCATAAACATTCAATGTTATTAAGGTGACCAACCGTACTCCTTTAGGGAGGACAGTCCTCCTTTTGTAAGTTATGTCCTCTCTTGAAAAGTGTCCTCCTACAGGTCCTCCTTTTTGATATTTGAAGACTAATCTGTAAATCTCTGTATTTGATTGATGCCGATCCGATCCGTTGTGTGTGGTATGACGTATTTGTATTTGACATGGCGATTCATCAAGGCTCGGTACAGTGCGGCGAGACGCAATTGTGAGACGCATGCACTTCACACAGGAGAAATGTTTTGAGAGAGTGCACTGCACGCAAGAGTGCGCCATGTGCAAGAGTGTGCTGCATGCAACTGGCTTTGTTTTTTTTTCTTCAATTTATTCGTGTCCTCCTTTTCATTGCAAAAAAGATGGTCACCTTAATGTTATACTATATAAAATATAATTATATATATATTATATGTGGTCCATGACAATTCCTCTTCACTCAGTACAGCCCAGGCAAGCCAAAATGTTGAACATGCCTGAGCTAGGCTCATGTAAGATTTAAATTGGGTTGAGGCTGTACAGGAGGGAAGATAGGCAAAGTGATTGTGTAGATGCAGGTCCTGTAACATTCAATATAATACATAACTTCCATTCGGATTCTGCTTGGTACATTCTTAAAATACACACTATATTCTTAAAAAAAGAAAAAAATTATAAATGTATATAATTAAAACAACATTCCATTCCAATTCAATTCTATCATTAATATTAATATTCATTAAAGTCTTAACATCTTTAACATTACTTTTCAATTAAATATCATACTTCTATGGGAACAATTATAAGCTTTCCATAGTTAATTCCCCCCCCCTTCACTTATATTTTATAAAACATTAACTAATTAAAATGTTCCTGTTCCTTCCTAATTCAATTTTCTCATTTATTTTATTTCACTTATTTTATTCACAAACATTTCACTAAATTACACTAACTATTTTATCCCTCATCTTAATCATACGTTTTTTCCAATTTTCTAAAGTTATTTCTATTACTAATATAACAATACAATCTTATGTACCTTTACAGAATCTCTTTTTCAGTTAGATTTTCACCCAATATCTCTAAATAGGTCCTGTTTCTCTATATCTTGCTCCGGTCCTTTGTAACTTCTTTTCCTTTCCTTCTTCCCTCTCTTCTTCTCTCTCCCCTTTTTACCCCCTTGTCTCTCTACCTCTATTTCTCTCTTCTGTATTCCCCTTTTCTGTTGCTTTCCAGTATTATACTTATTTTTCAAATTATTTTTATTTTCTTTGGTTGTTTTTTTAAGTCTTAAATTCTCCATTCCCTTTCCCCCCTTTCCTTTTTCTTCCCCACATAAAATTACTTGTTCATTAAAGATGGCTTCTTCTTTATCCCAGTCTTCTTGTTTTGCAGTCTTTTCCTGTTGTTTCTCATAGTTCCACAAGTTCTAAGAATTGAAAAATGAAGCCAAAAGAACCCTTCCCTTCTTGTGCATCTTCTTTGTACTTTTTAAGTTCCATTTTCAATTCATCCAGAAGTGGTGCCATTGTATAAATTTTTAAACAACCACCCGGTTGATTTTAGTCATTCAAATATAATAACCAAAAATGCAAAGATCACCAAATAATCCAAATACACGCAAGCTGTTTCTTTTTTGCTCTTTTTTTCACTTTCTCTTCCTGGGGTTACTATTTAGTTGCAAAGTTTCAGTTAAAATGTATCTTTTAGAAGTCTTGTTGAAGTTTTACTTTAGATTCTTTTTAATTCCAGGCAGTTTCCTCCCTCTTCCAGATCCTGCCCTTATTCTTTTTCTCTCCCTTCCTGGTTATGAAAAAGAAAGTTTTTAATGTCCAGAAATCTTTATTATCCCTTTGGCATTTTGTTTTATTTTCAGCGTAATTGCCTATTGATGTCAAAACGGATTTTTCCAATTTCTTATTTAAGTCTCTTAATTGTCAGTATAGAGAAGGAGAGAGAAGAAAAAAAAAAGCCAAACCTTTCCCTTTTCACTTTCCTTCGCTGCTTCCGACTCTTCTTTGGGAGCGATGTTATTTTTTGTAAGTTTAAATTCCAGGGTACCTTGGTTGTTGCTTTTACAATTTAACCCGGTCAGCCAAAACTTTTACTTCTTATCTTCCTCCTGCACATTCTTTTCCAGTCGAGTTCTTCTTTGTGGTGGCCATTTCTGACCACCGCTGCAACTGCCTTCGGGAAAGGGAGTAATGGCCAGCTGAGGAGGAGAGATGTGGCTCTCCTCGACCCTGCTGGCAGTCTCCCCCCTCTTCACCACCTCTATGGGGTGGCTTAGCCCCAAAACCAGCCAGCTCGGGGCGCTCCAGCAGCAAGCCCAGACAGAAACTGCACATGATCGCGGATTTCTGTCTGTCACTGAAGCCTTTCAAACTGTAAGTTTGGAACTGGTTCATTTAGATGAAGCATGAATATTCAGATTTATAAAGTGGTGGGATTCAAAAAGTTTTACTACCAGTTCTGTGAGTGTGGCTTGGTGGGCGTGGCAGGGGAAGGATAATGTAAAATCTCCAGTCAGAGATGGTATTTACCGGTTCTCCAAATTACTCAAAATTTCCATTACCAGTTCTCCAGAACTGGTCAGATCCTGCTGAATACCACCACTGGATTTATACCAGATGCTTAATATTATATTTCCCATTAATCCCACCATGCGGGTCAGATAACCAGGAAATTTTATTTTCCAAAGCCAATGTAGGCCAGACAAGGAATAATGGATGAAACTGAACAAGGAGAGATTTAACCTGGAAATAAGGAGAAATTTTCTGACAGTGAGAACAATCAACCAATGGAACAACTTGCCCTCGGAAGTTGTGGGAGCTTCATCACTGGAAGCTTTCAAGAAGAGATTGAACTGCCATTTGCCAGAAATGGTGTAGGGCCTCCTGCTTGGGCAGCGGGGGTGGACTAGATGACCTACAAGGTCTTCCAACTCTGTCAATCTGTAATCTGAAATTACAATCCCAAATCTTTGAAGAGTACTAGCTTGCCTACTCTTGCTTTAAGCTCATCTTTTCATAAAACCATTTCCTCTAGGCTATGATGCAACATGTTCAGAATTGGGATGTAGCTGGATTTAAAATATGTTTTGTACAGTCCAAAGTACTTCCCTTCCCATTTCCCCCCACCCCAGCAACCTGTGGAGTAGATTGTTCTGAAAGAGAGTCACTGACCCAAGTTCTCCTGGGAACAGACACAGTTTGAATAGACCTGAATGTGATTTTCCCCAGGCCCACTCTCATACCTTGGCTTAACAATTAACTGCGCAGCCACTTTCCTCAACCCTCATGCAGTGAAGGAGATTGTAGATTGTCTGGAGGATGCTGGTTGAAGAACTTGGCATATATTTGTACTTAATCATTCTTTGACAGAATTAGGAGTGGTTAAACAAGTTGAGCTTAGATCAATAAATGCCAATTTCATCTGGCACATTCTTCAAACTAGTAATATCTAATGGTCTTAGCAGGTTCCTAGGTGTCTTACAATATATTGAAAGTTATTATTATTTAATGTTAAAAGTTAAAAATTCTGTAGCAATATTTTGTTCCAACAGAGTCACTGCAGGAAAGACATGGCCAGTCTTTTAGAAAAGTTTTTGAACTTTCACAGTTGGATATTGGGATGTACATCTCTTGGGGAGGTCATATGAATTATTTCAATTGATGTCATTTATGGGATGAAATAAGATAAATTGCAGCAACTGATTGATCTGTTGCACTTGTGAGAAGCTATAAAATGGATATTTTTATATCCATTCAGAAAGAGTGGGTCAATCTATTCATAAGCAATAAACTCCAAATAAGGAACACAATTAGGCAAGCCAGAATTGACAAAATTAGCTCAGAAAAACACCTAGGATTTGTATTTTTCCTTTTGCCTGTAGAGCCAGTCATGACCCCTACATGACCCCATAGGAATCTGGCAACAGCCATTAATATATTAAGGGACACTATTACACAGGAACTCAATCACAAAGTCCCAAAGAATATATAAAAGCCCACCTATCCCAACTCCATTTGGTCAGCCACCCCAGAAACATTCTGCTGTCACTGAAGTTTCTTGCATCCAAATAAAATAAACCTTCTTTCCTTGCAGCCAGTCTCCATTTTATTTTCAGTATCTTTCTCCCAGTTTGGAACTGGGTCAGATTTTTCTTTCAACACACTGTAAATTCCATTGCACAATAGTCCAGTAAAACACGCCTTCTATTTTTAATATCTTTGTTGCAATTTTTAAAAAACAAACCAATCCCAAGACAACAAGTACAAGATGGTATAGAACTAAATAGCCTATAATATGACAGAAGTGAAGCAGAAAAATTGCATATAAAAATGGAGCTGTTAGTCAATATTTGAGAAGTTGGTGCTTTAAAGGCACATTTCCATTGTTTGGAATCTTTAATAGACTTTCTAGCTCCTTTGCATTAGTGAGGCCTATCTTAGTGCTCTATTGTAGGCCTCAGAGGCCTGGATACAGCTGGTTCTTCTCAGTCCGGACTAGTGCAATGAGATTTATGTGTACCGCCATTTAAAGCTTATCTTTCACTTTAACATGGAATTATTTACTATTATTAATTTGTCAAATTTAGGTACTACCCATCTCACTCTCAAAGTGACTCAGTGTACAGTTTAAATTAACAAGAACAAGATTGAATGATATGTGTGCTCATCAAAGACTTACTATTCCCAGTAGATTGCAAAACGTGGAGTTGAGGATAGAAGTTGACAAAAGATTTCTGTTGTGACAGTGATTCAAATTCTTGTTAGTGAAGAAGAAACAGAACATTAGGGATTCGGCCAGTTTGGTCCAGTTCAGCCGAACCATTTTTTACAATTTTGCGCAGTTTGGAGAACCGACAAATCGCGCCACTGGCTGGCCCTGTCCCACCCAGTCACTCTTCATCTCGCCCACTTGCCCGCCATCGCTGCCTGCATTCTCCTTCCCATGCCATTGCTGCCTGCAGCCTACCTTTGCCCACCTGCCATCACTGCCTGCCTTCCACCGCAGCCCTGCTTGATCTGATCTCCCTGAGTGAGTGAGGCTCTTCAAGCCCTGGTCACCTACCTGCCACCACCACCACTGCCACCTTTGGTTGAGTCTCAACTCCGGGCCAGATGCCATCTTTGCCTGCCCACCATCTTTGCCTGCCTACCATTGCTGACTGCCTTCCGCCATGGCACTGCCTGATCTCCCTGGGTGAGTGAGACTTTACAAGCAAGCCCCGGTCACCTACCTGCTGCCACCACCGACAGTCCCAGTTGAGTCCTGATTCCTGCCATCTTCGCCCACCCACAATCTTCGTCCACTTGCCATTACTGCCTGCCTTCCACCGTGGCCCTGCCTGATCTCCCTGGGTGATAGTTTTTGATTAATATTTTAAAACTTTCTTGTTAACAAAATCTAGTTTTGTTTACCTTTTTTATTCTTATTTCAACATTAAAGGCATGAAATAATAAAGTACATTTTGGTATATCTTTTTTTATACTTAAAACAGTCATTATGGCAAAAAAGTGATGTCGAGTCAGCCATGCCCACCTGGTCACATGACCACCTAGCCACGCCCACCCCAGTCACACAATCACCTAGCCACACCCACCCAGTCATATGACCATCTAGTCACACCCACCAAGCCATGCCCACAGAACTGGTTGTTAAAAAATTTGAATCCCACCCCTGGAAAGATCTGCTCAGAAAGTAAATGATCTGCAGAATTATTAAAGCTGTCACTTCAGACAATTGGGGCATTGTGCCTTCCTTACAAAACAGAAGGTATACAAGTAGTCCTTGACTTACAACAGTTCATTTAGTGACCGTTCAAAGTTACAATGGCACTGAGCAAAGTGACTTATGATCATTTTTCAGACATGGCCATTGCATCATCCCTGTGGTCACATGATCAAAATTCAGATGCTTGGCAACTGGTTCATATTTACAAAGGCTGCAGTGACCTGGGTCATGTGACCAGCTTTTGCAACCTTATGACAAGCAGAGTCAATAGGGAATCCAGATTCACTTAATAACCATGTTACTAGCTTAATAAATGATATGATTCACTTAACAACTGTGGCCAGAAAAGTCATAAAATGGGGCAAACTCACTTAACTAATTTTATTTAGCAACATAAATTTTGGGCTCAATTGTGGTCATAATTGAAGGATAACCTGTACTACATTGATCTGTCTTCCTTCTGTTTTGTTTTGTGAGCCATTGAGAGACCTGTAATTTCAGTGAGTTATGTTTGAGAAATAAATAAATACATTTTCTTTGACTTTTATCGTGAGCATATCTAAACTTTTATTTTAAGTACCTTTGCTAACTTCAGCTTCTTCTTGCTTTCATTTTCCTGTCATTAGCTCTGCAGTTCCAGGTTATCTGGTCTGCATTCTGTCTGTGTTCTGACCTTTCCTTTGTGACTTGGTCCACTTTCCATTTCCTGCATGTCCTCTTTTGTTTTCAGATTGTTTACATAGCTACACTGGCTTCTTTGGCTGTCCTCCATATTTTTCTCTAATTTAGAAGTGTTTGCAGTTGTGTTTTTAATATTGCATTCTTAGAAAATTGCAACTTCTCTTCAACTTCTTTCATTTCTACTTCTATAGATTCCTTTTTATCATTGTTCAACATTTTATAACATCAACTTTTTAGAAGTTTTAGCTTATTTTCCCATAGTATTTATTAAATTGTCACTGGGATCGATGGTATTTTCCTTACATAAGGATTGATATCCATAAACTATTTTTATTTATGTAAATATCACAGAGTTGCTCTATGAGTGAGATGAAGGGCCTCTAAATTTTATATATAAAAATGTCATGTAAGTTCCAGTACCGTTTAGATATCTGGGGATCGCCTTTGGGGAAGTTCCGGATCGCAGCTCACACCTCCCTTCTCGGCTCCACTCTCAGCAGTTTAAAGCTAGGGATATTAAGTCTCTCTTTGATTTTTCCCTTGGGGCTCTTTCACCAGATCTTTAATATCCTCCTTTAATGTGTAAAGGGTTACATTTCAGTAGCCACACCAAATCTAGCAAAGGAATCTCTCCATGCTTGGTGCCACAATGAAGCTCAGGATTTCTGTGTGGGCCCCCATCCTCATCTCTATTGGTTTGGTGATGAACATCATGGGCTCCCCAACCAATGATCTTTGTTAAGCGTGGGTCAAGGGAAGAGGCAGAACTCTCAGCTAGTGACAAACAGCTCTTTATTTAGTAGACTAGTACAAAGAAGTGAAATGGCTGTCCAGCAGCTCCCTCTTTTAAAGGGAGCTGTCAGGCAGCCCAACCAATGAGGTTCTTCTAATTTCCCACCAGCAGGGCCAACCAATAATTTAAAATTATTATTTTTCCTGTCAGAAAGGCAGACTGGAGGGAAACTTCATTCCTCAGTTTCCCTCCTCATTAGCATATTCAACACCCCTCCCCTCTAGGAAAGAGCGTTATCCAATCAATGCTGTTTAACTGATGTAGTCACGCAGGTAAGTGGGGCGATGGTGGGCTCTACCTGACCTGTGAAATTCAGTTGGAACAGTGGCAGCGACCTCAATAGTCAGGTCTGCTGCCGCTCTGGTGTCAGCCAATGGAAGCACCTGGAAGTTTTTTCAGGGTGTGGCTGACTCCACCAGGATCAGTTCTCCAAGGATTCTTCACTGGATTCTTGGTACTTCAGGTATGTATATGCGTTCCTGATTCGGGTTTGAGCTAAGAGTATGGGGAGTCTTGGTTTGTTGTTGAGAGTTTACAGGAATTTTAGTTGTTAGGGTCATTTCTCCTTCTGGCTGTCTTAGGACAGAGTGCCCTACTTGGCCTTGGAGTTGGTCAATATGCCTCTTCCATATCTTACTGTCTTCTGATTCCACCTGGTAAGAACGGGGGCCTGTAATTGTGATTATTTTGGCAGGGACCAAGGCAGCACCCCCGGTATAGTTGCGGGCATACACTAAGTCCCCTATGCCAAATGACCAGCGTTGGCTGGTTGAATTGGTGGGTGTCTCTGCATTGTAATGTGGATGTAGCCTGTCTAGTTATGATCTGAATTCTGCTGGTCCTTGGTTTGTGATGGCGCTAGGGGTTATGTGTTGAACTAGGAGGAACTTATTGATTTTAGTTTGCCAGTCCCCTATTCTTGCTAGCACCTCTTTGAACCACATCATTCTCTCTGCTTGACCATTGGTCGATGGATGAAATGGTGCGGACAGGGCATGGCAGATTCCATGTTGCACTAAAAATGTTTCTAATTGATTTATTGTGAATTGGGGCCCATTGTCTGAGACCACAATGTCTCGTCAGCCATGGGTGGAGAAAAGTCCCTGTAACACCTTAATGACTGCTTCTGGTGATCTAGTGGTCATCAGTATTACCTCAAGCCATTTTGAATATCCATCTACAATTATAAAAGATGTTTGGCCCTGCACAGCCTGAGAAGTCAATGTACCAGCCCCTAGGTTACCTTTTGGACTGGATGTGCAGCTTGGCATTCGGTAGCTCAGTGCCCTTCCTTCCCACACTTCTCAGTTGTTTGGAATCACCGTTGAATTTCACCCTGAGGGCTGGTGGTCTGCAGTTTCTCCTCCTTGATGGAGGCCAAGCTGGTGGCACTGGGTGGGACACTGCTGATTGAAGTGCTGGTGCCACAGGAGGAGGCACCTCTGCAGCCTCCATGGCAGGTGCTGCTGCAACATAACGACCATCAACCTGCACTGGTTGGGCAGCTGGCAGTGCCATTCAAGCCAGGGCTGCATGTACCTTGAGGTTGTTGAAGGCTTCTCTCAGGAACTCTATGACTTGCCCCAGCATCAGGTCTTCATGATTTGCTCCCCCAACTTCCCTTTGGCAGCTCCCTCAGCCCCCATGGATGAAAGTCTTCCTAGAAGGCTTTTCTTCCCCTTCCCTCCTTCTTCCTGACCCCCAGTGATCATTGGAGTCTTGGTTGATTATTGCAGACTTCTGTCTCTGCTAGCTATTGAGGGAGGTCCACTCAATCATGGGATCTCACCAACATTTCTCCACAAGCCTTGATCTCCTCCTAGTCACTCCTGTGGGCCAACTTGGTCCCCACGGTAGAAGCGTCTCTCTGGGTTGACCACTATTGCAGTTCTAGTCTAATGTCAGACCTGCCCCACCTAAGTTCCTAAAGCAGGCTAGAACTATGTCTTCCTACCCAAAGTGTGACATCCCTGTACGATGCTTTGTGAACCCGCTTTGATGTTAGGTGCATCTTGAAATGGCTTCATATTCTTTCTGAGGCTAGGCATCCGTCTAGTTTTCACACATCTGGTTTCTGTCAGTACCAATCCCTCCCCACTTCGCCTCCTTCTACTTCCTCATGCACCTTCTTCCCAAAATGGCTGTGCCCCCTGCCCCATTTATGGCAGGATGCCAGCAGTTTAGTGGAGCAGAGTGAAGATGGCAGAGCTAACACTTCATGAGGAAGACACAAGCCCTTCAGATACATTTCAAGTGTACAATTAATGGATTCCTCTCTGGAAATAAAGGGTTAAAGAACTAGCATCTTCTCAAGAGACCTTGTATTTTCTCCTCCCTCTTTCTAAACTAAGGTGAAGAGCAAAGATGGAGGGTGATAAGCTTCAGGTGTGAGGCAAAGAGAGAAATCACAGCCATAGGTAGATTTTTGGTTTAGTAGCTCCTGATATGCCAGAAACCAAGTACATAGAAGGTACAGGGGCTACAGGGATATATTTCTTGATTGAAAATCTCCTAAAGGTAAGAACTTTTTGAGAGTGGAGTAATAGTTTCACTGGATGCATTGAACAGAATGCAAGTATTGTCGTCTAGATACAAAATTTTGAGAGATGTAATCAGTTTAAGAAAAACTAAGGGATTGAGAAGCTCCAGTATTATGATAAAAATATGCAAATAAATAAAACTCAGAACATATGTTATATCCTGTCAGGATTAATAGAACCCAAATTGCATGAAAATAATGAGCCAGAATATTCAAGATGTCTAATTTTACATTTCATCCCCTTAAAGCTGAATAGTCTGAATAGTTGTCCTGCTGGAGTTCATTCTGAAAGATGGAATCTAATCAGAAACTGGATAATTGCCTGTCTGTTCTACATCCAGAGATAACTATAAAACTGAACAAGCAAATAATGGTAACCTGCTTCTGGAATAGTTTATTGAATGTTAAATTGCCTATAATTTCTAATTACCTATGAATACAGTGAGACTTTGCACAGTATTGCATCACCGTCAAGCTCTTATAAAGCCCATGAGGCTGTCTCTGTATCTGCTACATGAGTGCTATAATAGTTTTTAAAATCCAAAATAATGTATTGTATATATACAATTTCAAGGACAGCTATAGAGACACCAGCCCACAGCAATACATTTTCCTTCAATGACACTGTATTATTTCTACTGTTATATAGATATATAATTCATCTTCAATGTATTATATAAAAGAACCACAAGGATTGCATTGTGGAGCTTTTGACAAAACAACTGTTACCATAGGTCCAGACCTTTGGAAGAAATGTATAAATGCTTAACAAAATTCTATTGAAAGAACTGGAGGGTAGTGCTAACCTTTTTCACATATCCCAAGTCCCAATGAATATGTTTGTTTATTTATTTGTCATATTTAAAACCACCCTTCTCGCTTACAAAGGGGGACTGGATGGTGTACTATAATCAGAATTCTTTAACTGATAGGGTTCGCAACATACCTTCCCTGCCTGGGCTGGGGTAATGTAACAGGATGAAGACAGCTTTACAGTTAACCTGACCACATGCACACGTAGGGTTTTGAAGGTGATAACCAACACCTTGGACTTGGAAGCAAACCAGCATCTAATGCAGATTACACAGCAGAGGTGTTATATCCGTCATTCTTTGGGCACCCAAGATTGCCTGTTCGGCCACATTTTGTATCAGCTGAAGCTTCTAGATATTTTTCAAGGCTAGCCTCATACAGAATGTATCGCAATAGTTCAAACAGGAGATGACCAGGGCACAAGTGACTGAGTGGTGATCTCCCTATTCAGTAATGGGCATAACTGGTGTACAACATGAAATATTGGACCATAAAGTTAATGTCAAGCCTCAATATGAAATCATTCTATTTAGTCTTCCCACCACCCTCATCTATATAACATGTTAATATAGCCCAAATCTAGGATGAGCTATAGTCTTGTTTGTCAAATGATGGTCTGTACTCTGCAATCCCATGGCATTGATTTCCAGGGTGGGTATTTCAGTGGGTTTAATGAAAATGTATCAAGTTCTTCAACAGAGAATGGAGGCTATAAAATTTTAGGAAATGGAATATTAGGTCAGAGTCTGTGGAAGTAATTCAGCAGGAATCCAAGGATCCTAATGTGAAGAAGAGCAAATCCAGCAACTAGTTATGATAATGGGAATAATTTCCTAGATTAAAATTTAATCTGGTTCTTAACAGAAGGATCGCAGTACAGAGTAGCTCTTCCCTCCAAAAAAGACATCTTGGTGCCACAAGTCTATTCCCGCGATTAATTTGAGAAGGCAAGAGATTGACATTTTTGCCCCCCCGATCTAAATGCATGATACAAAGGCACTGGTGGATATTCCTTGCCTACCAGAAACCAGAGCTTGGCAGTTGCAAGAAAATAACAGCTGCTGGGGTGCTGCTAAGCAACAGCTCCAGCTTGTCTCCAGCAGCAGCAAAGAAAACAAGGCCTGAGTTATCAACTGAAAGATGTTCGCAAAATGGCCTGGAGTCATTGGCTACAGTTTGATGGCAGTTTTTTTGGAACATACTGTTTGTATTGACAACATAACACTGAGGACTTGAAGAAGGAAGAGGACTGTTTCTCATTCTCTCACTTCTAAAAAGCAGATCTTTAGTTAATCTGATGTGGCCTGCCAGAGTAAGTGGGATCAGAGCTGTGATGCTAATTTTTGAACAATGGGCTCACTAGTGACAGAAAGTAGGGTCGAGGAAAGGTTAAAATGTCCTTACTTGGTAGCCAAGAAAAGCTATCAGTTTGTTTCTCGAGCTTTCTCTTTGGGCCATTTGTCCTAACAAATTAGTTGAGAGAGGCAAGAAGGATTAATGTTACAAGGTTCAACTTCATTCCAACACTCTTCCATCCCGCATCCCTTATATGGGCTGAAGCCATTCCAGTAGTATGACAACTTGCTGTGCCATCTGGTCACCCATCACCACCTGGCTGCAGGACACCTCACACCGGCCAGCTTGCCACAGGGACATCTCGTTGTGAGCCTTCCACTTTGGTTTCCAAAGCCAGGCCCTGCTTAAAGGAAATGAAAGTTCCTACCAGCCCACTTTCTCTGAAGGTTTCCCACTTTGCTTTCCAGCAGTCCCCTGTGAAAGTCCTCCCCTCAGCCAGTTCCTGAGTAAGGTATAAACAGAGCTTAAAGCTGATGCAAGTTTCTGGTCATGCAAAAGGCTTCTGAAGTGTTTACTTTGGGTCCTAGTGATACCTGGGCCACTCTGGTGAGCTATTGAAGGTGCAGATACTTGGATTTACACAATAAGTTAAGCCATAATGTGATGGTTTTGTTCTGGCTTAGTATATAGTGCAAGCCCCAAATATAAAGAGAAACACGTGTACATCTGATTCCCTGTAAAGATTGAAAGTTGTAATTCTATTGGTTCCTTTGGCAATTATTATGTTTTACTTTTGAATACACAAAACAAAATGCAGTGGGTTCAGAAACACTTGAAAAGTCTCGAATTTAGCTCTGTATGTGGCTGTGCTCCTCCTGAAAGAGTTGCTGTGCAATTTGGGGCGCTCCTGGACTCTTAGTTCCTGAAGAAGTAGTAAATAGAAGCTATGGACAAGAAAAACTTGGCCCAATTTTAGCTAGTGCCCCACACAAGTCTGAGCAACAGACCTTGTCACCTTGCAGACGACTATAATGCACGCTACATGGGAGTGATCTTGATGGCCACCCAGAGGTGTGTTTTTTGAGGACACAAATATTTGTGTATTTTTGCATGCAGATGATGCCATATTATTGGCTAAGAACATGAATCAATTGCAAGAAATAGTAGAATGTATATGCAATTATTATCATGGGTTTGAAAATTAATTTATCAAAAAAAGGTAAATGCATTGAACTATGAAAAATTATATATAAATGAAAAACAAAAGCAAGTAGATGAATTTGTGTACCTTCGTAGAACATTGACTAAATATGGAAAATGTATGAAAGTGGCATATTGAGGTGGTTTAGTCACATAGAAAGAATGTTGAGTTGAAGAACAAATATATGAAAAAAATTGAATGGGTCAAAAAGAAAGAAAAAAATATAAGAGAATTATGTTTGGATGAAATAGATAAAATCCGGAAGAAGGTGACAATTTTAAAGAACAAAAGACAATATATCAAATTGTATATCTACATACCAGTGAAACGTGGACACTAACCTCACAATCGATATAAAAGAGCCTTGGAAAGATACATGCTCAGCATTACAAGACAAGATACAAAGGCCTGCACATGGATTAGAGAACAAACGAAAGTATACAATATTATCAAGAGAGAAAAGAATGGAAATGGAAATGGTCACATAGCAAGAGGAACTGATGGTGGACCATAGAATAGTCATAGAATGGATCCCACACGATAAATAGCATCTAAGAAAGAGACCCAAAACAAGATGGATCTATGACATCAGCAGTATTGCAGGCCCCATTGGCAAAAGAAAGCTCATGACTGTATTGATTGGAAACATATGGAAGAGGCCTTTAACCTGCGGTTAGATATACAATGGCTAAGACGATCATGATCATGATGCTATCTATATGCAAGAAATAAAGAGAGAAAAGTTTGTTATATTGAACAATGTTTGTCTAAACTAGACTTAGTTGTATTTCCTTTTCTTTTTTCCAGCTCAAACCCGTAATTACTTTAACATTGTTTCTGACCCCCCTTCTGTATTTTGTATAACGTTGATGCCCCAAAATAGTACAACATAGTGGACAAGTACATTTAAGTCTGCATTCTTAATTCTGGAAGTATCTAAGACAGTTGTATGAGGCATTGCAATGACATGGTGATGTTGTTAAAGTTGGAATTTTTCAGCTATTTAAATTTTGTACATTTATTTGGCAACAAATGATAGGGAACAGAAAATGGATGTTGTTCTAAAATCTACAATTTAAGTCTGTACTAATGACTTCACAAATTTGTTATTAATTTTAATGTCTTTGTTTTATGGCCAAAAAATATGGCCAAATCCTACACTATCATTGTCAGCCTTCTATGGTTTTCTGATAATTATGATAATGATAATTATCATTCTCTTGACTGCAGGTACAAAATGAATATCTGTTTCTCCTTCCTGAAAATGATGATGTTTGTATTTAATGGAGTGATCTTTGTAAGTATGTGCTAGGGTGGACGAAAACTTATTGTGGCAGAGAGTTGGATAAATAGTTTGGGAGGTTAAATAGATGCACAAAGTACATTTTTGCAAAATATCTTTGATATGCAGATGTGAGAGATTTAAGAGCAGTATGAGCTTCATGTGTGGAAATATTCAGCATTGGAAAGCAATCTTAATACATTCCATTGTTCATAGAACAGAACAAATATGAAAAGAAAAAATGGTTTCCCACTATAGTTCTCTTATAATGTAATGGCACAAATTGGGAATGATCCCAATTTCCTCCTCCATTCTCCAATTCTTAACAAATCACCTCCTGTCCAACATTGTCTGATATAAATAATTGCATGGGATGTGAAGGATTAAGTATCATCCTTCTCTGCAAGTTTGTTTATTTTACTATGTGTATTTGTTCACCAACAAATAGTTCCATTCTCAGTACAAGTCATCACTTAATGACCCTAATTGGGACTGGCAACCCTGTTGCTGAGTGAAATGTCACATGACTGTTCCAATCAGTAGCAGCAGTTTTAGTATTCCCAGTTGGTGTTTTTGAGTGAATACCACATAGCCGTTAGGTGAGAACCCAAGCCACTGTTGGAAAAAGATAAGGGGCTGCCTCCACTTCAACTTCCCCCATCCACCTGCTCCCACATTTCTGCTGTTTTGGCCACCTTTATACCCATTGCTGCTAGTTGCTGCTGCTGCCACCACCCAGCCCTGTCTGCTGCCCCCACACTAGATGCTCACTGCATTATGTACCTGTATGGTACCAGCCAGGGTCTTCTTTCATGCAAGAAGTCAAAAACAAAGAGGAGAAAGGATTAATAAGTAAAAGACAATTAAATAGCCCCCTAAAAGTTTATAACAGAATAGTGAGAAAAGGAAAAAAATCTCCTTAAAAAAAACCAAAAGAAGTTTTGTTGATGGGAGTTCAAATAATACAGAAGAGACAAAAAGTATTCAGAAGGAAAAGATTAGGTACAAAAAAATCAAAAAGAAATACAAGAGAGAGAGAGAGAGAGAGAGAGAGAGAGAGAGAGAGAGAGAGAAGGTTGATTTAAAAAATCAATAAACTATGGAACTTCAAAAAGATTAAGAGATGATGGATAATGAGAAAACATATGAATAAAATGGGAAAATATATACAGGGAAAATAGTAGTATATGCACTAATAGAAAATATAATTTAATAATATAATCCAAATAAGTCAAGACAGTAAATGGGAATTTAGGATTAGATAATTAAACTGTATTACTAATATTAATTGTGTGTTAAGTATATTATGAATTTAAAATATTAAGGATTAGAAATTGGGTGGGATTTTGAGATACACTTCTGGGATTGATTAAATAATGTTAATATTTGGCGTTATTATTAACCCTACACATTTGGAATATTGAAGTTATGGTTGAATTATGAATAATTTTCAAAAAAAAAAAATTTTTTAGGGACTATAAATACAGGGCGCAAAGAAATGTTATTTACACTTAATTAATGAGAAAATGAGAAATGGGTTATGAAAAGAGACTAGCATTGTTGAAGTTATGGAAATTGAAAGATTAGAATTACACGTACCTATTTGTATTATTGTTACTGTTGCTTAAAAAAGACGTGACCCAGTCAATGCAATGTTCACAAAATATGTATATTTATATTGAAAAATAAAAAAACTTATTTGAAAAAGTATATATCCCAATGCGGCTCTGGAGTGGGGAACAAATGGAGGCCTGTGGCCAGCACAAAACAGAGACCCTGAGTGAGACGTGGACAGAGGCCATGGGCCAGTAGAGTAGTGGTAGACTATGAAGTGAGTATGACAGTGATGAACAAGGCAGCAGGAACAGCTGGCAGCATTAGATAGGTAGACAGCCAAAGGCCAGTGAAAAATACTTAAAGTCATCACTGAATGAATGACTGTAAAGTGAGGGCAATCCGTAGTGTTGGCAGATAAACAATATCTAGTTAGTGTCAGGCTCCAGAAACCAAGAAAGACACGTGCTGATTCTACCAAGCAGATTTCTTTATTGTTCCTCACTTATAGAGATGCTTGGTGGCAGGATGTATGGAAACAAATTTTAAATAAACAAACAAACAGAATCTTGTCAACCTGAAGCACCCTGCTGCCCACAACATGTGTAAACTATAAACAGAGAACTATTAGAGACTCTCTCTTTCTCTTACACAAACTATCTGAACTAAACTGCCTCTTAGTTCTCTGGAGTGTATCCTGTCACTCCTGAAAATCCAACCTACATGCTATCACAGTTAGATAAAGTAATATTTTAAAAGGATACCTTTGTTATGGCTGAAATATTCCACCAAACTCTCAATGGAATGGAATGCCCATTCTCTGCTTTCTTTTAAGAAAGATATTGTTTCGTTATATTTTAGCTTTTTATATATATTTCTTTTTAACCTAATTATTACAGATAGTCCTCACTTAACAACCAGTCATTTTATGTCCATTTAAAGTTACAGTGGCTATAGAATGGGTGCTTTACAACCTATAAGCACCTTCAGCTGTCATAACTGGTCACACTGCCTCCCATAGTCACTGACTACTTGTCAGGGGAGTCAACTTTATGACTGTTTGCTACGTACTGTGGTTACCTGACCACAATTTGCAATGATTTTTTTTTGTCAGTTTCTAGTGTTTTATGCTGATTTCCGATAAAAAGCACTCATTCAAATTAATGGATTGGCTTAACAACTATAGCCTTTACTTAATAACTTCAGTATTCGCTACTCGGCCTTTTGGCTAAGATCAGGTGTGTGTGTAGTATTTGTTTAACAACTGTTGCAAAAAAAAAAAAAAGTTGGAAACTTACTTCCGGCCATGTGAGTACCATGACTTACAATTGCAACAACTTATGACTGTAATTCTGAGCTCAATTATAGTTGTAAGTCAAGGACTATGTGTATAGATTGTACATTGCCTTGAGTATCCCTTGTGGTAAGGGGAAGATTTATGAATATTTCTAATCAGTCAATTGATAGGTGGCTCAGTTTCTTAGGAATGAAATGTTGAAACTAGCAAACACTCCTTTTTGCTCAAAAGCTTTTATTGCAGAATTAGAAGTGATACCATCTGTGTTCTCTCCATTTTCCTCCCAGCTAGGGGGCCTAGTTTTGCTGGGCATTGGTATCTGGGTGAAGGTAGATGGTGATTCCTTTGAGAAGATCCTTGGAGTTGCTTCACCGCAAATGTTGCTTCTTCTCCATGTGGGTTACCTATGCATAACAGTTGGCAGCATCCTTTTCATCATGGGCTTTTTGGGATGCTGGGGAGCTGTGAAAGAAAATAGATGTCTTCTGCTGGTAGTAAGTAATTTGCAAAAAGATCTCGCCATGGACCAAATGTGGGTGTTGTGAAGTTACTAAGCTGTATAGTTTACACATGGCTACTCTCATCTTGACTTAATATATGCTCCTGGACCTTTTCTGCCTCCCAATTCTTTTGAATCTTGATATGCTGGTAGAGTCCCCAAATAAATGTCCCAACTAGCATTTATCATGAAAGGATCACCAGGCTCTTTTTCTAGCATTTTTGATTCCTATTTATTTTATGTAACTGGATTGAAGTCAGTTCTCGATATTGATATTACTCAAAAATTCCAGTTAGATAGACAGGAATATTATTTTTTGTTCCTTAAAATTCTTTTAATATATTAATAGATGGTGCAAAGAATTATTCTACTTAGATTCTTTATCAGCAAAAGACTGATGAAAGGTTAAAGGAATTGTAGATAGGTCCTGACAATATATCCATATGTTCTTTAAAGACATAAGTGCTTTCAAATTCAAAATGCTGCACAGCCCTAGTACTGGATGCTATTTGACATTTGAAATAACCTGTCAGCCCTTTAAGGCAGATGAGAAAACAAGTATCACAAACAATAGATTATTGAAATAGGCTTTAATAATAGAATCTTGAAAGCCTAACATAGTTTCTCCTTCTTATACCCAAGCAAGTCAAGGCAGACTAATCTTGAATTTCTTGATCATGATATCAAACATCGTTATAAAGCACCAGAGAAATATCTTAAAATCCATCTCTTTATAAAGCCTACCCAGTTCAGAAACCGCTTAGTTAAATGATCTGGCTGCTTCATTCTGTCAAATAGGCTGTTCCTTATATGTGGTGTTGGGGCAGTCTCAGGCCACTTCACTTTTGGCGACATGTTGACTTCCATCCATCTCCCTTATAATCCACATGGACATAATTTATATCGATATAAGTACAGTATACCAAAAAATGGGCTGCTGTATAGGTATTATTAACACTGTGAGAACAAACTCAACAAAAGAAAGAATAGCATACCTTATCTACTCACTGCGGTGTGTCTGTTTCTCTTTGTCTCAACTAAAAGCAATTATATGGTGCAATATCGAATCTTTCTATTTAAAAACATTGGAAAGTCACTTTATTTAGATTTTGCCTAAACCCTGGGTCTCCTGTAATCCTTAACTAGCATTTCTGAGCTTTGGCTTTGCTAGTAGTAAACAGCACATTTCTCTGTTTCTAGTTTTTTGCAGTTATACTGGTAATCTTCACAGCAGAAGTGGCATGTGCTGTTGTGGTGCTGATTTTCTCCACTGTGGTAGGTCATGGCTAACAATCACCCCCCCACACACCATTTTTCTACAGACTACTCAATACCCATCCTACTAGGATATGTGGTGTAGTATAGTCCAATAGGTCTAAAGAACACCAAATTTAGGCAAGCTGATTTAAGCATGTTGATGACACAGTTCATCCAACTATAGTGAAATATGTTGAACAGCTGATAAGGTAGATGACACTTTAAACAGTATTACCCTGTTTCTCCAACAATACGGCCTCCCCCAATAGGAAGTCCCAGCATGTTTTATAGGCATGAAATGAAATTAAGCCCCTCCCCCCAAATTAAGGCCTATATTAAAACATGCGAAATGGGGGGGGGGGAATGGGGGGGCTTGCCATTAGGAAGTACTTTTGTTGCATACACAGATATGGTGCTGCCTGCATTGACCCCAATACGAAGTGCCCCACCAACGCCGAGGTCAACATCCAAGCTGTCGCTGCCCGCCTGCCCAAACATGCAAGGGGGGTGGTGGAATTAAGTCACCCCTGAAAAGACGGCCTAGCCATTTTGGGGAGGCTCAAAAAAAAAAAAAAAAGACCTGGCCTTATTATATGAGAAACACAGTATTTGGAAGTGAAGTGACAAATTGTAATGTTATCTTTTACCATTAACATGCCTCTTGACTCCAGACATCTATATTTGTTGAACACTTGAAAAACTGGGCCATGAAGACTTTAAAAGAAGACTATGGGAGGCAAGAAGACCTCACAGCCATTTGGGACACTACAATGAAACAGGTAATTCAGCTGCAAAGACCAGTTTTATAAAATCATAGAATCATAGGGACTGGAAGGGACCTTGGAGGTTTTCTAGTCCAATCCCATGCCCAAGGCAGGAGTCCTTATACCATCCTAGACAAATTAATGTTCAATCTTCTCTTGAAAACCTCCAGCAATGGAGTGCTCACAGCTCTGGGAGGCAAGTTTTTCCACTGACTTATTGTTCTCCTGTCAGGAAATTCCTCCTTAATTCAGATTGGATCTCTCTCTAATGAGCATCTTGGAGCACCGGGAAACTATCAGAGGACTGGAAAAGAGCTGATATAGTTCCCATCCTCAAAAAAAATGAAAGAAAGAAAGGAAAAAATGAAAAGAGGGACACATAACTAAGGCAGAACACCGGCATATAGTCTGAATCTGCAAAGTCAGGAAAGTGAAGGCTCAGAATGAACATTTACAACAAATGTCAAAAATAATTTTTAAAAAGTTTCTTTCAATATATGAAAAAAAAACAAGAAAAAAGTCAAGGAAAAAAATCAGTTCACTAATGGGAGAAGATGATAAGAAGGTGACAGGCAGCAAGGAGAAAGCAGGGCTACTAAATTCATTCTTTGCATCTGTCTTCACAGAAAAGAAAAAAAATAGCCCAACCTACCAAAAGCAGAATCCTAAAAGACAGACTAGGAATAAAAGTTAAAATAAGACAAGAAATGGTAAGACAACATCTATTCACCCTATATGAGTTCAAATCACCAGGACCAGATGGATTACATCCCTGAGTTCTAAAGGAGCTGACAGACAAGATCTCAGACCCATTGAATTATATATTTCAAAGATCCTGGAGCCCTGGGGAACTACCAAAGGACTAGAAAAGAACTGATGTGGTTCCATTAAAAAAAAAGGGGGGGGGTGGATCCAGGAAACTACAGATCAATCAGCTTGAAATCAATTCCTGGAAAAATCCTGGAAAAAAAAACTCCAAGTGGCAGATTTGTGAACAATGAACAAGGTGATTAATAGAAGCTTGCATCAGTTTTTTTAAAAAAAACAGATGATGCAAAACAACAACAACAAACCTGTCTGCCTTTTTTGATAAAGTGACTAAATTAATGAATCGAGGAAATGTTGTGGATATACTTGGACTTCAGTAAGCTATTTGACAAAATAGAGCATAGCCTACTTTTTGGAAAGATAAAACAATGTGGGACAGACATTATCCCCACCAGATGGATTCACAACCAGCTACCAATCACACTCAGCATGTAGTCCTCAATAGAACAACATCTACATGGAGGGAAGCATGCAGTGCAATATCTCAAGGTTCTGTCTTATGCCCAGTGCTCTTCAATGTCTTCATAAATGATCTCTCAAATTTTATATCCACATTTGAAATCACACAATTACTGCTGAACATTAACTTGTGATAATATAATGCCAGCACTCAAATGACTATTTGGCATGACATTGCAAACTTGTTAGTTTGCCTTCCACTTTAACTCGAAGAAAGTTTGATTCATTTTGTTCAAATACAGTTGCATTTTAAACAAATACCAGGGTATTTGTGGGGAAAGTCTCTTTTTTCATTTATGATTTAATTTGTACTTGCCTCTAGACTGTTCTGTTTTAATCTCTATATGCATCAGTAAAGTGCAAGAAGGAACAGAAAGACTGAGAAAATATAATGAATTGTATATGTGCTGCAATCTGAAGAACCAACTGAATAACAAAGTAACAAAAAGAAGGGACCTTGATCTCGATTCTATCCCTCTATTACCTCCGGAAAAATCTTGGAAAATGTTCTACTTAGTTTGTAAGACATTAAGCATAATGAATTGGGTAATATAAATCTCCAAATGTATATATCTTGTTTGTAGTGTGTTATTTATCATAATATTTATCATAATATAAAAGCTCCGATTGGTACTGAATTTATATCTTAGCAGCTTTCGGATAATCAATATATTTTCTGGCTGTTTCTCTGTCTTTTGGCAACCGTAAACCCTATGCATCTTCATATTCTAGCTGAAATGCTGTGGATTCAACAACTATGCAGATTTCAACAGTTCCTACTTCTATCAAACTCATAAGAAATATCCTTCTCTTTGCTGCCTATCCAGCAAAGAATGCCAACAATTTGAAATCGACCATAATAAGCAGGTAACTTTGCTTCCTAAAGAATCACAAAAGGCTGGTTGCTTTTCAGGTTTGTGACAAGGATTACTTTTAAGAAAACCTAAAGCAGCCCATCAAATTTGGTAGAGGAAATGACACCACACCAGTTTGTAGGTAAAATCTAGCTAATTGAGGGCCACCAACCTTTTCATCCCCAAACCATTCTAATCTCAATTCAAAGACTTCTTGATATTGTGCAAGGCAACTCTGATCATTTCAGTTCCTGCTAAGATTCAAGACACTACAAAAAAAAATGTTTTGTAGGCAGGGAACTGCTTAATTTGGCCCAATAGCCAAGCACACAGAACTGCCATCTAGTCAGTGTTCAGTTCTTGGCCTATTATTGACTGCGTTGCTCTCTGCACTGTTGGCTTAAGCTCAAAACATCCATCCCCTCTCTTTAAAGAAATCAAAGAAAAAGAAATAAATTACATCAGTTCCCTTCAAAGTAAATAAGTCGTTAGAATCACTCCATTTGGACCCTGTAAGTCAGTCAAACCAGAATACCATCATGACAAAGAAACATTTGAGTGGAAATTGGAGCTCTCCTCCACCAGAAAAGCAAGCTGTTTGAACCATAGCATTTTCTGCCTCATTAAAGCTATTCCTGAATCACAGGAAACATGTGAACCAAGGATTGCTTTCATAAACCATCATCCAATCAGTGGGAGGGAGTTATTGCCATACCTATTGGATCCACCTCTCTATTTAAAAGTCCCTTAAATAAATGAAAATAGGCATTTTCTTTGTTCACTGCATGAGGACTGAAATAATACATTAATAGCTGAAAGCAACATTTGTATCTGAAAGCAACATGATTCTGTATAAAAACTGACATCATTTGTGTGTTACAATTGGTGGGGGTAGATGCAGAAACCAATTGCCAGATGCTTCAGAACAGAATGGTCAAGATCAGAGGTGTCAGGGATGGGATCCGACCGATATAACTACCGGTTCTGTTGCTCTGCATCGCGCGCACATACGTGAGTCGCATGAGTGCAATTTATGACCTGCTAAGCTGCCCAGACAGCTGAACAGCGCTGTGTGCGGGTGCGCAGCAGTTGGAAAAGCCCTTTTTTCCTGCTTTTTCAACCACAGCTGTGCCGCACAAAGCAGCTGAGGTTGAAAAAGCAGGAAATAAAGGTCACGTAAGAGCCCAGGTGGGCGGGTGGGCCAAAAGAGCAGCAGACATAGAGCCAGTTCTATGTCTGCTGCTCTTCAGAGCAACCGGTTCTACAGAGGTGGACAGAACAGGTAGAATTCCACCCCTGAGAGGTGGTATTCAGCAGGTTCTGATCAGTTCTGGAGAACAAGTAGCAGAAATTTTGAGTAGTTTGGAGAACTGGCAAATACCACCTCTGACTGGAGATTAGTATCCTTCCCCTGCCACACCCATCAAGCCACGCCCACAGAACTGGCAGTAAAAAAAAAAATGAATCCCACTATTGACCCTGATATCTACCCCACAGACTGCTTTCTTTGCAGACATGCATTTCAGAGGTGTATATGATTCAATATCCCCCCTCCCCCAGAATCAGTTGCAGGTGGGTAGTCATATAAAATGAATGAATGATGTATTTGCAGTAAAATTTGGGGGACGGAAGTATCCTCCTATGTTGCATGTATAGTTCTTTTTTCTAGCCAAGCAAGGAAGGAAAGAATTTTACAAACTGTTTACTGTTTGGCAAGGTTAGCATATATTAAACAACCTTTTTTTAAAAATGCAGAAACTTTCTAAAGTCAAGCAAGCCTTTGTCTCCAAGCTTGATACCTGTTATAATATGTACAAAATGACCCTTGAGTAACAAGGATATGCACATGGAAATGTTTATGAGAATAGTTATGAATAATTATCCAGCCACACACAGATACACTAAATTGAATTAAAGTTTACTTTAAGAAATAGCATAGTCCAATAAACAGTCCAGGTCATACACGTTTAACAGTCCAAAGAATATCCAATTACAAAGTCTTCTTACCAGTTGCCTTTGTCATTTACAGTAAACAAAGATATCAAAGTATAAGCACAGCAGAGAATCTTAGATAGCAACAGAATGTCAGAGATACAGAATGTCAGAGAGAGCAAACCATGATCTCTAGCTCCCTCTTATGGCAATCTGCAATACAATCAACCAACCGGAACACAGTACAAATCAATACAGTAATTTTGTCTTAAAGCTACAAACATACATTGTTGGTTTATACAGTATATTGCCAACCCAACTAATTGATGGACAGATTCCTAACAATGCCTAATGACAAGAAGTAAAAATATTTTGATAGAATGATGCTAATGCATATGCTTTTTAAATAAAAGTGTCTGATTTTTTTTCTACTACACATCCTCCTTTATTAGAGTCCCAAGGAATTCAATAAATTGGCAAAATGATCCAGGACTCTTGTATCAATACTAATACTGATATTAAGAGATTTCAGTAACATAGAAAAGTGATAACAAATTACCTCCACTACATCACATACCTTTGTCTTTCAGGGTTGCTTGTTTGAATTTGAGATGTTTCTGAACCACAATGGGAAGATTGTTGGAGGAGTGGCTCTAGCAGTTGGGATAGTTGAGGTAGGCTTACATAGGTTCATTCTCCTGATCTCAAGATTCATGATGTTATTTACATAGACCCAAGAATCTGCTTTTCAAAAGTAATTTTTGATTAAATTTAATGCAAAAGCCCAGACAGTAAGGATAATGTATGTTCACTGTTTTGTTTGATACTTTTGAAAAACTGTATCATTCATCTGATTATCTCCATTGATCAGATCCAGTATGAGTATTTTTTAACAATCTTCTCCAATCTTTATTCTTTTTATCTTTACTGCCAAAATACTTTACTGTTTTACTGCTACTAAAAGACTCCAGTAATCATAATGTCAAAATCTGAATGTCACTAGCAGAATTAAAATTATATTCCATGTGGTTTATTCATTTATTCATTCATTCATTTATTTTTAAGTTTATTTGCTGCCCATCTCAATCGCAAGGTGACTCTGGGCAGCTTATACAACAATATGTATACAACAAGAGTAAAACACTATAAAATATGAATTATCAGGTATAAATAAAGCTAAAAGATGGGGGAGGAAGTAGGCTGAGCAGGTGAATATGTTATTAATCAATTAACCACCTCCAGTGTGATAGTCCCCTTGGGCCCCAGGCTAATTGGCAGAGTGACATTTTCAGGCTCTTGCAGAAGGTCAGGAGGGTGAGAGCTGACCTCACTTCTTGGGGGCAAGATGTTCCAAAGGGCAGGAGAAGCAATAGGAGGTTTCCTATCCATCACAGCAAAATATCTCCACTTATATCCTGGTCTTCAGAAATATATCAGTATGCTGATCTGGGTTAATTTGCAGAAGTTGCTATCTCTTTTCTATAGTGGAATTGATAAATAGATTCAGAAAAACCATATCTAAAAGCAAATAAATCTTCCAACTTCAGGCAAAATTCATATAAGTCACTCACCTATATCATTTGTAGATGTTGCCTAGATACTATCAGACTATACTGTTATAGAAAATGAGTCAAACTTTTACTGCATATTTTTCTCCAAAATGTTATCATAATCCTTCTGAAATCTAGAAAAAGAATAATTGAATAGGTTCTCAAGGTTTTTAGGACATTTTAAGTCCATTTTACATCAGAGGGTGTGTAAGATTAGTAAAGTAGCGTGCAATCTGTTTATGTCAATCTCATTTCACTTTTTCTTTTCTTTTGTAGATGGCTGCTATGGTTGTCTCCTTGATCCTCTATTTTCATATAGGTACAAAGGTCTGAAGCAAAATGCCATCTCCTGGCCTGATCAAGCACCAGCCAAGTCAATCTCTGTGCCTGTGGTGAAGAGACAGGACAATTGTCCATGTTCATAAATGGAAAAAAGCAGTATCTTTCAGTGGTTCTGTATAGCTATAGAGCTGGCACATCTTGAACCTTTTTGATAATGGTATTGATTGATCATTAATTTCCCCTTACTATTATAAATGGTATAATAGTTAGACATGCCAAGAAAATAAATTGGCTTTACCTACTACTATTTATTCTATGTGGTGGGAAGCCCAGGAAATTTTTAGAAGGAACTTTGAAAAACAACATTAAATATGTTTGAATGTTATTTGTAAGGATATGTGCACAAGGCTTAGCAGACCTGATGAGAATGAGCACAGGGAAACAGTATCATTCCTAAAGCAGATCAGGAATGCAGCTATATAAAGTGTCTGTAATTCCCTGTTTGGAAACTTTGAATTGGAGCCAGGAAGAATTGGTTCCCAGAAGTGACACAGTTAAGAGCCAGTGGTGTCAAAATATTTCATGACAAACCTTTAGTACAGGTCTCATGGAATGGTTTGAAAATATACTGCATGAGATAGCAACTTAAATGGCAAATAGGCAAATTTGCTGATGCAGACGTTGTGTCACTAATAATAATATAATTCTCAAGCACTTTTTATTATAATCTAACTCCTTTTGCCATAATTATTTATACAATGTTGATGCAAGCTTTTACTACTCAGTGATTCTTTATTCTGAAAGACAAAATATACTGTAACTTCAAATTAAAGAAACATGTGCTATACTTTTTATATGTCACTAGGTGATTAATCTTTAGGAGTTATTTTGATTTCATTATGTAGCTAAGATTTCAGAGTTTGATTTAAGTAACAAAAATATTAGCTAATGCTGTATTAGATGAATTAGTAGACAATTTTAATTAATGAAGCCATGAACTAGGAGGTTTATTATTATTTTTTTGATATGGCATAATAGGGAATGAAAAAAGGAAAATGAACTTTATTATTGTGATCTGTTGCAAGTCAGCCAAATATTTAGACTGGATTTGGCATTTTAATCCATCTATCAAGTCCTTCCCAAGGACTGGAATAGGCTGATATTATTGTCTGATGATGTTGAAGGCATCGTCACAGGATATGTTGTTCTCTATAAAGCTGCCTTTTGCAATTTATTATTGTTATTATTTTTGTTATTATTATTTATTAGATTTCATATAGCTGCCCACTCCAATTGACTCTGGGCAACTTATAGAATATAATTTATAATTAAAACAAATAAAAACATAAAACAAAATGAAACAAGATAACCAGAAATAAAATCAACCATTACAACCAAACATAATTAATCATGATTATAACAAAAATTGGTTAATTGCTAAGTTTGTCTGATATACCAATGAAATATCTCATCATGGAGCACTTTTGTATCAGCCTGCTCAGTCTCTTAATGAGTAATATGAATTTGAAAGTAAAGATCCACAAAGAATACATAGAGAATACCAGAAGTTGAATCAGTGCTCACTCTTTCTGTTTTGCTAATTAGCAAAATCTCTATCCCTCCCCTAAATTATTACCAGTTATACACAAAATTTATCTCAATCCTATTTGACACAAATAAGGCTAATGCCTTCATCCCATACACAGTACCTGTATCTTTACTTTATAGCAGTTGGCAACGTGCGGATTGGCTGGTGGACAGTTGTCCATGCCATCATTGGTCAAAGATAAGTGTCCTGGGTGAACCACCTGTGGCCACACAGTGGGAGGGAGAGAGGACAGGGATCAGTAGCAATGGCAGTTGCCACCTTACACTTGCTTGTGCTTTGCTATGTAGTGACAGACTGCCATGAACTGTGGGGAGAAGGGGGAATGCTTCAGGAAATGAAAGTAAATGCTGTATCTCTTTGAAACACTGCCTCAAGGTCACCCAGCTGGAAGGAGGGGGCCACATACCAAACTATGCTTGGACTGACCATTAGGAAAACATCTTGCCTGAACTGGATTGGTTACACTGGAGGAAACCGTAAGAGACAGGTTGGAAGGGACCTTGTAAGTCATCTAGTCCAACCCCCTGCCAAGCAGAAGACCCTGTACCATTTCTGACAGGTGGCAGTCCAGTCTCTTCTTGAAAGCTTCCAGTGATGAAGCTGCCACAATTTCTGAAGGCAACTTCTATTCCATTGATTGTTTTCACTGTCAGAAAGTTTCTCCTTATTTCCAGGTTGAATCTCTCCTTGTTCAGTTTCCATCCATTATTCCTTGCCTCACCTTCAGGTGCCTTGGAAAATAGCTTGACCCCTTCCTTTCTGTGGCAGCCCCTCAAGTATTGGAACACTGCTGTCATGTCTCCCCTGGTCCTTCTCTTCACTAGACATACCCAGCTCCTGTAACTGTTCTTCATATGATTTAGTTTCCAGTCCTGTAATTATCCTGGTTGCTTTTCTCTGCATTTTTCCAGAGTCTCAACATCTTTTTTATAGTGTGGTGACTAAAACTGGATGCAGTGTTCTAGGTGTGGTCTTACTAAGGATTTATAGAGTGGTATTAGTACATCACTTGATCTTGATTATATCCCTCTGTTAATGCAGCTTAGGATTGCATTGGCTTTTTTGGCGGCGGCTGCATACTGCTGGCTCATATTTAGCTAGTTGTCTGTGAAGACTCAAAAGATCCCTCTCACAGTTGCTTCTATTAAGCCTAGTTTCTTTTGGTTTTTCTTGCCTGTGGTTTTTCTTGCCTAACTTTACTTTTCTCTACATTGAATTTCATTTTGTTAAATGGGGCCTAGTGTTCAAGTCTGTCAAGATCCACCCGGATCTTGAGCCTACCTTCTAGGGTGCTAGCTATTCCTGCCAGATTAGTATCATCTGCAAATTTGGTAAGTTTCTCTTCTATTCCCTAAGTCGCTTATTGAAGAGTACTGGGCCCAAGATGTAACCCTGTGGTACCCCACTGCTTCCTTCCATGGAGAAATAGACCATTAAGGACTCCTCATTGAGTATGGTTTGTCAGCCAGTTAAGGGAGGGAAAAGTAGAACTTAGGGATTTTGGCATGCAATTTTCAGTTCTGGCTTTGCACTACTACAATACAATTGAACTCTAATAAATTATACCTTTCTTAACAAATGGAGCCAAAGATTATTCTATTTAGAGGTTTAAATTGTGGCAGATCCGACAGTAAGCCAGAACTGCATTCTTTCATCCACCCAGAGGATTAATCTACCATGGGAATTTTGCAATCTTTAGAACCATGCTAGCTCTGGTGAAGATCAAGCAGAGCTGGAAGGCGGGAAAGAATTTGTGACAGGACTGAAGAACAACTGCAAAAGCCCTGACTGGGGAGAGGAGCTGAGGCTCCTCCAACCTGGAAGAGAAACCAGCAAACCACAGCTGAACCTGGAGCCTGCCCTAAGACAGCCTCATAGAAGCCAGTACCACTGTCCTGATCCCCTGAGAGATGGAGTAAGTCTCCCATGATGGGGGATTGACCCCAATGGTCATTTGGCATCAGAAAATTGGAAGAACCACTGGTAGGGGTGGCCATCAGAGGATCTAGGCCCAAGCCAGGAGGGCAGCACAACCTGTGGCAAGCCTGGAGAGGGCTCCCAATGTGACAGTCAATCAGAGAGTCGAATTCATCAAAGACATGCTTTCCTCAGTACAGATAAAGGGTAGGGAAAGAAGAGCTAAATGCCAGGTATAGTACATCTGAGGCTCATTATCAAATCAATAACATGAAAAATGAAATTTGAGAATCTTGCAAATTGTGAGGAGAATAAGAGCTCTTTGACAAAGTATTATTATCTGTAAAAAGGGTCCGTCCCCCCCAGGAAAAATAATTGGGGTGTGTGTGTGTCTAAAAATCCCTTCCCATTCATTAAACTATCTATTTCTGTTCTCTGTCTCACTGAAATATTGTGCATTAAAAATTGTGCAGCATGCCATCAGAATTGCAGAATTGAGAAAATTGCAGAAGGCTGAATTTGGCAGAAAATCCAAAGGAATAACGTAGCCCCTTTCCAATAAAAAATACTTTTTATTAAAAGGCATAAAATTTTGTGAACCGCAGCTCACTTAATCAAATGCATGTAAAATTGATGCAGGATTTAAACTGGGAAAAGGCAAGATCGGGAGGAAACATCCTTATGCAGAGCCAGGTTACATATGAGACAAATTGCCCAATTCCTAGTCACAAAGTGAGAGAAATCAAATCAGAGAATTGGCACTAAAATCTTGAAAAGAGTGGAAAGAAAAACAGCGTCAGAGCGAGACCCAATTTGTCTGGGTTGCAAAGACATGTCATTGGAAGTGTAAAGTGAAGTGCGTATATGCAAAAGAAACCATACTCCTTTGCCAGAAAAGGCCAATCATGCTGCAGAGAAGAGGAGGGGAGGCAACTGGTACATGCTGTCAGAGGCCAAACAGGCACAGCCAGAAGCAAACAGGGAGATGAGCCAACCATCAGTCAAAGGAGATGTGCAATCTACTGAATCTTCATCCTCATTTATGTAGGGCAGTGAGGCACTGCAAGTCTCAGTGGTGGGCAAAGTTCTGTCTAGCAGGAACAACTGTTGGACTGTGAAGCTGATGCTTCCTTTAGGGCAGTGTTCTTGTGATTGGCGCTGTTCATGCCAGAGCTTGCATCCAGGCTCTCATTCATCTTTTCACAGATTATGTCTACCAAGCGCTCAAAGACCTGCTTGACATTGATATTATCCTTGGCACTGGCTTCAAAGAATTCTAAACCTGGAAGGAGAAGAAATGTTAAAAAAAGAAGAAGCAGCCCAAAGATGGGAGGGGAGAAAGAGAGGGGAGGGAGGGAGGGATTTCTTGTTTTGTTGGCTAGGAGATTGAGGGAGCAATCTAATCTGGAGGTGTTCCTATATAAGAGACAAAACAAACCTAGTTCATCAGCAAGTCTCTTGCCATCTTCAGTGGGTATTACTCGATTATCCTCCAGGTCACACTTGTTCCCAACCAGAATCACTTGAGCATTATCCCAGGAGTAAGTCTTGATCTGAGTTGCCCTAAGAGAAGGATACAGAAAATTCTGGAATGGATTTGCTATTGGGTTTGTAATTTCACAGTTACCTAAAAAGAACACTCAGTGACAGTCATAAGGCAGAATAATCATCCTCGTTTCATCAGTTCGTATGCACTATTATTTCCGCCTTTTGCAAAAAGGAACAGTGTTGATTTGAATGGTGGTTGCTCTCCCCACTTTCCCTAACTGACAGGAATGGGGAAAAGGAAATCAGAATCCTTATTGTCTGCACACACCCAGAATGAGATACCAATTCAAAATATATCACTTGGCTTATTCAGATAGGAAGGTCTTAACTCTTTTTAAGATGAGCTTTTGAGTTATGAGTTACAATAATTCTGGAAGCTCTTTTTAGAACTGTAGTGGACTAGGGAGAAAAACGGGTGGATGGGTAGCTGAGGAATATTATCAGAAGGAAGGTAATGTGACAGAAAAGACAACTTCTAAAAAGAGAAGAAATGGAATGACAATCCTAATTTGGAGTTTGAAGAATTTTTGGAAAGTTGTGTTTTGTTAAAGTTAACTTGTGTAAGCAATGACTGGAGATATTCTTATCATTCTTGTAACCATTTCTGGCTTGTGGAGTAGTTTGTAGAAGAATTGTAGCTGTTCTTGTTCTGTTTTGAAGTGTTTGGTGGGTGGGAGGGGAATGTGGTTAATTATTATATGAAAAAGGAAGAGCTTGGAATTCAGTTAGCAGGTGTTTGGATTTTATGTTTTTATTTAGTTTGTTTTGCTATTGTTAGATATTGGGGAGATTATTAGTGGGTGGGCCTTCAGTTTATTTATGGATTATGTATTCAGGAGAGGGGTCAGTGAATTGTTGGGGGGAATATTCTGGGACCAGTGATGGTCATTTCAGAACAAGAAGCTATGAATTAAAACCAGTCAAGAAGAGAACCAATCTAGAAGTAAGGAGGAATTTCCAGACAGTAGGAACAATTAACCAGTGGAACGGCTTGCCTCCAGAAGTTGTAGATGCTCTGTCTCTGGGGTTTTTTAAGAAGAGATTGGATAGCCTTTTGCCTGAAATGGTATAGGGCCTCCTGCTTGAGCAGAGGGTTGGATTAGAAGACCTCCAAGGTTACTTCCAGCTCTGTTCTGTTTTATTCAGGCATAAGTGTAAAACTCTTCTGTCAAATGGGCATTTGTTATCAGAAACCAGCAAAAAACATTGCCACTCATGGTCATGTGACTGCAGAACACCGCAACCAGCTTTAAATATGAGCCAGTTACCAAGTGCCTAAAATCTAGTCATGTGTTTGTGGGGGAGGGGAGGGAATGGGATGACAGCACAATATTGTACAATAGCCAGAAGTGCTTTACAGGTTGTAAAACTCTCTTTCTGAATCTGTCATAACTCTGAACAGTTGTTAAATTACTAGTCAGGAGTTGAGATCTATTTGTACAATGGGGGTGTGTATCCTGATTGCTTTATAATGAGTCAGTTGATAAAAGCCATACAATGTCACCTGTTCTGACTGGTAGTGTTATTTTGGGCCCTGATATTTCACAGGCCTGTTGCTAAAATACTTTAATTGGAGATGCCAATTATGGAACCTAGGAGTTGCTGTGCAAATGAAACATTGCTTTCTAACTCAGCTTTTAATGTACTGGTAAGAAATTCTGGCCCTGAGCAAGTTCCTAAATAGAAAGATGGTTGCACCTGTAAAAAGTACATTACCAACTCAGCACATTTCTAAGTCTGTTTTCCTAGTCCGTAACTGGAAATCACCCCCTTGACAGAAAAAGTCCTTGCTCCAACAGGATTCTGCACAGCAATCCTTACCAGTCTTGAACAGCATTGAAAGACTCCTGGTTGGAAATATCATACATGAGTAAAAAACCCATTGCTCCCCTGTAGTAGGCTGTTGTGATGGTCCGATACCGCTCTTGGCCAGCTGTGTCCTTAGAAAGACAGAAACAGAAAAAGGATCAATTAAATGACTTCCCCTTTCAGACAAAGCCCCCATGTATTGTTCCTTATCTAACTACTTGCTTTGTCAAGCTTTAAAGTCAATTTCATCTATCTTTTTTTCATTATTATCAGAAATTTCTCTCTGTGATCTCCCATCTTGCCTACTTTTATAATCAATCAACCTATCAAACAGCACCCCTAGTTCAACATAGTTCTTTCTGCATTGATACATGAATCTTTCCATTTTTCAGATTGGCATGCTGCTAATAGATGCAAAGTATGCCCAACCTCATTCAATCTCAAAAGTTCAGAAATTCTTCTGGAGGAAACCTATAATCTAAAGCAATTCTATTTGTTCATGGTTTCAAGCAGAAAACATGACAATAATAATAATGAAGTGAGATGCAGCCACTTACAAAGCACAGGCACCGAAAGGCTATGGAAGAGCAGTCTCTCTTCTGCTACCCAGCCTTGGAGACTAGACTGTTCCCTGATTCTCCTGACATTTGTTCCTGTAGCCCAAAGACTCACTGTTACTGTGGAAACGTGTGCTTACTCTGCAGGGCCCTAGCATATGGTCTCCTTTACACTAATCTCTGGTTGAGGACAATATTTCTATGATGGCCGTGATGTACATAAGGGTTGGCATTTGAGTCTAATTAAAATTTAAAGAGATTGAAAGCTTAACGGAGCATTTAAATGAGGGAAAAGAGGACAGCAAGCTGGAAATGGGTTGCTTCTGGTGCATTATCAAAGGCTAAGGGTAGAAAGAACAGCGAGTTCCTGACCTAAAAAGTTCACTAGTGTGGAAATGTTTCCCCAGTGTGGAATTGTTATCAGAGCATAGACCATTAAAGCAACAAGAGAAACAGACATTCTTGTTGATACTTCAGTTCTGAGGATTTTGGCCTGAGGGCTCTTTTGATGGAATAGAAAAAAGGATATTCCAGGCTGCCCCTCCCACCAAAATAACCACATGGAACAAAGGCCAACCCCAAAACTGGAAAAGACAGAAAACTATCTTTTCAGCCTTGCAGGACAGTATGCAAATGCACAGATCCAAAGAGAGTCATACTTTTTTCAGAAGCAGATGGTGCTATCTCCAATTTAAAAAGCACCATTAAGGACTGCAGACTGAAGTTATAGACAATTAGCAAATTGCATACAAGATGTATGGAATGACCGCACCCAGAGCAGACTTCCCCAGCCTGCTGCTCTAATGCATTGCAGTACAATTCCCAGAACTTCTTAGTCATTATAATGGACCCTCATAACAATGTGGCACAATGTGATATATAATTACTAGCATTTTTTGCAGTTGACATCTACAATGTGCCTCAAGAACATCAGCATTAATCATATTCTATTAAGATTAGAGACATCCACTAAACAACTACAATTCTATATATAATTATCTAATACAAACCTTATTCTAATACACTTATAATGATTAGCATGCTTTTTAAACCTATAGAACTTTGAATAAAAATCCCCATTACCTTACATTTATCCATACAAAATCTATGTCTATAGGCAATCCACTAATTGTCAGAGTATATTCATGATCTGGAATAGAGCATGGTAACAAGACCAGCCAATGAATAAGCATAGCAACTAAATCAGCCAATGAGGATAGTTTGGAAACTGAAACTAGAAGTAGTCTAGGCTGGAAACTGAAACTAAAAGTAGCTTAGGCATGGCTCTATGTTAAACTCTGTACCTATGTTAGAGCTCTGAGTCTATTGAAATGAAACTGCTTCTCTCCTCTTGCTTGCCTGCTGATCTATTGAAGATGAAACTAACTTACTTGCTTGCTGAAGACTGGAGCTCTGCTCTGAACTTGCAACATGTTTCTGTTTGAGTTTGCTCCATACTGAAGAAATCTACAACTGGTTTGTAAAATCTATTTATGTTTATAAAGATGTGAAATGAACCTCATATGCAGTCTAGCTGCCTAACCATGCAATCTTGTGCATAGAATAGAGCTGGAAGGGACCTTGGAGGTCTTCTAGTCCTGCCCCCTGTCAAGTAGGAGACCCTATAGACCCTTTAACTCTCAGAATTCCTCAGCCAGCCATGCTGGCTGGGGAATTCCGGGAGTTGGAAGTCCACAAGTCTCAAAATTGCCAAGTTTGGAGATCCCTGCCCTATACCATTTCAGACAAGTGGCTGTCCAGTCCCTTCTTAAAAACCTCCAATGATGAAGCACCCATGATTTCTGAAGGCAAGCTGTCTCACTGGTTAATTGTCCTCACTGTTAGGAAGTTTCTCCTTAATTCCAGGTTGCTTCTCTCCTTGATTAGTTTCCAACCATTGTTTCTTGTCCTGCCCTCTGGTGCTTTGGAGATTTGGATTCTTTGTGGCAGCCCCTCAAATACTGGAATACTGCTATCATGTCACCCCTAGTTGTTCTTTTCTTGACTAGCCAAAATAAAAACCTGCAATGTTCTTTATGTTTTAGTCTCCAGCCTGGTGAAGAATCTGTTGACTTGGGCATTTTGAGGAGTGGAGAAGAGATCCACCTCCGGAGTTCCAAATCTGAGGGAAAGATCCCTGAATAAGGACGGAGGAATCGACCCTTCTGCCTGGTCGACTAAACTCCTGCTCAGCCAGTTGGCTTGGGAATTGTCGACTCCGGAAATGTGATCCGCTGAGATCGACAGCAGGTGTTTCTCTGCCCATAACCCCAAACATTCTGCCTCTCTCATAAGTGCCTTGGATCTTGTTCTCCCCTGTCTGTTGATGTGTGCCTTTGTGGCCGTACTGTCCATCAACATGAGAACATGGGAGCCGGTCACCAAGGCTCTGAAATGTTTGAGAGTCAGAGAGATAGCTCTGAGCTCTAACCAATTTATGGGATGGGTGCTGTCTGATCTGGGCCAAACTCCTTGAGCTATCTGATCCTCCATATAGGAGCCCCAACCCAGAAGCCTGGCATCTGTGGTGATTACTAGCCTGTCTGGTTCCTTGAATTGGAGCCCCTTCCAGAGGGACCGGGAGAGCCACCAACTGAGGGACCGCCGGACCTGTTGAGAGAGCAGGACCTTGATTGATGAGTGGCTGGTTCCTGCTTGTTGAACCATTGGAGCGATCGGGAGTAAAGCCATGCCTATGGAACAATGCCAATACAGGAGACCATCTTCCCCAGTAGTTTGGATAGCAGCAACAGTGGAACAGTCTGTTGTTGTTGAATCTGGCTGATGATCTCTGCAAGGCTTTTTCCATGATCTGGAGACAGGAAAACTGGCACAAAGTCATGTTGATGATTGTGTAGCAGTTTGGTCGTGGGTGAGAGATGGCTCTTCTTGGTGTTGATGGAAAACCCGTGGCTTTGGAGGCAAGACAGGGTAATTTGTAAGTCCTGATGGGCCGAGTGGATGGAGGAAGACAGTATCAACATGTCGTCCAAGTAGCATTGGATCCTCACTGGAACAGAACGGAGTGAAGCCACCAATGCTGCTAGAATCTTTGTGAACACCCTTGGAGCCGATGAGAGGCTGAAGGGAAGGGCTCAATACTGGAAGTGGGCATTCTGGTAACAGAAATGGAGAAACTGGCGATGATGAGGCCAGATGGGGATGTGGAGGTAAGCCTCCGTGAGAACAATGGAAGAGAGGAGGTCGCCCTCCCGAATGCTCTCTAAGATAGTATGCAGCGTCTGCATTTTAAATCTCGTGTATTTGACAAATTGACTGAGAAATTTTAGGTCAAGGATGCAGGACTGATTGTCTGCCACCCCCCCCTGAGGATTTGGGAACAACAAAAAGATGAGAGTAAAATCCATGTCCCCGTTGTAAGGTGGGAACTGGTTAAATAGCCCTTATGTTGAGTATGTGTTGAATGGCCGAATTCATAAGGGCTCTCTTTGAAGTGTCCCGTGAATCGGGACAAATCAAAACATTTTCTGGGGGTGACGATAGAAATTCCAATTGTAGCCCTGACCTAACAGTGTTGAGTACCCAGGCATCCGTTGTTGACTCCTCCCATTTGGAGGCAAAGAAGGCTAAGCGACCTCCGGGTGGGGAGAACGAGGTATTACTTTGAGCGACGGAAGGCACAACCCCCTCCCCCCCAACAGGGCCATTTACCAGCAGAAGATTGTTGTCTGCCAGGTGGTTCTTGACATTGGTCTTGACATTGGCGTTGAGAATATGCCCTCTGTGGCCGAGGAAAGCGGGAGGTGGACTCCGCCTGAAAGGCAGGTGGGCGATAAGGAGCTGGGCACTAGTCAGCTTTTTTCCCCAAGGAGGAAAGAATTTTACGTTTATCTCTGGTCTCGATGAGATACAGCTCTAGAGTCTTGCCGAAAAGCTCATCTCCTGCGCAGGGGGCAGAGGCCAGCTTCCATTTGCGGCATGACTCCGCCTGCCAATTTCGGAGCCATAGAAGCCTTCTTGCCGCCACTGAAGATGCCATGGCCCTTGATGCAAATTTGGCGGAATTGAAGGTGGCATCCGCAGTGAATTTTGCCACTGCTATAATTTTGTTACGGTCTTGATGAGACCTGAGGTCAGAGGCAGGCAATCAGTCCTGCAGTTGGTGCAGCCATCGTAGAGATGCCCTTGTGAAAAACGATGCTGCTTGGTGGTTGCGCTTGAGGGTCTGTTCTAAATGCTTGTCCTCTGGTTTAAGGACATCCTCTGGCTTGGTGGGAGTGCCAGAAGAGGAGAATGATGCCACAACTGGAGTGTCTACTGAGAGCACCGCAAGAGTGTTGGCTAGGGATGTGCTAACATTGTAGAACCGCTTGTCCAAAGATGATGGATGAGGACCTGCTGAAGGGGAAACATGCTGTTCCTTGACCATGTCGAGAAACAAAAGGGGAGAAGGCAAAACCTCCGTGTGTACTACTGGCTTGGAGAAGAGCAAGTCTCCTTGCCCGGAGGGTTCCCCTTGTGGTTCATGTGCTGCTTCCTCAAGTGACAGCTTGGCAGTGACCAGGGCCTTGCTAAGTAGGGGTTTAAAGAGGGCTGGTTTAAAGACTAATGCAGAGGAGGGCTGATCTGGACAAGAGTCTTCTTCCTCTGAAAGATTGCATCACAAATTTCACCCTCTTCGTGCTCTGAATGAGAGGAGCAAGTGTGTTCAGATGAGAAGACACCCTCTTCCCCTTCATACTCCCATTCTGCCTGTGAAGAATGGACCCTGAGATCTTAGGATCTGTGGAAATCTTGTTGCGGAGGTAAGGAAGCTATAGACTGAGAAGGGAGAAGGGCCTGAACCCTTTCCAGCGGCTGAAGAATCTGTTGAAAACCTTCAGCCAATCCCTATCTAATGGCTAAGGAAACAACATCTTGGATCTCCCTGGGCCTGTTATCAAAGATAGTAGAGGGACGAAGGCCAGCTGCAGTGGGTGTGAAGGTGGCTTCTGGCCTGATCTGAGAGGCCTGAACTCTGGAGGGAAGAGAGGGGGCACAGGGCCCAGAAGTTTGCTGAAAATATGGCCCAAACCTGCTGAAATCCTGAGGATCTAGTTGTTCCTCAAATGCCTCAGGGGACCAAACGGGGGGTGTCCAAAGGCTCCATGAACACCTTCCCTTCCCCTGGGGGGGGCTTCTCTGGAAACCCTGATGTTCAGCTGGCTGGGAAGCATGTTGCACTTGCCCTCTCATTTGTTGAATAGTCTTGTTAAATTGTCTCTCTATAGCTACATGTCTGCGTTTCTCTGCCTTCAACTCATCCTGAGTTGTCTTCTTAGGGGCTAGAGCAGGGGTGTCCAACCTTTCACCTTCCCTGGGCCACATTAGAAGATGAAAATTTGGTTTGGGCCGCACATAAAATAAAATAACAGTAACGATACCTGATCATCCAAAAAAACCATAGAAAACATAGTTAACATATTGAATTTATTTGGAAATGAAGTTAGTGAGATGTTTTTATTATTTATTAAAAAAAAAAAATTTATCACAGTTTTTTTATCACAGTTTTTTTATCACGGTTTATTTTCCGGCCAAATTTTGGGGGGGAGGAGAAAGCTCGCCCGCCTCGCGCATACCTCTCCTCCTGCAAATGGCCCGGCTGGATGAGGCAGGACTGGAAGGCAGAAGCAGCAGCAGCGGTGGGGGCAGAAGCCACCGCTGCTGCTTCTGCCCCCACTGCCGCTTCTGCCGCCGCCCCGCTGCCACTTCTGCCCCCACCGCTGCTGCTGCTTCTGCCCCCACCGCTGCTTCTGCCGCTGCCCCCACCACCGCTTCTGCCCCGCCGCTTCTTCCCCGCCCCGCTGCTGCTTCTGCCCCCGCCGCCACTTCTGCCCCCACCGCCGCTTCTGCCCCTGCTGCCCCCTGCCGCTGCTGCTTCTTCCCCGCCGCCACCCCCGCCACCGCCGCTTCTTCCCCTGCCACCGCCGCCGCTTCTGCCCCCGCCACCGCTGCTGCTTCTGCCCCCACCGCCACCACTTCTTCCCCGCCACCGCTGCTGCTTCTGCCACTGCCGCCGCTTCTTCCCCCTGCCGCCGCCGCTTCTGCCCGCCACCACTGCTGCTTCTGCCCCCGCCACTGCTGCTTCTTCCCCGCCGCTGCCACCGCTTCTTCCCCTGCCACCGCCGCCACTTCTGCCCCTGCCGCCACCCCCACCGCCACTGCTTCTTCCCCGCCACGCCGCTTCTGCCCCCGCCTGGGGCAGCAGCGGCGGGCAGAAGCAGCAGCGGTGACGGGGCAGAAGCGGCGTGGCGTGCGGGGAAGAAGCGGCGCGGGGCAGAAACAGTGGCAGGGGCAGAAGCGGCGGCGGGATGGCGCGGGGGAAGAAGCGGCAGCGGTGGGGAAGAAGCGGCAGCGGCGGGGAAGAAGCGGCAGCGGCGGGGAAGAAGCGGCGGCGGGGCAGCGGCAGTGGGGGCAGAAGTAGCAGCGGTGGCGGGGGAAGAAGCGGCGGCAGCGGCGGGGGCAGAAGCGGCAGCGGGGGCAGCAGCGGTGGCGACGGCGGGGGCAGAAGCGGCGGCGGGGGCAGAAGCGGCGGCGGCAACAGCAGGAGGTGGCGCTCTGACGGCGCTCGCCTTTTCTCTTGCTGCTTGGCCTGGCGCTCGCCTCGCCCTGCCTCGCGCCTGCCTCTCCTCCTCCTCGCTGGCTCTGGCACGAAGGTTGGGGTGGGCACTGGGCCGCATTACAAGGCGACCTGGGCCGCATGCAGCCCGCAGCCCGCGGGTTGGACAAACCTGGGCTAGAGCCTTAGCTCTGATTTTTGCAGCCAGTTTCCTCTGAGCAGTACGTTGTCTGCGTCTTTTCCTTTTAGTGGGTTGGAGGGCCTGTTCCACTGGGGAGGGGAAAGCTCTGCATGAGCACTGTCCTGATCCATTTTAAAATAAGCAAGGTGCAAACGTTGAGAGAATGGCTCTCAAAAGTGCTTAAGGATGGCAGAGGGTGGAATTGGGTCTTTGGAGCCCTGAAAATGGCCACCAGGCCACTTAAAATGGCCGCTCACCTTGTGTCTGAAGAGACCACTCAAAGATGGCCGCTACTCGTCGATGGCTCCGATAAGTGAATTTTGCTCCTTAGGCTATTGCAAGCCCCAAAACGATCAGATTAGCCAGAGAAGGAAGAGATCGCCTCCCCTGCGATCAGCTGGCTGGCTCTGTTATCAGTTTGCCAATCAGTTTTACGATCGGACAAACTGTGGCTATGGGGAAGGTCTCAGACGCTTCCCTGCTTGCCTAGCAGCACTTGGGAAAACGTTTATCCCAACGTTGCAGGAGAACGGAGCCTTGCTCTCCTGAAGTTGCAGCTGGCCGGAGCCGCAGGAGCTGATTGAAGCAAGGGTAGCTTCTGTAGAAAATCGCTGAATGAAACGCTAACGCTTTCAGAGACACAGCTTGTGATTTAAAGAAGCTGAGTCAAAGCTGGGGATTCTCCAGGCTCAGCTTAATGATGTCATAAGAAGGAGTCTACCCATCCTGGGCTTTCGCTGCAGCATGGAGGAGAACCTCAGCATAATGCTGCATTGAGCACTTACACAAAATTATCACATTATCACCAAATATCTTTTTTTTTCTCTTATTGGTTGATTCTAATAAGAAACAACAAACCTATGAAACTTGGAACCTTAAACACACCAAAATGGGCGTTGGTCTTACCTGACACGCCATTTCTAGTCAAGCTGCGAGGATCATCCAGAGAGTGGGAAGTGCTCTAGTCTGTGTCTGTGTAGGCTGAGCTTAATTACTGAGGAACGCTCCGCCCTCTATCACGTGGTCCCTTGTAGCGTTCCCCAGTTTATGCAAAGTTGAGAGAGGAGGAAAGTCGTCTAACTCTCATCTAACTAGACTTAAGGTATCATTGGCCGAAACAAGGTTCCCCCAGACGGAAAAAAAGGAAAAAGGGTGGGGCTGGATGATCCTCGCAGCTCGACTAGAAATGGCATGTCAGGTAAGACCAACGCCCATTCTCCCTCGAGCTGCTCGGATCATCCAGAGAGTGGGACATACCAAAGCTTGGCTGTCCTACGGGAGGGAATCCGTCTGGGATGGAAGCTCCCCTGGGTCCTTGATGACCCGCTGGAGGACTCGTCTGTCAAACGAGGCCTCCGCTGAGGCAAAGATGTCAATCTTATAATGCCTAATGAAAGGGGAGGGGGAAGCCCAGGTGGCGGCCCGACAAATGTCTGAAATTGGAGCTTGGGTAGCCCAGGCTGCCAAGGTGGCTGCACTTCTGGTGGAATGTGCGGTGACCCCGCTGGGAACTGGTAAGGCCTGAGACGAATAAGCCTTGGCAATGGTGGCTCTGATCCATCGTCCGATGGTGGAAGGGGACACCTTGTGACCTAACGACTTGGGTTGGAAAGAAAGGAATAAGGACTCGGACCTTCCAAAGGGTTGTGTGCATTTAATGTAAATGCGGAGGGCCCGCCTCACATCCAGGGTGTGCCATCGCTTCTCCCTCTCCCGCGAGGGATTGGGACAGAAGTTGGGGAGTGTGAGCTCCTGTGCCCTGTGAAAGGCTGAATTGACCTTGGGCAAGAAGGTCGGGTCGGGGCGTAGGACCACCCGATCAGAGTGGAAGATGCAAAGGTCCTTTCTCACCGAAAGGGCAGCTATCTCCGATATTCGGCGAGCCGAGGTAATTGCCACCAGAAACACTACTTTAAAGGTCAAAGTTTGGAGGGAGGATTCTCTGATAGGCTCGAAGGGAGGCTTAGTTAGGGCCACCAGGACCTTGTTAAGATCCCAAGTGGGATATCGATGCACGACAGGGGGACGGAGGTTAGTGGCTCCCCTGAGGAAGGCCCTGGTACGGGGATGGTGAGAAAGGGAACCCAGATTGTCGCCGGAAACGACAGTCGAGAGGGCCGCTACCTGGCGTCTCAAAGTGTTAGGTGAAAGACCTTTTTTGAGCCCGTCCTGGAGGAAGTTCAAAACTTGGGCAACTGAAGGCGAGAGCGGGTTGACCAGGGAGGAATGGCACCACCTGCAGAAGCTGACCCAAGTAGCGTTGTATATTCGGTTGGTTGAAGGCCGTCTGGTGGCCAGGATGGTATTAATAACCTGGTCAGATAAGTTCTCCTTCCTTAACTTTTCCCACTCAACCTCCAAACGGTTAACTGGAGCCATTGGGGCTCCAGATGCTGAATGGGCCCCTGGGAGAGGGAGATTCTGTCCGGAGGGATTCTCCACGGAGGAGACACCGATAGATTGTGGAGGTCCGCAAACCACGGCCGTCTGGGCCAATAGGGGGCCACTAGGATTAATTCTGCCTCCTCCTGGATCAGTTTCTGAATGACTCTGGGAAGCAGAGCTAATGGGGGGAAGGCGTACAGGAGTCCCGGGGGCCACGGACAGCGAAGGGCGTCGTGATTCTCGGCCCCAGGGGAAGGGAATCTGGAGAAGAACCGAGGGAGTTGGGAGTTGAGGGGGGATGCAAAGAGATCCACTGATGGGAGACCAAAGATCATGGTTGCCTCCCTGAACAGGGACGGGTGGATGCGCCACTCGGACTGGTCCACGGTGGCCCTGCTCAACCAGTCCGCTCGGGTGTTTGAGGCCCCTGAAATGTGTTCTGCTTTGATCGAGAGGAGGTGACACTCTGCCCAACGGCAGAGTCTTTCGGCTTCCCTCATCAACCGGATAGACTGGGTACCGCCTTGCCTGTTGACATGGGCCTTGGCGGTGACGTCCATGAGAATAAGGACGTGCCGCCCGCGTACCTGAGGCAGGAAGTGGCGCAGGGCCAGGTGGATGGTGTGGAGCTCCAGCCAGTTTATGCTGCATACCCGCTCTGCTTGGGACCATTTGCCCTGCGTTGTAAGGGACTGGATGTGAGCGCCCCAGCCGTTCAGGCTGGCGTCTGTGGTGACGATGAGATGCTGAGGTTCTTTGAAGTGATGACCCCTGTTGATGGCAGGGTTGGTCCACCAGAGGAGAGACGAGAGGACCTTTGGAGGTACCTTGATGGAGGATTTTGAGTTGCTTCTGCCGGACCTTTGAAACGGGAGCAGGAGCCACTGCAGGGACCTGGTGTGTAAACGGGCCCAAGGAATAATAGAGATGCATGAAACCATTTTTCCCAGTAATTTAGACAATTCTAATAGAGAAGCCCTCTTTGATCGTCGAATAACTTGAATAGAGTTTTGGATACTCAGGAGCCTTTCCGAAGAAAGGAACGCCTTTCCCTGCACCGTATCAATAATGGCCCCCAAGTGAGCAATTCGGGTAGAAGGGACCAGTTGGCTCTTTTTTTGGTTGACTAGAAAACCATGGGTCTGGAGTGCAGAGAGGGCGATCTTGGTGTCCTTCTCTGCCTGGGATTTGGAATGGGACAGGATGAGGATGTCATCCAGGTAACAATGGAGCTGGACCGGGTGGTCCCTTAAGTGAGCCGCCAAGGCCGCGAGGATCTTAGTAAAATTCTAGGAGCGGAAGCTAACCCAAAGGGAAGGGCCACATACTGGAAATGACGATGATTGTAACAGAACCTGAGGAATTTAGAGTGGGAGGGCCGAATTGGGATGTGGAGGTATGCCTCAGAGAGGTCTATAGAAGAGAGCCAATCCCCTTGCCTGGTGCTCAGCAAGATGGATTGAAGGGTGTGCATTTTGAATTTATGGAGGGTTAGGTAGCGATTAAGCCGTTTGAGATCCAGGATTGCTCTCCACCCCCCCGAGGATTTGGGAATAGAAACCCTGACCTTGTTGAGAGGGAGGGACTGGCTGAATGGCCTGGATGGAGAATAAATGATGGATGGCAGAGTCCATCAAGCTGCGTTTGGAGGGGTCCCTAGAGGGAGGCGATGCCATGAAAAACTCGGGAGGTTGAGAATTGAACTCCAGAGCGAGTCCAAACCTAATGGAGTCCCTGACCCAATTATCGGAAGTGGTGGAGTCCCATTGGTCGGCGAAATGTCTAAGCCGACCGCCAATGGGAGGAGAAAGACAAGATTTATTTGGGGCGCCAGAAGGGTCTCCCCCCGGAACCTCTGAAGGGACACTTGAACCCTCTGCCCCTCCTATTCTGATCGCCCGGATCGGAGCGATCCTGGGGATATGATGGTCTATAAGAGGGAGGCCTCAGGTATCTGGGAGGGAAGGGAGACTGGTAGAAGGACTGGGAGGACCCTCTTCAAAAGGGTTGAGGGGTTCTAGAGTCTGGCCTCCGAAAAAGAGAGGGGAGGAATTTTTTCTTGCCCCTAGTTTTGGCCAACAGGGGGTCCAGGGCCGGACCAAAGAACTTCTCCCCATTAATGGGAGCGGAGGCCAGCTTGACTTTATTTTTATCGTCCACCTGCCATGGTTTGAGCCAAAGCAGACGGCGAGCAGTGACCTGAGAAGCTAGCGCCCGGGAGGAGAATTTGACAACATGGTAAGTGGCGTCGGCCAAGAATTCCGCCGCTCCCGTGATTTTCGCAATGTCCTGAAGCGCCCTTGTGTTGGAGGGAGGAATATGCGACTTTAGTTGGCGGAGCCACCGGATAGAGGACCTGGTGAAGAAAGAGGCGGCCGTGGCCGATCTAATGGCCCAGGTGTCGGCTAGATGAGCCCGACGCAAAGCTAACTCAGACCTCCTGTCCTCGGGCTTGAGGGCCTCCAGAGGGTCACTTGGGGAGGAGGAGGAAGCGAGACCAACAATGGGCTCGTCCACCTCCGGGGTGTTGAGGAGGGAGCAAAAACTCGGCTCGAGGTTAAATAACCTCTTATCCTGGGTAGATGGGGCAGGGGGGGCCCCCGTAAAGCCCAGCTGGTTAGAGACCAGATCATGGAAAATAGGTGGGGCTGGGATCACGTCCTCAGCTACCACGGGCTGCCTAAACATGGCGTCCTCTGGGTCTTCCACAGAGGAGGGGGGGCAGAGGGGAGTTGAGCGGCCAGGCCAGAGGTGTTCTTGGCCTTGAACAGGATGGATTTGAACATGTGGGGTTTGAACAGTCCCACAAAGGAAGGCTGGTTGGGGGTAAGGCCCTCGTCCTCCGACAGCTCTGCTTCCATTGGGTCTAATTCCGAAAAAGGTTCCCCATGGAAGGTAGATCCCCATTCAAGGTCCTCCTCCTCCTCCCTGTATTGGTCTATAACCTCTATGCCCTCGTCCAGTTCCCTTTCTGGAAGAGGACTGACCCCCCGGGAGGGTACCTGACCAGGAGCGGGGTCCAGGGTGGGCGTGGGCCTGGCTGGTACAGACTCTTGTGCAGGAGCTGTCTGAGGAAGGCCTGGCCCGGCCATCTGCTGCATGCCTTGAACTATTCCTTGGAGAATTGCCTGCTCCATCCAAACTCTCATGTACTCAGGCATCTCAATCGTGGGCGGGTCCTCCTGTCTTAGGCCAGCAGCCGTGGGGGTGAAGGTGGCTTCGGGCATCCGCCTGGTTGCTGGTCCAGGGGCCTGAGACTCCTGGGATGAGCTGTGCCTAGAGAGAGGGGAACAAACTGGAGGGGGGGTGCCTGGATGTAGAAGGGGCGGCTGGGTGTGTTGGTTGAGTCACCCTAGAACGCCTGTCGAACTCTCTCTCTAGTGCCTTATGGCACCTTAAGGCGTCCCTTTGAGAGGCCTTGGAAGCCTCCTGGGAGGTTTCCTTAGCCTGTCTGCGCACATGATGGGACTTAGATTTTGCCTTCAAAGAATGGCGGTTGGTGGAGTTGTCGTCTGCCATTGTGAAACAAATAGGTGGAGCAATATATAGGCGGTTGGCACGCCTAGGGTACGACCTGTGGGTAAGGCCGGGTATCCAGAAACTGGCCCGCGCCCCCTTTTAGAATTTGTAAGGAATAATCTGAAAAATATAATCAAAAATTCTGTATTGCAACAGTTATAGATTTCTATTATAAAGAATATATACTGTCAGGATATGGATCCAGGAAAAAGCACACTGCAGCAGCAGTAATAAGAAGCTATATATCTCTAAGCAAATCTGAGAGTGATTGAACACCAATTGAATAAAATTGGATCACCAATGTAAAAAATATGAAGATATTCTGTATTAATGTGTGACTCAGAGACAACCTAGCAGTTGTGGTAGAAAAGGAAGAGCCAATTAGTCAAATTAACGCCAGGAATTAAATGGCCTCAGGCAGCTTGCCCCCCCCGGGAGGGAGTGGCTGCACTTGCTTCCACGCCCTGAGCTCTGCTGCGGGAGCCAACACTTTCACCACCAATGAATATAAATTTAATTATTTATTCCCCTTTTAGAGAGAGAGAGGCCCTACTAGGCTTGAAGGCCTGAGGCAAGGGCTAGAAAGATCGTCGCAGCAATATGGAGGCCTCAAAATAGCGCCAGGCCACGAGGCGACGCCCAAAATGGCGGCCGCCTGGGAGACGATGTAAAAAAGAGAAACGGGCTGCTCAGGGCGGATAAGTCCTGCAAGCCACGAGGGCGAGGATGCTGAAATCGCCTCTACCAGGGCGATCAGCGTTGAATGGGGGGAAAACCAGCAGCGCAATAGATCTGGACCGCTGTGGGCGGCATGAGGAAAACAAGGCAGGAACGGATGGAAAGAAACAGCAGGGGGGTGGGGGGGTTAGCACTAAAGCGCTGCTAAGCCGCCCGCTCAGCCCCCTGGGGGCGAAAAACGCGCACCCCTGGATCCCAAGGCACCCTCAAATGCGCAGAGGCTAAGGAAAAGGCAAGAACTGGGAGTCAAACCTGAGAATTATTATCCTGCTTGAATTGGCCAAAGAGTGAGAAGCACAACAAAAACACACAGCCTAACTCTGCGAAGGCTGAGCATAAACTGGGGAACGCTGCAAGGGACCACGTGACTGAGGGCGGAGCGTTCCTCAGTAATTAAGCTCAGCCTACACAGACGCAGACTGGAGCACCTCCCACTCTCTGGATGATCCGAGCAGCTCAAGGGAGAAAAGCAAATTATCTGGCCTCACTTCTCTGTGGCCCTGGCAACTGAATGATGTAAGCTATGTGCTTTGAGTCAAAGGCCATTCTGTATTCAAATAGCTAAAAAGTTGGATCCTCAATATTTTGAAAAACATTTCCCCAAATCTAAGAACCTTAGTAGTGCTTCCCATCTCACAGTCGTTGGAACAGGATGCCACATTTAAACACTGAAGGGATCCAGAAACATGCTGTCACTCTTACCAAAGAAATATCTGAGTTTTGCATTCAGGTTAGTTTTGGGAGGCCAAAGGGTATCTATAAAATGCTATGGGTGCTTTATTCTCTCAGAATTAGAGTAGCTGACAATCCATATGAAAAGAATACTTGGATACCTCGGGCCAATAACCTATTCCATTAAAAGATGGCTCGCTACCATAGTAATTTAAACCATTGCAACAAAGAGTATTCATTTAAATTTTTTCCTGTGTTACTTAACACCTAAATAATAGACAATTAAAGGATGTTTTTCATTGGATCCATCTTATTAAAAAGTGGGGAAATAATATCAGCTAAAAAATTAAGACAATGGCAAAGGTCAGGGAATAAAGTTAAAATGTGTTTTTTTATTCAAATGCAGATTCATTTTTAGCCATATTAAACCAGTTTGGTATAGTGGTTTAAGGCAGGTGTCCCCAACCACCAGTCCCCGGACCAGTACCGGTCCGTGGATCATTTTTTACCGGGCGGCAAAACTTGGGCGCCACCATCTTGTTTCGATGGCGCTTTCAGGTTTTCGGTTGCTTCCGGGTTTTCAGTTGGAAAGTGCTTCTGAGCTTTCAGTTGGAAAGCGGCGTTAGGGTGTTCGCGCCTTAGTTTTGTTGAAGGGGGGGGCGGCTTCGAATGAAGAGCCGTCCCGATGGCGGTGGAGTCTCGCGTTACTCAGGTACCGGTCCGTGGAAGAATAAATAATCGTGAAACCAGTCCCTGGCTCAAAAAAGGTTGGGGGCCACTGGTTTAAGGCATCAGGCTACAAAATGGGAGTTCTGCCCTGCCTGAGGCACAAAGCCAGCTGAGTGAACACAAGCCCGTCACTCTCTCTCAGCCCTATGGAGCAGGCAATGGCAAACTACTTCTGAAAAACCTTGCCAAGAAAACCAGGTAGTCACCAGAAGTCAAGCTGACTCAATGGTACAGAAAACAAAAACAAAGCCATTGTGGTGTTTCTGCAAGTTAAATATAATAACAAACTGTTAACAGGGCTTTGAAAATTATTTAGGAGGTTTAACAGTTAACAGCTCTTTGATGTGCACTGAGAGCATTTGCACCAAGACAAATTCCTTGTGTGTCAAATCAACTTGGCCAATAAAGAATTCTATTCTATTGTATTCTATTCTACAGTGAACAGGAATTGGGTTGAATTGATTGATAGACAATAGATTTATATAACTGGAGTATTTATTAAGAAAATGGGTTGTAAAATAGTAATTTACAGGTATCAATGGAAAATCTATAACTATTTTAGACCTGCCATGCAAGGGGAAGGGGGGAAACCTGTTAGATTTGTGTTAGATATAGATATCAGCATTCAACTAGGGTAGAGATTGTATGTTTACTGTTAGTTTTATATTTGTTAAAAACACTTTTTTCTTTTCTTTTTTTTTGTCTTGTTTGTAATTTTTATTTTGTTGTTTTTTTCATTCTGTATTTTGTATTTCATCTTGGGAGAAAACATATAAAACAAGAATAAACAAAAACAGTACAATTCTTGACAATACTTCCATCTTCACATATTCCAGGAACAAATATTGACCTGGATGTTTAAAATGTGTATTTTTAAGTTTACAAATCTATTCATACATACTCTCCCTTTGGCCTTCCTAATTACACCTATTAGTAACATTTTCCAATGCCTAAATACTAGAAACATTCTATCAGTGTCCCACTTTTTAAGAAAGGCACTAGTGCAGTAATTTTTCCAATTATTATTCAATTGTAAACTGTATGTATGCTTTATGTTTTATAAGCTTCTGTGTTAGCTAGAAGAGGAGATATTTCTAGTTGATAAATGAGCAGACATCAGAGAAGGCAGGTCATTGATCAATCAATATGCAATTTAGAATTTCTAGTACAAAATTCAAGCAGGCTTATTTCTGCTTCCCTGCAATCAAAGGCTGATTCTAAATCAATAAAAGCAACATGCTGGGAAGCAGAACTGAGAATTCCAATTGCTTTGGAGATATTTTCTTCAGTTTCAGTTCTTAGGAAATCTGCTTCACTGCTGAAACATGTATGTTCGCCCATCAATTGATGTCATGAATCAGCAGGAGCACAGAATATAGTTTTATACCAAATGAGTACTGTACTTTCCCTTTTCAGGTAAGGGGAAAAACTCTTCAGGATATTGAAATGTAAGGGGATATGTCATGACTATTTCAATACAACTCCTCCCAAAAGCTCAGAAAGACAGCAGTAACTAGAACACTATCTCCTTTAGTTAAGAATGCATGTTTTCATTATACTCTACTGCCCTTTCTTTCTCTTAAGATTTAATCAAAGAAAGCCATGTATGCCCATTTGCACTCCTTGAAGTACCCACGCACAGACTGGTTGCCTGATGTAGAGCTCTGCCAACTTCTGTTTTCAGTTCCTATACTCTGCTTCCCATGAACAGTAAAGTATCTTACCCAAATCTGCAGCTTGACTCTTTTTTCATTTCTGTAGACAGTCTTCACCTTGAAATCGATGCCAACAGTACTAACAAAGTCTGAAGTAAAGGAATCATCAGCATATCGGAAGAGAAACGATGTCTTGCCTACGCTGCTGTTGCCAATGATCAAAAGCTTGAACATGTAATCAAAGTTTTGGTCAGCAGCATCCTTGGGCATCTGTCGGGTGTCATTTGCAGAGGCCATCTAAGGGAGGGAAGTAGAAATCTCTTGTGAAGCTCAAGGCCAGAGCAGAATCTCAACACTCATTCTAGAGCTTGCAAACAGAAGCCACATTCAAGCATGATCATAGATGTACTTACTTCTTCTTGCTTGAAATTTCTCCTGACCAATTGGCCCCTATCTTCACCCACATCTTTAATAAATCACTGGAGGCGTGTTATGTCTTCTTGCGTCAAATGCTCTACTGTCATCCCAGTGTCTAAGAAACCCTCCATCAAGGAGCTGAACAACTATAAACTGGTTGCTCTAACATCTGTAGTTATGAAATCTTCAAAAGGTTAATGCTGGCCCACCTGAAAACCATCACAAATCCTCTTTTTGGATTTGCCTAATTGCCCTTGCAATTTGCCTACTGAGCAAATAGACCAGCAGATGCTGTTAATATGGCACTGTACTACATCTTATAACATCTTGAATGCAAAGACCCTTTTTGTAGATTCAGCTCAGCATTCAATGTTATTATTCCAGATATTTTTTTCACTCAACTGACTCAACTAGCTGTGTCTGACCACACTTGTTAAGTGGATTATAAGCTTTCTAACAGACAGGAAGCAGCAGGCGAAGCTAGGCAGAATCACATCAGATAGCTGTACAATTAACATAGCCTCTACCCACCCACCCCGCTGTGTGTGCTCTCTGTTACCTTTTTCTTTCTAGAATCTACACCAATGACTGCATCTCAAAGGACCCCTCTGCTAAAGTACTTAAGTTTGCAGATGATACAGCAGTGAATGATCTCATTCAAGACAACAATGAATCTGCATACAGATGGGAAGTTAAACAACTTGCCCTGTGGTGCAGTTGAAACAATCTTGAACTCAACACACTCAAAACTGTAGAAATGGTAGATTTCAGGAGAAGCTGTCCTATTCTACCATCTCTTATAATACTAGACAACATGGTATCAACAGTAGAGACCTTCAAGTTTCTAGGCCTGAAAAGGGTCCAGAAAAAGGGCCTGAAAGCGGTCCCAAAACTGGCCAAAAAACCCAGCATTGCACACACCTGCCAGCTGGTCTTTGTTTTTCTGGTGCTCTGGCACGCATACATGCATGTGCGTTCTAGTTTGGGCACTCGGTGCCGAAAAGGTTCGCCATCGTTGCCCTAGGATGTCAAACCATGTAGTAGGGCTGTATTACTATTATTATTCTCATCTTTCCTATTCCCTCTTCCCTCAGCATCTTATGACTATAACATTGTTGTTTGTATCTTATGATTTATGTTGATTGCTTATTTAATATCCTATGCCTATAACTGAGTATTGTATCTTATGATTTATGATGATTGTATTTTATGCTTATGGTTCATGGTTTATCTCAGAGAGCTTATGCACTAGAGACAAATTCCTTGTGTGTCCAATCACACTTGGCCAATAAAGAATTCTACATAATTAAAGAGAAATACATAATACTTTGAGAGGAGAGAGTTTCATCTGCTCTTAGTTAATTTCCAAGAGAAATGCAACAATTTGGTTTCATGGTTAAGTCACCAGGCTAGAAAGAAAGAAATTGCAATTTCAAGTTCTGCCCCAGCCATGAAAGCTGGCTGGGTGACTTTGGGCCAGACGCTCTCTGCCAAACTAACTTACCTCACACGGTTGCTCTGGTGGGGAAAGTAAGAGAAAGAAGCTGTGTTGGAATGTTTACTGCCTTGAGTTATTTGTCAAAATAATAATGGTGGAATATAAATAAATGAATAAATAAAATTGCCTGCACTGTGAATTTTACAGAGATTATCTAATTTTAAAAGACTTGACATAGATCTGATCGATAACATCCTGCTGTCCCAAGCAATTGCACTGAATATCTAAAAGGTTTTCTACAAATCAAACTTCATTATTCTTTAGAATTGATAGTACTGCAAAAAAGAGGGAATATCAGATATTGGAGTTGGTAGAACAATAAAGACGTCAAACATGCTGTTTTGTTGAAAGAATGCCCTTTGATCAATTTTTTAAAATAACAAATTTAGTCATTTAAAAGAATTCCCAAAGCAGAGGTATAAAATTGTCAAGAAAAAAACACCTTCACATTCACCTTAAAACCAAACTATGTTTGCAGTAAGGATTTGACACACTGTACTCACTTTGAAGCCTGTTAATTTGATTTTATTCCTTTTTTCTTTAAATTAAGATGTTCTTTGTGAACCGTTAACCATACTGTGCATTTTAAACCATGAATCTTGATTTTTAATCAAGAATATGTTTTATCGGTAAAATATTCTGCTTTTCACACTTCAACAGGATATTTACAATGAGTAATAGTGCCCATATACAAATGTATCCTCAAATGAGCAAACCTATTGCAACAGCCACTGATGTAACAGAAACTTCTCTTCCTCTTCTCTTCACAATCAAGAGCAGTGCAGAAAGCCAAGAGGAAGGACTCCAACGGCAGTTAAGTTCCATTCTTCAACTACATCTGGAATCCCACCCCAGGTTATGCTAGAGATAAAGAAAGCATTTAGGAGAAGTTAGTGATTTCGTTCTATCTGCTTGAAAGTAAATGGGTGCCAGGCTAGGTCAGCCTGTCTTGGCACATCCTTGTTAGCAAACATTAGCCTGATTTGAAAATTCAAATAAAAGAAGTTACCACCCCTTGACATTACTCACTGATGCCAAGAAAATAAAGAGTGACTTGCTTTGCAGGCGTCACGGAAGAGATATGTCTAAGAAAGGAAACATACACACACATACACATACACACCAACTGTCTCATTCTCGTGAAGCTATCATTGGTGGATAGCAACCATTTTTACTGCAAATAACCATGGTTTGCCCATCATTATGAATGAGGCAACTAGAGTCATGCCAGAAAGGCCTATCTCAGGAAGTCATTTGCCCTATCAATGAGGTTTGGTGACTCTAGTGAAGAAAATAAATCTGTTTTTGTGATCCCAAAGTGCAATGTGAGAGACAGGTTCTATTTTGTGTCTACTGCCCCAAACTGAGGGGTTTTTTTTGGGGGGGGGGGTAGCAAGAATGCCAACTTGGGAGAAGAAGAAAGGATATTTTTGCCAAAAACTAAGTAACCCTCTTCATTTCTAAAATTATCATTAGCAGGATGCTTATTAATATATGTAGCCCAGATAACTAGAACAAAAGCTTGAATGCTTTGGTCTTAGAGGCTTCCTTGTGAGGGAGGGTAAAAACTCTACTCCAATCATTCTCTTGCAGTAACATCTGGATTGCCCTCAGATAACATTGCATTTTTGCACACATGTGCTTTTCTCTTGAATCCTAAACTATGGTAATGGTACCAAAAGTACATGTACAGATTAGGTGAAACCTAGTTTAATAGCAGTAAATGTAAGAAGAATATTGGAGTCCTAAACATGAGCCAGAACTGTGGAGCAGCCGCCAAAAAAGCCAATGCAATCCTAAGCTGCATTAACAGAGGGATACAATCAAGATCAAGTGAAGTACTGATACTATAAAGCCTTACTAAGACCACACCTAGAATACTGCATACAGTTTTGGTCACCACATTATAAAAAAAAGTGCAGAGAAGAGCAACCAGGATGATTAGGGGACTGGAGACTAAAATATATGAAGAACTAGACATGGCTAGTCTAGTGAAGAAAAGGACATGGGGAGACATGATAAGCAGTTTTCCAATATTTGAGGGGCTGCCAGAGAGAGGAGGGGGTCAAGCTATTCTCCAAAGCACCTGAAGGCCAGACAAGGAATAATGGATGGAAACTGATCAAGGAGAGATTCAACAAAGAAATAAGGAGAAATTTTCTTACAAGTGAGAACAACCAAACCAGTGGAACAGCTTGCCTTGAGAATTGTGGGTGCTTCATCACTGGAGGCATTCAAGAAGAGACTGGACAGCCACTTGTCTGGAATGCTATAGGGTTTCCTGCTTCTGCAGGGGATTGGACTAGATGACTTATACGGACCCTTCCAACTCTGTTAATCTTTTATTATCTGTTATAGTTTTTTTTTCCTTTTCATAAAATTAACCACCAAATCTTTTGCCAGCCAAGACACCAACTGGTCGTTGTATCATTATATGTATGACTTGGTGATTATGATTTTGGGCTATTAAGGAGAATAGCACATTACAGTTTGACCTTCTCTCCATGCAGCTGTAATTGAGGAGGAATTCCATGTTGGCAATATGTGCCTCCTTTCTTTAAGCCCATAGCAGAATATACAAGAGGAGATTTGGCATTTTCTGTTAGCAGAGGAGCACAGCAGGCTGCTGGAGAAAAGGAAGTCTCTATATTTCTCCCAGTTTGCTAAGGAAGGCTCGTTTAAAAAAAGCATAATATAAATTTTTGAGATTTATTTACAAGAAAGTTATACATCTGAGTTATTAATACTATTTACAGGTCTTACATGAGATTAACCATTCTGTGTGCTTGTGCGAATGTACACACCTGAATACATGTATTGCCTGGTTCTACTTGATTTCTCCCTTCTTGGCAAGGTTCTCATAGCAAAGGCTCTAATCCAACCAGTCAAACTAGTTTGGCTCTCTTGTGACAAAGAGCTGTTCAAAAAAACCACATTTCTGGTTTCCTGAACTTTATCAGCAAACAGGCCTACTAATTTCTAGAGGCTGAACAAAAGCAAAGATCAAAGGAATGCTGAAAGAAATGCTGGGAGTGAATTCTCTACCAAATTGTGTCTCCCCTCAGCCAATAAGATTTTAAATTGACATTATCTCTTTTGTATTAGTTCTCAATCAGATACAATAACAGAGCATATTAAAAATGATGAATCAGATTAAGGCTGTTTGTTGGAACAGCTATGTAAGCAATGGCAGAAAGAATTTCTGGTATCTCTAGCCAAAAATGTTTTTTTTTAAATAGATTTTTATTAAATTTTCCACCAGTTCAAATCATATTCATATTTATGACAGCGTTTTGACATCAACAAATATAGTTCTCTTATGAATCATATTATGTTTTATATACATCAAGTAATAACTATTTTCTTTATTTATACTTACCTCTATCATATATACTTATATTTTATGTGTCTACCGTATCATTCTCTTAAGGTCTCTTATAGTAATTACACTAATCCATTCTTCTTATTTCTTATATCTATTCTCTAACCATTCGTACCATTTATGCCAAATTGAGTAGTATTCGGTGTTCTCTTTCTCTTTCATTTCTAACGTAAGCATGTCCATTTTCGCACATTCCAATATTTTGTGTAGGACTAATTTCTCTGGGGGAGGTGTTGGTCCTTTCCACATTTATGCAAAAGCTATCCTGGCTGCCATTAGAATGTGTAAAATAATATACTTTATCTCTTTTGGGTATTGATCTTGGATTATTCCTAATAGGAAGAGTTCCAGTTTAGGTTCAATTTAATCTCCAGTAATTTCCTGCATCCAACTTTTAATTTTAGTCCAGTAGTTCTTGGTCTCATGGCATAACCACCACATATGATAGAAAGTACCATCTGTTTGTTGACATTTCCAACATTTTGGGCTTGTGTTGGGATATATCTTAGCCAATCTCGTTGGGGCCAAATGCCACTGGTAAGACATTTTACATAAATTTTCTTTACATGCCGTGGATGTAGTTAATTTGTAATTTGTACTCCATAATTTCTCCCATTCTTCTAAATCGATGTTATATCCAAAGTTCAGAGCCCATGCTCTTCTCCTTGTAGCCAGAAGTGTTTATAATATCAAAGTGCAGGAAAGCTTTTCCATCTCTGGAAGAAATAGCTAATTGGTTTAGTTCCCATCATTGGAAAGTGTTGATGATTTCTTCCTTAGTTATACATTTTAAAACCTGAACAGTTTCTAGGGCATTATAAAGAAATATAGGGCATTACAGACAGTTAAGTGGTTACTTGGGTCAGCCAACAAAATGCCACATTTTTCAGACTCCACTTGAAGTTAGAACCAGCTTCAGTTTGAAAACATCCAAGGAGAAATAGGTCATATTTTCACATGGAAGAAAGATCCATATACCTAAAGGGTTGCCCAATAACTACTTCAGTCCACAGAAGGAGAAGAAAGAGCACGAAAGGGACCCTCCCTAATTTTCTGGAGAATAAAAGGAAAGAAGGGAAGACATGTATTATTTATTAAATGTATTTATTGTCGATCGCCCCAAAAGATGGGGTGACTCTTTTAGTTTTCCAAGATTCTGTTAACATAATCTTATAATCCCAACGGTGCTTTTTTAAGAGGCAACTGGACTTTCTGGTTTTTCTTTGAAGATATTTCGCTTCTCATCCAAGAAGCTTCCTTCACATCCAAGAAGCAAAATGTCTTCAAAGAAAAATCAGAAAGTCCAGTTGCCTCTTGAAAAAGCACTTTTGGGATAACTATGACCTGTCCTGGATGACTGAGAATCTCCATAGACATAACCTTATAATAAAGATAAGAGTTAATACTCATGGTTGTGCTTCTTGTCTGGGCAACTTTGAAGCTAACAGATACCCACCCATATCTCTTTGCTTACTCAAAATAAGAATAGATTGGTTATGTAGAAACTAGAAAACAATTGAATGAGCTGAAGAAGTAAATTAGTGAAAATGGCATAGAGAAAAGGAAGGTAAAAAGGCATAGGATTGCATGGCGATTTGGTGCCTAATAAAGAATAAAGAAACCCACCCTCAAATATTTACTAGGTAACCATGCCAATTCCTGTTTCTGAACCTAATCTACTCCAAAGGATTAAAGAAAAGATAACATGGAGACAGGGTGAGATTGGGTATAGTTATTCCGGGCACTTTGGAAAAGGGCAGAGTATAAGTTAATACAAAGAGTACAAAGAGTACAAAGAGAGGAGGACGCTGCTATATTATCCCAAAGTATTCTAAAAGAAAATCCTCCCCTCTTCTGTAGCCTCAGGAACATTCACTGCTGTGTGGTGCCTGGCATTTTTAGGAGGAAACTAAGGGAGATATCTCTACATCCCATTGTTAACACACTTGCTAAAGAATGCAGATGCTAACACTGGCAGGCTTCAAACACTGTTGTAAATTATGGATCCCCAGGCACTATACCCTCATGCAACCTGGCTGACATAAACCTTAATTTTCTAATTTATACAGAAAGAAGAACAATTTACATCACAGAGAAAAAAGAAAAACGTCTATACAAATTCTTCTATACCTTTAAACCCCGTTTTTTCTTAGAAATCACACTACCCCAAACATTCAGTTTTCCTGTACTTGCTACCTTCTGGAGATTTGAATAAGTTAGATCCAAGGCTGAGAGAGAGAGAATTCCTCTCATTTCTTCAACCTCAGGCTCAGCTTCTGCTGTTCTGCTTACAGATCTACACTTCCAGCTTAGTCTAGAGTGAAGAGCATGAGTCACCCACTAACTACTTCAGGAGTGCAGGGAGCCAAGGTGACGTTGTCTTCAACCCATCCTCACCCTCCACCCATGTCTCCTGGCTTCATTTCAAAAGCAGCTTTTTCTGTCTTGCACTGGTATGCTGGGCTTCCAGCAGTTCCCCTCACTCCAACTGACTACACTATGGTGGGAATATATTTTTCTCATCAGGCACTGCCTCTAGCCTCCACATTTTTTGCTCAAGTTGATTGATGGAACATATGAAGGTAGACTATTCTGTTAAAGAAATCCAACAAAAAAGCCAAACAAAAGCCAAACTAGGGAGTTTGGCTGAAATTCTGCCAAGTTCTCCTTCAAGCGACAATGATAGAACTGTGTTTTCTTATTCCATTTTTAAAACCAGTCCAGAAGAGGTAAAGAAGCTAGGGAATTCACCCATCAAGGGCTGCAGGAGACCAAGTGCAAGTGAAACAATAGGCCACTGAGGCCAAAGCAAAGCTAAATAAAGCACTGAAATCTAGAAAGTTAGTTCTTGGTAACACAAGTGGAAACAAGCTGGTAAAAGTTGCAGGCTGAGTAAAACCTTATAACTAGCAACATTTGTCTCTATAACCAAAGGAGAGGAAGGGAGGTTAATCTTAATCTGTGTATATATGACAGATTACAGATTAACAGAGTTGAAAGGGACTTTGTAGGTCATCTAGTCCAATCCCTCCACCAAAGCAGGAGACCCTACACCATTTCTGACAGATGGCAGTCCAGTCTCTTTATTTTTTTATTTATTTTATTTGGTTTGTCAATTGCTTACAAGATGATAGGTATAGGTAAAAACATAGTTATGACTACATGGATACATATAAGAAAAATAAAAGAAACAATAGGACAGGGATGGTAGGCACGTTGGTGCGCTTATGCACGCCCCCTACAGACCTCTTAGGAAAGGGGTGAGGTCAATAGCAGACAGTCTAAGGTTAAAGTTTTTGGAGTTTGGTGAAGAAACCACAGAGTCAGATAGAGTATTCCAGACATTGACCACTCTGTTGCTGAAATCGTATTTCCTGCAATCAAGTTTGGTACGATTAACCTTGAGTTTGTATGTATTGTTTGCTCTTGTGTTGTTATGGTTGAAGCTGAAGTATTCATTGACAGGTAGGACATTGCAATGTATGATTCTATATAATGTACTTAGATTGGACCGAAGCTTCTTGAAAGCTTCCAGTGATGAAGCTTTTCCTCAGAAATCTGTATTCTGTGCCTGTGAATTTGCCTGACAAACAAGGAAGAAACATTTAAAGCAATACTGATGCTCCGAGTTTTAAACTCTATGGACTTCCTGATTCCACCCTTCTCAATTAATATATCACTGCTGGCCTTAGAGACAACTAAGATATCAGTCCTCAAAAAAGAAGCCATTTATAACTAATCCTACCACAAATGCCTTCCTAATCGGCTAGTATGACAACTTTTACAAATCCACCCATCTCTCTCTTCCAGTGAAATATATTCAGGCTCATTCTGTAATCCACATTTCCCAACACGCTGATGAGGAGATACTCTTTTCTTTGATGTTAATCCCCTGTTAAGTGCAGACCAATTGATTTAGTTTGTGCTGAGTGTCAGCCACTAGAATGTCCTAGAAAGTTTTGCCATTGTAATTCAAAGACTAAAGAGATATTTCAGTCATATTAACATGCAACTGTTCCACATAAAGTGATCTCTGCAAAAAACGTTGCAGGCTGGAAAAGGAATTGATTCAAAGGACCAAGCTTTTAGCCAAACCCATGCTCTCTTTTCTTGGGAGCCTCAGCTCTTTGAAAATGTTCCTCATCACTTCCCTTGCATAGGTAATCTTTGACTTATGACCATTTGTTTATTTGAAATCTGAAACAAGTAACCTTTCAACCAGTCCGACACAATACACCTCAGCATCACAATTCACTTAACAACTACATTATTTGCTTATAAGTCAAACAAGATTATAAAATCAGTCACATGATTACTCACTTAGCAACCTCGTCTTTCAGTGATGGAAGTTCTGGTCCCAACTAAGGTCATAAATTGAGGATTACCTGTATTACAGAGAAGTCAAGGGAACCAGAAGCATCTTTTCAGGTCTTTCTCACACAGAAAATTGGGGTTGGTTTTTTTTATATTGGCCAATACAAACCACCCTTGACTGGATATTTTACAGTATCCTTGCCCTGCCACGCCCACCAAGCCACGCCACAGAACTGGTAGTAAAATAGAATAGATAGAATTAATTTATTTTCAATCTCAAATAAGGTCCAGAACAGTAGACAATATATTAATCTAGCAATAAAAATATGGGAAGAAAAACTTTAGTACCCCCACCCCATCCCACAGCTAGGCAGCCAGACAAAGGGAACTAAAATGGGCCGTCATAAAAATGCCTATTGTCTGAGAGGGGCTTTCACCTGCAGTATTTTTACCCCTGTACCCCACAAAAGTTTGCCTTGAAGCCATTTCAATTAGTCCCTTTTTTCTCAGGATGAAATCCACCTCTTTTACAGCATTATTTCTACTGCTGAAACCAAGGAAGATACAGAAAACATGCCCAAAGATTAAAAAGCAAATGCAAATTCATCTCCACCAACTTCTACCTGCTTGTCTGCTTGGAAAGCAGCAAATAATTTGTTGCTTTGAAACTAACACATTCAGACCTTCTTATATATTGAAAAGACAATAAAATAGAGATTATTTTAAAAATAGAGATTAAAATAATAAAATCAAAATAGCAATAGCAATTGCACTTAAGACTTACATACCACCCCATAGTGCTTTACGGCATTCTCTGAGTGGTTTACAGTGGCTGCCAACATGATACATGGCTGGGCGATACAAACTTTTAATTGCTGAGTCTTCTTAGGATATTCCCTTTCCAACCTAACAATAATTGAAAAAAATGCCAAAACATTATAACTAGTCCGTAAATAACAACAAATTAAGCCTTTCTATTGTAGGCCTAAGGAATAAAACACATTGTGCACTCAGACTGATGTAAGGATTTCCTGGCAGAAATTTCAGAAATATTAGCATCACCACTGAAATGTTGAGATTGAGAATCTTCATAGATTTGTCACATTATAATAAATGAATTTCACTTTTTTCAGTGAGTACCAATATTATAGAAATGTATTCTTTTTAAAATAATTTCTTAAATAAACATTTCATTCAAATCACTTAGTCACAGGTCTACAAATACTAGCTTGATATTGGTAACTCAGCAAAAATGTATGAAAAAATGGTTACAATTAATCTGAATTTCTACCATTTGTATTTGAATATAGAATTAGTAGTAAAGAATTCTGTCATTATGCTTTTCATACAAAAGAGGACTCCTCTGCCTTTCTAACCTTTAACCAGCATTCAGACCAGAGGTGGTATTCAGCAGGTTCTGACCAGTTCTGGAGAACCAGTAGCGGAAATTCTGAGTAGTTTGGAGAACCGGCAAATACCACCTCTGACTGGCCTTGCCCGCATCTATTCTCTGCCTCCTGAGTCCTAGCTGATTGGCTGGGTCTTCTTTTGTTGCCCTGCATAGGAGAACAGAACTGGAAAGCATATTAGTGGGATGGGGAGGGAATGGGATTTTGCAGTAACCTTCCCCCTGGAGTGGGGTGGGAATAGAGATTTTGCAGTATTCTTCCCCTGCCACGCTCACCAACCCACTCCAACCAAGCCACACCGTGCCCACCAAGCCACGCCTACAGAACCAGTAGTAAAACAATTTGAATCCCACCAGTGATTCAGACCTTCTTTACTATCTATAGATTACTTCAATAGTTATCAGGTATGAAGTGCTAGTGAACATGGCTGTTGTGCATCATGGATTGTTTAAGATAATGGGATTTAAGTATCATAGGATGCTTGGGGGGAGGGCACAATGGGATAAAACAGAAGAATTACAGGTAAAATGAGCTAACTAACTTTCAAGGAGGTATGCTACTCTACAATTCCCAAGTCCTTAGCTAGGGCATGGGATAATGAATAAGATTACCCTTAAGCATGTTTGTAAGTCTCTTCCTCTTTTTGTAAATAACCACAATGTTCTCAAACAGACTGAATCAGAATTGTAAGAGCAAGCAACTTCTAAGCAAGCTTAAACTCTAACATCCTGAAAACCAGAAGGGACCACATGCAGGAGCTGGGGTTTTAAAGCAGGCTTTGCCATGGTAAAATTGTACACTGCTCAGAAAAATAAAGGGAACACAAAAATAAGACATCCTAGATCTGAATGAATGAAATATTCTTATTACATATGTTGTTCATTACATAGTTGAATGTGCTGACAACAAAATCACACAAAAATTATCAATGGAAATCAAATTTAGCAATCCATGGAGGTCTGGATTTGGAGTTTCACTCAAAATTAAAATGGAAAAAAACACTACAGGCTGATCCAACTTTGATGTAATGTCCTTAAAACAAGTCAAAATGAGGCTCAGTAGTGTGTGTGGCCTCCACGTGCCTGTATGACCTCCCTACAACGCCTGGGCATGCTCCTGATGAGATGGCGGATGGTCTCCCGAGGGATCTCCTCCCACACCTGGACTAAAGCATCCCCCAACTCCTGGGCAGTCTGTGGTGCAACATGGTGTTGGTGGATGGAGCGAGACATGATGTCCCAAATGTGCTCAATTGGATTCAGGTCTGGGAAACGGGCGGGCCAGTCCATAGCATCAATGCCTTTGTCTTGCAGGAACTGCTGGCACACTCCAGCCACATGACATCTAGCATTGTCATGCATTAGGAGGAACCCAGGGACAATCGCACCAGCATATGGTCTCAGAAGGGGTCTGAGGATCTCATCTCGGTACCTAATGGCAGTCAGACTACCTATAGCGAGTACATGGAGGGCTGTGCGGTGTCCTAAAGAAATGCCACCCCACACCATTACTGACCCACTGCCAAACTGGTCATGCTGGAGGATGTTGCAGGCAGCAGAACATTCTCCAAGGCCTCTCCAGACCCTGTCATGTCTGTCACATGTGCTCAGCGTGAACCTGCTTTCATCTGTGAAGAGCACAGGGCGCCAGTGGCGAATTTGCCAATCTTGGTGTTCTCTGGCAAATGCCAAATGTTCTACATGGTGTTGGACTGTAAGCACAACCCCCACCTGTGAACGTCGGGCCCTCAGACCACCCTCATGGAGTCTGTCTCTGACTATTTGAACAACCACATGCACATTTGTTGCCCGCTGGAGGTCATTTTGCAAGGCTCTGGCAGTGCTCCTCCTGTCCCTCCTTGCACAAAGGTGGAGGTAGCGGTCCTGATGCTGGGTTGTTGCCCTCCTATGGCCTCCTCCACGTCTCCTGATGTACTGGCCTATCTCCTGGTAGCCCTCGATGCTCTGGACACTAAGCTGACAGACACAGCAAACCTTCTTGCCACAGCTCACATTGATGTGCCATCCTGGTTGAGCTGCACTACCTGAGCCACTTTTGTGGGTTGTAGACTCTGTCTTATGCTACCACTAGAGTGAAAGCACCGTCAGCATTCAAAAGTACCAAACCATCAGCCAAAAAGCATAGGAACTGAGAAGTGGTCTGTGGTCACCACCTGCAGAACAGCTCCTTTATTGGGGATGTCTTGCTAACTGCCTGTGCTTTCCACCTGTTGTCTATTCCATTTGCACAACAGCATGTGAAATTGATTGTCAATCAGTGTTGCTACCTAAGTGGACAGTTTGATTTCACAGAAGTGTGATTGACTTGGAGTTACATTGTGTTGTTTAAGTGTTCCCTTTATTTTTTTTGAGCAGTGTATTTAGACTATATTATTTGAACCAGCGAGGATTTTTCTCCTTTATGCAAGAAAGAGAAATCTAGCTAGTGTTTCTCAACCTCAGCAATTTTAAGATGTGTAGACCTCAATTCCCAGAATTCCCCAGGCAGCAGAGAAGCAAGGAATTCTTTTCTACAGAAAGTGTTGCTTTTTTAAGATCCAGATCATGAGGTAAGCTTCAGATGCAGCTCTACCTTTTCAGTAAGAAATAGACCTTAACTTAGTTTCTAATAATTTTGTTGGGTTTATGTTAATATTAGAATAGTCCTCTAATATTCTATGGTTTACAAACTTGATTTGGGTTTACACTTCATGTGAAGCCACCTTTTATCATGTTATGCTAAGCAACTGTAACCCAACAGGTTTAATAATATCCAAGCTTCACAAGTTATAACAGTTGGCTTCATACAACATGCTAAGCCAAAAATAAACAATCATACAACCTATGAATCCGGCTTTTGTGGTTGTTTTTTTAATACTGCTCTGTTTTTGTCCTCCCAAATCAAGGTAGATTAGGAAAACATCACCAAAGGAAAATGTCAACTGTACAAATTGTGAGAGAAAATAAAAGTCTAGATTCATCAGCTTATCTGTACACTCCACCCAAGCAGTCTTGACTCCAGGAATGCCACGTTTCATTGCTCAAAAGCTAGGAAGTGCCATTCAGGTGTGCAGATGCCCTTTTTGCTTCTAATGATCATGGTGTCAGGTTTCCAAGTGATGATAATATTGGAAAGCTGCAAATATTGACAGCTTCCAGGACCATCACACAAATGTGGATGCCAGCTGAGGTTGCCACAAAAGATCCGACTCACTATATGTGTTCTGGTAAAAGCACAGAAACTGGTCAAAAGAAAAAGTTTAAATCATTGCGGTGACTCTTTTAATGGTCTTCTACTAATTCTGGAGGAACTTCCACACTGGTTTGCTCTTATAGCAGTGCTAAGCAGATCTCAAAGATTCTTGAAGTGGAAGAAATAGATCTACCGTCTGTAGATCTACATTTATAGTACATTTATAATACTCTAAATAATCTACATTTATAATAGTCTGTAGATCTACATTTGATTAACAGTTGGAACAGTACCAGATTCCCACAGACATATCTAACTGCATAAGAGAGGCTATTGCAGCCTTCTCCGACTTGGTGCTCTTCAAATGGATTAGATAAAACATGCAGTAAATTTACCAATTGAACCTACAAGTTGTGGATAATGAATATTATAGTCAAACCCCTGAAAGTGCCAGGCTGAGGACTCTGTGCACCTGCTTTTTTAGGGTCCTATGGCTGTTTTGAATAGCCACTAGCTTCCAATGAAGGGATGGTCCCCTAATTCTCCCCTCTCCCTATTTTTATTGAGAAACAGCAGAACAGTATTTTGACACATTCTTGAAAGAACACCGAATTAGAACTCTGTTGATTCCACAGCGATTTAGATACATAAAACCCCGATAAAGAAGGAAAGTAATCTCATGCCATTAGTTTTATTACCCTCCAGAGGAGCTCTAACTGATGTTCGCAGTTGCCGGAGAAGGCAATGGATGCGATGCCGTTCCCCAATCGTGACTCTAGAACAAAGGTGAGTCAAATCAGACGGCTTTCCTGCGTCAACCCTAAGAGAACCCGGACGCGCCCAAGTCAATGCATCCCGAAGTCTCAAAGGAAGGAATTCGCATCCCGGCAGGTTGGACTTGCAGCCTCGCTTAGCGAACAAAAGGAGTAAAGGCAACCCCGACGCTGAGCAACGCCGGCTGCCCGGGGAGCAACCCGACGTTGCAACTGGCCCTAGTTACAAAGAGTTACAGAAGAAGCCAAAATCACTGACTTACTTCGCCTGGCTATTGGGCGTTAAGGACCCGAGCCTGGTTTCTCCCACAGGCTGGAAGCTGCTGTGATTTTCGGGCTGATTTAGTTGCTCCAGAGAAGAGGAGAAGCAGTAGTAGCAGCTGCTGCTCTGCACGGGAGGAGAGCAAAACCACCCGCGAAAAAGGAAGGCGTGCCAGAGCCGTCTTTCCGCAGCCGACTTCAGCAATCGACGCTCCACATCATCCAACCACTCCCACTTGGAGCAGGTCCGGAACGGCCGCCCGCCCCTGCTGTCTCCCCACCCCGGCTGGGTCCGGGGATTGCAAGGCAGTTCCTCCCCTGAAAGCGGAAGCAGGATTTCCAGGCGCTGCCCTCCAATTCTTACGGATCTCGACCGCCCTGCTGTACCTACGGGAGAATCTCATTTTCCTTCCTTTTGGCTGGGCTTCACTGGTAGCACAATAATACGGTTTTCGACTGCTCTACAGCCACTTCTTGCTCCGGAGAAAGTTTAATCGAACTCGGTGTTCTCGTATGATGTTAAAATGTTATCCAAAATACATTTTAGGGTTCTATTTATCTCCTATTGTTTTAGATGTACGTGATTAACGAAACCAAGCCTGAAACTGCAGTAAAGAGTACAGTAATTGTAGCAAGAGCAGAATGATCTTATGGATATCCTTATTCAGGTTTCTTAAATCACGGTTGCGCTCCAGTTCACGTGTACTTGAAGATTTCTCGGTGCAGACAATTGTGCCTCTCTTTGAGGCAGGCTGTGCGGTGACGTCACAGATTTTGCGTAAAGCAAGGGCTAGTCAGGGCTCGTCAGGCGTTTGTTTCTATAAACTGAAAGTCGGAAAACGCATACATTTAAATTATAATTATATCCCCGTTCTATCAGTGTTTCTGATTTCGAAGAACTCGAACGAACAACCTCGAAAAGGCTAGTCTCTTAAACTGTGGTCACATACACCTGAGTGAGTCTGCTTGTAACATTCCTACTGCAAATACTCTTCTGAGGTTTCAGGTTTTTTGTATCATGTGAACCTAAAACAAGTATTTTATTGATTTACTGAAATGCTCTAATTTATAGCATTTGGATTAAAATAATCCAAGATGACAGCCAGTTTTGAATTCAAACAATACAGTAATGTGCTGGGTGGGAGGTGGAAGGTAATATGTAATAACATCGAACCAGCCTATTTGCAGGACTACCTCTCCCCCACTGTTTTTGCCTGCTCCTTCAGGTTTAACAGGGAGGGCGTGCTCCAGATTCCCTCCATCAGACAATGTCATCTTGTTAGACCCCAGATCATGTCTGTTTTGTGGCTGATTTGTGAAACAGCACCTCCCTTAGAGATCTGTGTGGCCCCAAGTCTTCTGTAAGGCATTGAGACCTGGTTGTACCCCCAGGCATTTGTGCCAGGAGGCAAGGTGAATCTCTTGCTGATGTGGCTTTTTATTTTGGGATTATTTTAACTGGGGTCTTGTGACTGTAGTGTTATGTTTTCAATCCTTGTGAAGTACTCCACCCAGAGTCATTATTGTGAAATGCGTGATCTGTAAATAGTTAAGTTTTGTGCTTGCTCTGAAGTTTACATCTGACTATGCCATACACCTGACTTAGGTGATTGGTAGAAAATTAGGCATGTGTGGGCGCATGTGGATCTTGATGCTTGGCAACTAAAAGAACAAGTCCCTGCATGTTTTTGCCAAAAAAAAATTTAAGTGGTTTGCTCCTGTCATCTTAGGACTGAGAGAGACGATGGACCCAAGCTCTGCACATCCTGGTTGGTAATCATGAAAGGAGTCATAGAATGACCAAGCCAGATTCAAAACATGTATATTTATATGTCTTGTTTAATTAAGCAAACAATTAGCTGCTGTCTCAAGCAGTTTGGAAGAATATGTGAGGTAGCACTATCTAGTGCTGGTTTGACTAAAACACATTTTAATTTTTAGTAAGAAATATCAAACTGATTATAGGCATGTCATACAGAATAACTAATGAACCATGTTTTAATCTAATTTGTTAAGTGAATTCAGTCTATGTGGTGGGTTTGGTTCAGTCTGTTGTGCAAATTCAGAAGATTAGGTTAATTGGATAACTGATTCTGTTTACCATAGGTAAACTCAGTTTGAACACAACTTTAGGACTCTGTTCATAGATCTATATAAGGTGTAATCTAACATCTATAGAAGTTGTTGGAAAGGGAATTTGGAGGTCTCCTAGAAAGCTGGAATAGTAATAGCACTTAGATTTGTATACTGCTCCACAATGCTTTACAGCACTCTGAGCAGTTCACAATAATCTGGGTCCTCATTTTACCAACTTCAGAAGGATGGAAGGTTGACTCAATCTTGAGCCTATCAGGATAAAATTCCAGACTCTGGCAGAGTTTGCCTGCAATACTGTATTCTAACTGCACCACCAGGACTCTTGACCAGGGACCATTGACCATCACAAATTACTGTCCAACCCAGTGGTGGGATTCAATTTTTTTTACTACCGGTTCTGTGGGCTTGGCAGGCATGGCTTGATGGGCGTGGCAGGCGAAGGATACTGCAAAATCCCCATTCTCTCCCCTCCCCATGCTACTAACCTGCTTTCCAGCTCCATTCTCCTGTGCAGGGCAACAAAAGAAGACCCAACCAATCAGCTGGGACTCGGGAAGCAGAGAATAGATGGGGGTGGGGCTAGTCAGAGGTGGCATCTCTGAAGTACTCAAAATTTCCGCTACCAGTTCTCCAGAACTGGTGAGAACCTGCTAAATACCACCCCTGGTCCAACCTTTATTTGAAAATCATCAGTGATGCCTATTCCTTTGCTTAATAGCAACCACAATCAGGAAATGACTCATTTACTCCTTATTTTGAACCTGAGTCTGTTTCTAAACTACAGTGACTGTTGAGTTGGGTGCCACCTATCTTGTATTTCCACATCTGGTTTTTCTTGTCTTAGTGCAGGGGTGTCAAACTCGTGGCATCACATCACATGATGTATCTCGACTTTTTCTCCTTCACTAAAATGGCGTGGGCATGGCCAGTGCGTGATGCATCCGGCTCGTGGGCCATGAGTTTGATGCCCCTGTCTTAGCCATGTATAACTCTGCATTTCTTCTAATTAAACTGAATTTTACTGGAAAGAGGCCCAATGTTCAAGTCTTTCAGGATCCTTTTGAACCTTGAACCTTCATGTAGATAGCTGCGGATAATAGCTGTGCAGTCCCAGGAAAAAGTGTGGCTGTTTGGGGGAACTGCAGTTAAATGCTGTGCGAGTGCCCTATGGGATTTAGAAGTTTGATTTTTATTCTCCACTAGCACAGCAAAGAAAAGAAGAAATTAATATTTTCTATTTTAATATTTGTTATATATTTATTTATGTAACATAAATAACAAGGAAGGAATGCAGAATCTTTTCTGATGCTAGACTAAAATATATAGTCAATTCAAAATGGATAGGATATGAGACTAAAGCCACCATGTGTGCAACAGGGCCATACAATGGACAAAGGGGCCAGCTTCCCTGCTCAGCAGGGCAGCGTCAGGGAATTTAAAAACCGGCCTTAAGGTTCGAATCCATGTATGTGTTGGATGTAGTATGTGTATGTATTGGGAATTATACCATGTAATTAAAATTATCTACCATGGATTAGCCCATTTTCTTCTTTTCTATATCATCCTTCCTGACCTAAGCTTGGTGCTCAGTCCGCTTTGTTTGGGCTAATGAACACTATACTGGTGTTTCAACGTAGAAAATGGAAACTCAGATCTCTATTTCTCTGATTCTCATTTAGTGGAGCAGTTTTTCACCAAGGTAACCCGATAGGTGAAGCATTTTTTGGGTTTCAGATCGGAAATATCAGCCCTAAGAAACATAATATTCTATTATTTCTATGTGAAATAACATTACATTAATGTAGTCTGTCAAAGGAAGATATTTCCCTTGCCAATCCCACTATTGTTTGGCTGCCTATTTGCTCTCTGCTGTACTCATGCTTGGATGACATGGTTGCTACTCTTTCTGCGTGAAGTTTCATTTTCATCTTTCTGTCCAGGTTAATTCTTCCTGTTCCACACATCAGTTTGCTTCTTCCTGGTTAAACTTCTAATCTCCATTTTATTTGTAAGTTTTAAACAAAATTTACTTAAGCTTCATACCGGTTGGTAGATGCTGAGTCATGAGAGTATACTTGCCCTTGTCTTTAGCTCAATCTGTTATCCCACTCTAAACAAGATATTGAAATTTCTTTAATGATTTCATAACAGTCTTATAATTAATCTGCTGATATACCTGAGCTTTTTAAAGTTTCTTGTCTTACAAGGACAACTTTAATTAGCACATGAATGTGAAGATCAGAAACCAAAGAAAAATTGCAATTATCAGTGTAGAACTAAAACATACAGTACCAAATTGGATATCCCAGAAACAAATCAACTTAGGTGGACTAGACTACAAGTGTGGCACAAAATATGTGTTTGATTTGTTGCAGGTGGCCTAGCTTTTTCTTTATTTTTTTAAAGCCCTACCATAATGTCTCGATGCAAGGCTGGCTTGAGAAAAGGAAGGGGGGAAGGAGACAGGAATTGGCCTAATAAGCTATGATTGCTTATGACATGCAAGAATTTTCCTAGTTTTTAAAAATTGTTCAAGAAGCCTAATTCAGGACTTAAGCTCATATAAAAATTAGAAAAGAATAAGCTCCCCACTTTTATTGCCAACTTAGACTGAGATAAGTTATTGCACTGTATATATATTGACCATCCCTTTCTGTCTCTTAGTATGTTTGTGATATGGCTTTTTCTCCAAGTTGAGATCACCTTCTTGTCTGTTTTGCTCAGAAAATATTTGGTAGCATCCAGTTCTCCTGATGAATGTGCTTTATTCAATGCCTCCTTTTTTTGTTTTTTGTTTTAGACCACAGTCTCCCACAGCCCCACTGGGACAGAACTAGCAGTTTACTGGACTGCAGTAATCTTTCTTCTTGACAACAGCCTGTTTTTCAGGCGACCTTCTGGAAGCGGTGGAAAGCTGAATTATTAAGGGTTACATTGCAAGAGCTTAGCCATGTAGATTTAACTACTTTAACAAGTAATTGAAAAGTTGAATCATGTAGATTGGACAACTGTGCATGTTGCAAAGATTTCATGTTAATACTTGGCACACTCTTCTGAGTTTATCATAGGCATATCCATATAATCAAAGACAGGTAAACATCTCCCTATAAGCCAGTTCTGCTGTTGGGAAGGGAGATTTTTTTTAGTATTGTTGGTGGGCAGATTTTACATGGGCTTTAGAGCAGGCAACTGATGGAAGGAAGGAAGGGAAGGGAAGGGAAGGGAAGGAAGGAAAGGAAGGAAGGAAGGAAGGAGCACTTTTACGTGTTGCTGTGGAACAACAAGTTGAACTGTATTTACTAGTCTAGTCCATTTTTTCTCAAACTTAGCTACTTTAAGATAAATGAATTTCAACTCTGAGAATTCTCCGGCCTGCATAGGTAAGTCCACATGTTGCTAAGGATGAGAAATATTAGTCTAATGAAATGTGCTGAATGAGTACAAGAATAACATGTTCAAATAACAGAGAAGCAGCTGAAATGCTGTAGTAGGAGGCATTTCTATGCAGCCTCTCCTGTCTTCCATCTCTAATTCTGAAGGCCAGGAGGATTTAACAGTGGCTTAAACATCCCTGTCAGGCTTATTTAACACGCAAAGCCATAACCAAGGAAGTAAATCTTCTAAACATGAGTATCAGTTGTGATTAAGGTATGTTTCTCAACCACAATGTAATCCATGACCTAGATCTGCAAGTCACACTGGGCTTAATTAAGACTAGCCTGGGCTATACGTGTACATATGGACATGGGCAGTTTTCCAGAAAGATAAAAGTGTTTTTTTCCCTCTATACTAAAGGAAATTTACAGGCATTTTAAAAAGATTTTTTTAAAAAAAGCCCACAGAAGGCTTATTAAATAGGACAGAGAAATCTATTCAGCTGTACAATGATCAAAGGGTATCGGTCTTTAGTACACAGCAGTCCCGTTTGATGAGACAAACTTGTAGTAGTTAGAAGGAAGTAGGTGGGTACAATCTGTGAAGTAAATATCACCTGGGTACAACCTGTGAAGTAAATATCACCAAGTCATAGCTTTAGATTAGACTGTTAAGGGTGAGTTTGCCATTTGATCATTAGTTGAATGTACACACATGTGCATTAATGTGGCTTGTTTGGGTCATGCTTTAGCATGGTTTTTAGCAAACCATGGTTTAGTGTAATGCATGGAGCCAGCTGTGGCTTAAATTATGACCTTATTATGATGCTTAGATCAGAGCTTGTGGTTGAAATGGCCAATAAGATGCCTTTAGAGATTCTGAATTATCATCCCAATTAGAACATCCAGGAATTAGGTAAATATATTTTCCTCTTCATTTATCCCAATACTGGTTGCATCTCTTCCTGGCAGAAGTGGTCAAATTTTGTATGCACCTGAGGCACAGCAGGCCTTCTCTAACAGCAAAAAGTACAATCATTTTCTCATGAAGCTTTCTTTAGTATGTGGCCCAGATGGCGGAGTAGCACGGTGAGCTGGAACAGGATTGTATTCTCAGGTTCAGAGGTGCCAGAATTTGATATTCAGAGCAGAATTTTAAATATTCTCTAGGTTCATTTTACATTTAAATGATCTATTCAGCAGGCTCATTACCCATTTGTCCTGGTTCATCCAATACTAGGCTTTAAAAAAAAAGCCTGCAAATGTCTTGTTGCATTCAAAGCAATACCTCACAAAAGCTTTAGGTCCTAATTTATGGCTGATGGCCTGGGAAGCAAATGCAAAGAGATAGGCCATGTTATACCTGGCTGCCACCCATAGTCCTAGTCTTCTTAATAATATGACAAAACAGCTTACATATAAAATCACAAAAGAAAACAAACGCTGGTTTTTGCAGTATACTAAACCCATATCATACAAACTATTTGTTTAACATGTGAACAATAGCAGTGGTTCATGAATCATGGCTTTATGTTTTAGCATGTTACAGCAATAGGATTTAGACCTATATACTGCTCCACAGTGCTTCACAGCACTCTGTACAGTGTCAGCATATTGCCCCCAACAATCTGGGCCCTCATTTTACTGACTTCAGAAGGATGGAAAACTGAGTTAATACCGAGCCGGTTAGGATCAATCTCCTGGCAGTGGACAGAATCAACTTGAAATACTACATTCTAACCACAGTATTATATGAAACCAGCCAACTGTTTTAGGAATAAACAATGGTATAGCATGAACTAGAGTCACCCAGGTAAGAAAAGAAATAGGGTGGTCACTGAAATGAGTGCAGCTCAATAGATTAAAATAGTTTATGAATCCAGTTAATTTACCTGCCAACCTGAAAATCCCTGCTGGAAACTAGGAGAGAGAAAAGATTTAAATAAGCAACAGAAGAAGAGGGCTATTAATCTACTAAAAGGTACATTTTTAATAGTAAACATTCTTTATTCCAAAAGCAGAATTCCAAAAGATAAGAATTTGTATATAAAAAGGCATTTTATATTTAAATTTTCTTTTAAGATAGCAGAATCCTTTACCTTATTGCTAAAAGTGAGTCCCATTAAAATCTTGTTCCCTGGGTATACAATAAATATTAAATGGTAGACTCTCGTTAACAATAGGGAGCCTACTGACAATGACAAATTATAAAACATTGTTATAAAAATCTCCTAACTTAGCACAACCCAAACTAATATTGCATCAAGATTTTAAAACAGAAGTGGCATTAATTTATGCAGATAGTTTTCTCTAAATTTAAATATCATCCCTTTATAATTATCAGACAATCCAATTTATACTTTGAGAGGGCATTCTGTATCTGGCTGTTTCTAGATGAATGATACACACTCCAAAAGGACTGATTTCTGGTCATTTCCATGCTCCTCCTTAGAGCAAAATCAATGTTTTTGGAGAAACCATGAGAACAAGCTAGAGGAGTGGAGAGTCTATAGACTCTCCAGTTGCAAGGCAACGAATGCCAAGTTCACCCCGGTGCAGATAACACAAACCAGATTGCAGAGAGAAGACAAGCCATGAAACTTGAAGAACTTCTGGCGCAGGTGCCGATATTTGCCGTCCTTCTCCTTCAGAAGTTGGTAAGCCTCTCGCTGACCTGAACTTCCCACTTCCTGTCCGAGCCCATGCTCCTTTTCAATCTCTTGCATCTTAAGCATGGTCTTGGTGGTGACTTGGGAGAACCAGGAGGCATTAGTGGCAACCAAAATGAGGCAAATAAAAAAGAGTGTGATCTATAAGGAAGACACAAAGTATCATGACCACTTCTGGATTCCAATATGCTATATGTAATTTTCTTGGAGTCTTTTTTTATATGAGTTCTGGAATTACATTCTTATTTCTGGAAAAATTAAAGGGCAGTTGATGAACTTGATTTTCCTCAATTTTAAGAGTCAATTAGCTACGTAGTCTAAAAAGAATTAATAAAAATGATGTATATATTTTAAATTTATTTTAAATTAACTTCCCACCAATATTCCTTCACAATTGTATGAGGTAGGTTGCTGACAGAATGTGATTGGCCTAAAGTTAGAGTCAGTTTTCTACATTACACCCTATTTATTATATATTATATATATTATATATATTACATATATTATATATATTATATATATATATATATATATATATCTCTCTCTCTCTCTCTCTCTCTCTCTCTCTCAAAGGAACTAGTGCAACATGAATACTAACTTTCCTATGCCTAGGATCAGCTCTAACAAAACACCAGTGCTTCAGAAATATTGCAAAATCTGCTGGCCAGGAAATACTTATCAATCACTTGTGTTCTTGACATTTGGCTCAGTACACAGATTATTTCTCATGATCCAAAAAGATTGTGGTGAAAAATTAAGGGGAGCGATGTTTCAATTAATTCTTTAAGGACATTATCAGATATATATGTGGTTCATATATACACATAACATCTGTATGCTTTCTCCAAGATTTTTATTTTATTGCCTCAAAACAAACTTGAGGAGCTAAATACAATGATTTTCTTCTTGAGAAGAAAATGATAGTATTGCGTAGTATCTTTTTCAACCTCTATGATCCTATCATTTTGGTTTGTTTTGTTGATCTTGAGTACAGTTAGCTGCCAATAAGGTGATTACATGTCAACTCAAAACAGGTTTTTTCAGTGCTGAACAATATTCAGATGCTTCCCTGATATACTCATGTTTAACAAACAGGGAAGTAGATATATACAGACTATATTTTTACTGTGAATGGTGGAAAAAAAATAGAAGATGGGCTCCAGCATGAGTCCAAAACCATTGGTCCCAGTGACCAACCCAGATTGGATCGTGAAAAAGATTATAACATCCCACCATTCACTAAATATATTTAAAGCCCCAGGCAATTATTCTGCTTCATGTCCCAGCCCCACGTATTTTCTTCTGTCAAAAGTTCTTCTTAGAAGAAAAATGAAAAAGATAAATAAAAAAGGTAAGTAAAACTCATATCTTTTGAGGCAGCACTACAGTTGTACTTTGAAAGCCCCCACCTTATCTGCCCTTAAGAATTTCTCTCCAGGATTCAGATGTTGTGCTAGACAAGAATCTGGTTTGTTTAGTTTTAGATTAGCATGTTGCATGAACACAGCCATTGAAGCATGACAGTCACTTCAGTGTTCTTACTCTTGTTGCTCTTAGCATGACAGAGAAGACTGTTTGGTAAGAAATGAAATCATTTATTTATTGTATTCTATATTTGAAAAATATGCCCAGAATTATTTAGAAAGATCTTGTAATGCTGCACCTATTATCCTGGGATCTACTCTGCATAACAAAATTACATGAAACAAGAAATTAGAGTAACACACTCATACTCAGATTTTTTCAGAGGTGGGAATGGTGATGAAATGAAAAAGCATTACATGCTAAGTGTTGTAATGTCTTTCTTTAGTAAAATATTACAAAATATATGTTAATTCAGTAGGGCTCTTGATTAGTTGATAAATTATAAAAAAGGGCTTTATGGCATTTTAAAGATAATCAAATTTATTATAGCATATGCTCATATTTAAAGTGCCACAAAATATTCTGCTGCAAAGGTTATACATAACTATCCATCTATCCAAGAATTATTAATTTACTATGATGCATTTTATGTGAACCTTTGCTTTTCTTCTGAAATATAGTTGTGAAGGCTGGGAGCAAAGATGCAGGGAAGGAATGAATATGATAGTGTTCTAAATACACCCTCTGAGTTGGAATATTCTGGAAGATTTAGAAATGTTATACACTGAGGACAGGGAGAAAGAAAGCAGAATTGCAATCCTAAACCAGTTTATTCAGAAGCCCACTAAATACAGACAAATAGGGACCTCTTCAATTTGTATTATCTCTGTTTATCCTTTATGAATGTCACTATGTCACTATCATTCTGCTTATCAAATCATTTAACCAAGAAGGCTGCCAAAAGTTCATCTCATAAGAACCTGGCCATGGATTTGTATATAGATGTAGAGCATTCTGAAACTAAAATTATTACCCAGAGAAGGAAGCATCAGTGCCTTTCCACCATCAACAGCTATCACTTGTGTAGCTATAGAATTGAATGGGTAATTGTATGTCTTGTAATGTAAATATATCTACCTGTATATGCCATTACGACTATCTTTAATCTGAAGCAGCTGGTTCTGCAAAGGTCCTAGGGAAGGGGTGTCAAACTTGATTTCATTGAGGGACACATCAGGGTTGTGTTTGACCTTGGAGGGCTGAGGTGGGCGTGGCCATGGTGGGTGTGACACGGGACATGAATTGCGGGCACCTGTGGTGGCCAAGTGCTAAGGCAGGACTTCCCTGAGACCCTCACTCACTCTCATTATAACCTTCCTACCTTCCTTCCTTCTATCTATCCATTCATCCGTCTTTTTCTTCTTTTTCCTTCCCTCTTCATTCTCCTTTCTTCTTCCTTCCCCTCTTTCCTTATTTTTCCTTCCATGCTCTCTTTCCTTCTCTTTCTTTGTTTTTCCTTTCCCCTTTCTGCTCTTCTGTCCCTTTTTGCATGCTCAAATGCAAAAGAGGAAACACTTCTCCTTTTGTTTTGTTTTTAGTTTGTTTTAATAACCCTCTGCCAGTGAAAATGGAGGGGGGGGGGCATCCGCACCCTGCCTGGGCCCCTTTTTTGGCCGTGACAGCCTCCTGCAGCTCTCTGCCTGCAAAAACATAGCGGGAGGCGCATGTGCCCCCAAGCTCCATTTTCACTGGTAGAGGCACCATGGTCCTTTGCTGTTTCCAGGCCGGCCCCATCAGCCAGATTTAAACATCCCACAGGCCGGATCCCACCCATGGGCCTCAAGTTTGACACCCCTGTCCTAGGGAGATAGGAAGAACATGGAAGAATATACATGAAAAAGTATCAGAGCAATAAAATGATAGAAAAAGATGGACTTAGAAGGCACTATTAAATAGGAGATAATGGAAGTCTTCTAAGAGATCCAATTTGAACAGTGAAACTGCTTAGGTCAATGAAGCCAAGAGGATTTTTTAAAGAATAACAAGATCTCTCAATCTTAGATGAGTTGGGAAATTTGAATGCTGATATGATGACAAGCTGAAGGCATTTTCAGAATGTGCCTATATAACTTTCTGCCTGCATGCTTGCCCCTGAATGTAAAACTGCAGGATTTTAGATCATTAATTGCTACTTACCTGAACAGTTTCTCTGGTGCTGAGAAGTTCCCGTGGATGGTATGCAGCAAATATGGCAAGATTAAGGAATGTGCAGCCAAGTAAGGTATAGAAATAGAAGGGAAACAATTTGCCCTGTACCAGGCCAAAGGTGTGCCGGCTCACAGTTCGGAAAAGAACAAAACCTAGAGACAAAGTAAGGATGAGTTATATGGGGAAACATATCCTTTTCTTTAAATAGTGGGAGAAATTCAGATTTCTACATAATACTCTTTGATATGGCCCAAGGGCTAATCAATAAAGAACAGAACATAAAACACGTTTTTCTACATTAAAAATAGAGAAAGCTACTGGCAAATTTGGAAAACATGGTTGTTTCTCTCCTTCCAACTCATATTTCCTCTAACTCAGCCTTTGTCATACAGAAGAATAACATTCTAAATTAGCTCCCTACCTGCCCTACATACATACCTGCAATGAAGGTTACCCATATCTGCATTCCCCAGGCTGTAGAGAGGAGAAAAAGCTGGGTGATTCTGATAAGACCACTTGGCTCACCTTCCGTCGGCATCTCTGAAGCAAGACACATAAACATGGAAGAAAAGGAGTGAGAAAAGGGAAGAACAAGGAGACATATTGAAGGGTCTTTCACCTGGTCTTAGCCATATTGCTAAGTCCCTGATCATTGCCCAAAATGTGTAATATGGTTCCAACTATTCTGTGATGGAAAACATACCAAAAATATGTTTACTTTTGGATAGGCTCTGAATTGTATATGTATACATAAAGGACTTTTTAAAAAGGTAGTAATTGTTTTACTATCTATTTTGATTAATTACTGCAATTCATTTCAACATGTCAAATCCTCAAACATTTACCAATGTTACTTCTGACAATGTTATCAAGATGTATCTCATTTTTTGCTAATGGGGATATAAATCATGGGAACCAGTCATATTTTAGTTGTATTGAAGGTCTAAACATTAATCTCCCTTCCAAAGAACCTCCCACTGCACAAAATAGCAGCAGGCAGGCAGTGATAAGAGTTGGAGAGGCAAGCAGGCAGGCATGAGACAAAAGTCACTTGCTCAACGCTGCCTGCTACTCTGCCTAAAACAGCAGCACTCTTAATTGCCAAGAGACTAGATTAAATTTAATCTCCCCACACCTGCTCTAGTAGACAAGGCCTGGTTTGCTTATTTACACACTAAAGTGGAGGCAGGAAAGGGCCATCTCTCTCTCTCTTTTTCCCTTCCTCCCTCCCCCTCCTTCTCTCTCTATCCTATTTGTAAAACAAGCAGTCTAAAGTCATTTACAGGTAAGTCAGTCAGTTATCAGTCCAGGGATAATCCAATAACAAAGTCCAGTTCAGTATCAGACTTACATCAAATCCATGAATATCAGTCAATTATGAAAAATGGAGGAACGGCAATACTCTCCAACAGAAGGAAAACAGAGACTCAGACTCTCTTCTGAGACTAAGAGTAAGACAACCCAGGTTTCTGGCTCCATTTTATGGCCGTTTGAGAAACCACACCCAATTGCAGTTTTTTTGCTCTTAAAGAGACAGTATTAAAATGTCTATCCTGGTTTATATATTTCCAAGCCAAATACCTGTTAGGTGACTTATATTCCTAACACATTTCATAAGAGAGTGACTCGGGTTGGTATTACAGCACTTAATTAGAAAACCATTATGTGTTTTCATAAATATAAGTGAAAATTATTATTAAGAACTAAAAAATACACAAAACAAGATATATCAGACACAGTATGGGAGCCTTGCAAGATCTCCCTAGTCCCCTAGGACACCAAAGCCTGAAAGCATAGTCAGGACTTGTTGAATGATAAGAGGGGTGGTGCTAATCTCACTTCTGGGTGGTGGTGGGGGGTGAAGATTCCATAAGGCGGGTGCTGCAATGTGGTGAGCTCCTGTTACTTGCCCCAGCTCCTGCCCACTTAGCAGTTTGAAAGCATGCAAATGCAAGTAGATTAACAGATACCATTTTGGCGGGAAGGTTACAGCATTCTGTGTGCCTTTTATAGCCATGCTGGCCTCCTGATTATGAGTATCTTTGGACATTGCTGAGTCCCTCAGTCAAGAAACGGAGATGAGCACTGTGTCCTAGAGTTGGACATAACTGACAGGGAAACCTTTAGCTGTTTACAACAGAGAAGGCCTGCCTCCTGGGATCTGCCAAATGTAAATTCCCTGACAGATAGGACTTGCAGCATGTCTTCTCTGTCAGATCTGATGTTATGGGCAGTCCCTCAGATAATCTGGCCTCATGCCAAGAAGAGTTTTAAAGATCAACATCAGCACCTTAAAGTAGGGGCAACCAGAAGCAAACTGGCAACCAATATGTACTTTTCTAGGAATACATATAACTGCCTGCATCACTGCTTTCTGCACAGATGAAGCTTCCAGATAAGTTTCAAGGGCAATCATATGTAGAGCACATGACAGAAGTCGGAATGGGAGGTAACTAGGTCATAGGTGACAGTGAGCAGAGCCCCTTCCCCCCACCCCATCCAGGAACTTTGCACACGAAGTTGTGCAAAGGCCTTCCTAGCCACAACTTCCACCTGTTCTTTTGAGTAAGAATTGTGAGTTAGAAAGGACCTCAGACTGCACATGGCATAGTCCTAGAACTGGAACTTTTAAGTCGCTCAGTCTTGCCAGGGTTCAGCAGAAGGCTGTTGTTCCCCATCAAGACCCTCACAGCCTCCAGGCATCAGGATAAGATACCCACGGTATTACTTAATTCTCCAGCAGCAGAGATGTACAATTAAGTGTCATCAGCGTGCAGTACTGATGATACCTCATCCTGTGGCTGCAGATGAGCTCACCCAGTGGCCTTAAATAGATGTTGAATAGGAGAAGAGCGAGCATAGAACCCCTGTGCCATCCCATATGGTTGGGGGCTGTTAGTGGGATCTCTCTTCCCCTACCATCAACTGGAATCAGTCCCGGAGAAAGAAAGTAGAACAGCACAACACTGTGTCTCCCCCACCCCCTGAGCCAATCCAGAATTGATGGTATCAAAAGGTGCAGGGAGGGAGGTCATGTAAGGCAAGGATGGTTGCACAATTATCATCCTGTTTTCACCAGAAATCATCCATTTTGAATTTTTAAAAATGGAGGGGCGGACTGGCTGTGCTTCAAGGCGAAATGTTCTTCAACTGCTAGCTTTATTTTCCTGAGGTTTTAGGTTTGTGTGGCTACATAGATTTGATTCCAACCCTAAACTCTGTCTAGGTTTATAAGCCATTTAACTTATTTTAGCCCAATATTTCCTGGCCCCAGCCTGTGGTTCATTTATGGTTCAGCATGTTTTGGGGACCCCAAAAATGTTAAGTATTTTGCCTTCCTGTGAAAAGTGTTGTCTGATTAACACTTTCTTGGTGGCATCCATGATTCTTTCTCAAAATCCCAAATGTTCCATCAGCCCCTAAGGTAGAGAGAGGATGGCTGAGTTTCTGTGGAATTAAACTAATTTTCTAGTACACAAAACCATACCTTGAACGATTAACATGAACACTGGCTGCATATCTAAACTATGATTGGCTGTCGTATTTACTACCCAAAGGAAGTACTGTCGACACAAAGCGGAGCTCTTCAAACAAGCCTTGATGAATGCCAAAGATTTTGAGGCAATTCACTTCCAAAAACCATTGCTCGGTCCACGCTGCCTTGACATCTCCGCCCCACAAAGAAGCCCGCTGTTTCGGGGGCGGTGCAGAGTGGGAAGGAAGGGGCAAAGTTGAAGGCAAACTCGGGAAGTGGGAAATCACTGAACTTGATAAGCTGGAAAGGGAGAAAGCAGCTTTCGCAATGTACAAGAGCCTAAAGAGACAATCCCGCACACGAATCTTGCTTTGAAAGGCAGAAGACTGCCGGATTCAAATGCGCTCTCCCTCCCCCAGAAAAAGCAGCGTGAATGCTGCTCTCTTCCCTGCGCTGATCTCGGAAAGAGCACCCAGGCCACGCTGCCCCAACCGCGCCGCGATTTCCCCAGCAATCACCCACCTCTTCCGACTCTTCACTGCAGCGCCTCGGGTAGTGACTTTGCCCCCGTGCTACTTAGCAAGCAGCCCCCGCCCTCTGCATTCAGAAGGAGTAGCGTCACGAAGGGAGGCGTGGCCACGGCTGGCCGCGCCCCTTTGTTTGCACATTGAAACGCTGCTTAAACCCTCTTAAGCGCTTTCTGGTTTGGGCCAGGAGAGCTACAGAGCTGGATGATGGACGGGAAAATGGTCACAACGGTAAAGGAGTCGCGGGGTAGTGTAGGGCAGATCCCAAGGGCAGGAATTCAGGATGGGCTGGAAGAGGTGCCCCAAAGCCCTTTTCTCCCCCTGCTCCAGTGGTGCAAATCTTTCTTCACACCTCCTTTAAGCACCGCAGCCTTCCTGCTACTTCATTCCTGCCTAGAAAGCCTGAAGTGCTGATCCTGGATCAGTGCACAAAAGGGAATGCTGAATGACAGGCCGTCCCCAGCAAGAAACTGTCGGAACTTAGTCTAACACATATAAGAAAAATAAAAAATATAAATAAAAGAAACAATAGGACAGGGCCAGTAGGCACACTGGTGCGCTTATGCACGCCCCCTACAGACCTCTTAGGAAAGGGGTGAAGTCAATAGTAGACAGTCTAAGGTTAAAGTTTTGGGGGTTTGGGGAAGAAACCACAGAGTCAGGTAGAGTATTCCAGCCATTGACCACTCTGTTGCTGAAGTCGTATTTCCTACAATCAAGTTTGGTGTGATAAACTTTGAGTTTGTATCTATTGTTTACTCTTGTGTTGTTATGGTTGAAGCTGAAGTATTCATTGACAGTTAGGACATGGTAATGTATGATTTTATATACTATGCTTAGATCAGACCGAAGGTGGCGTAGTTCTAGGTTTTCTAGGTCTAGAATTTCGAGTCTGGTGGCATAAGGTATTCTGCAACAAGTAGAGGAGTGGAGAACTCCTCTTGTGAAATATTTCTGGACTTTCTCAACTGTGCTAATATCAGATACATAATGTGGTTTTCAGACTGATGAGCTGTATTCGAGTATTGGTCTAGCAAATGTTTTGTATGCTCTAGTTATTAGTGTAATATTACCAGAGAAAAAGCTATGTATGATTAGGTTAACAACTCTTAATGCCTTTTTGGGTATGTAGTTACAGTGGGCTCTAGCACTTAGGTCATTAGAAATGAGTACTCCAAGATCCTTGACAGAGTTTGGATCATCAACAAAGTCTTGACTATTCAGCCTGTATTTTATTTTCTGATTTTTTTTGCCAATACGTAGGGCAGAGCATTTATTTGTTGAGATTTGAAGTTGCCTTTTGTTTGACCATTCTGATACATAGTCAAGGTCTTTTTGAAGGGTAGCAGTATTGTCTGTGGTAGCTTTACATCATCAGCGAAGAGAATGCAGTTGCTCTTGATATGATCACAGAGGTCATTTATGTAGAGTATGAAAAGAGTTGGTCCTAGAACACTGCCTTGGGGTACACCACTGTTGACTGGTACAGAATTTGATAGGACGCTCCCAATTTTGACCATTTGTTGTCTGTTTGACAGGAATGCTTCTATCCAGTTATGCAGGTGTCCAGAGATACCATAAGATTTTAGTTTTAGGAGTATTTCGCCGTGTACCACTACATAGACTTTACAGAAGTCTATGTAGATTGCATGTATTGCTTTGCCTTGATCAAGTTGTGTAGTCCATATGTTTTTGCAGTGTAATAGTTGCAGATTACGTGATAGTTTTTTCCTGAAACCAAATTGTTTATTAGAGAGTATGTTGTTTGTTTCTAAGTGAAGGATGATGGATTGGTTAATAATTGATTCCATGACTTTACAGGTGACGCAGCATAAAGAGATTGGTCTGTAATTTTCAACTAGACTGGGGTCTGCCTTTTAGAAGATGGGGATGACCGTGGCTTGTGACCATAGTTTTGGCAAGGAGCTGGTCCTGAAAGATTTTTCAAAGATTATGCTTAGAGGTTCAGCTATGGCAGTGGATAGCTTTTTTAAGAAATAGGCACATATTCCATCCGGTCCAATAGATAAGAGATGGTTTTAGATTGCGTAGTGCTTTTTCAACATTGTCTTCTATAAAATCGGTATGTATTAGATCATTGTAGTTGTCTGTGGTTCGACTAGGAAATACTGGGCATGATCCATTGCTGTTTACAAATACCAAAGAATATGTTAAAGAAGTTGGCTTTAATAGTGTCGTTGTTTCAGTCTTTACCATTAGGTCCTTTCAGGGGTGAGATGGACCTTGAGTCTTTTAGTTTGTTGTTTACAAAATTGTAGAAAGTGCGGGTGGAATTGGTGCGTAGAAGGTTTTCTTCTCGTTTAATGTGATAATTGGTGCATTCGGTTTTTATCTGGTGGCATAAATTTTTGTATCAGCTTTTGAAGTTGGCAACGTGACCAGATTTGTTTTTCCGCCAAAGTGATTTCTTTTTGGATTGAAGCTTCCTTATTGTTATGGGTAATTTGTTTTTTCTGGTTTTGGGAGTTGTTAATGGTACATATAGTTTGATGACTCTTTTGAGTTCAAGTAAAAATATGTTGTAATGGTCTTCTACAATATTGCATCCAGAGATAGAATTGCCAATCAAGGGATGAGAGATCGTTGTTTATAAGATCATAGTTGCCTTTTTTGAAGTTATAACTGGGGATTCCGTCGTGATGATTTTTGTGTGGACGTATTTTGAGACAAAAGTCAATCATGTTGTGGTCACTGTTGGAAAAGGGTTCTTTAATTTGTATTCCGTAAATTGAATTCAAAATATTGCAGAAGATGGGATAGAGGCAGTTGTTAAGTCTAGTGTTGTTGATTACTAGTTGTTCTACTCCCAGATTTGTTACTGCATTGTAGAAGGTTGCATGTGTGGGTTCAGTTGTAATTCGTTAAGGGTCCAGTTAATATGAAGTAGACTGAAGTCACCAAGAAAGTTAAAAGTGTGTGGGCAGGATGCTGCCCATGTTAGTAGTATATTTAGCTTGTTTGCATGTTTGATGTCATAATCAGGGGCTTTGTAACATAGTAAGAGCCAAAATGCTATATTTAAGAATAGTTCACAGATGATGGTCTCTGGAAGAGCAAGCTCCTGGGTAACTTGGATGTTTTTTAGATGTAGGGACTTTTTATACAAGATAGCAACACCACCTCTATGGATTTCACGATCTGATCGGTAAACGTGATAGTCTCTTACTGTGATAATGGAGTGAGGGAGAGATGTGTTGAGCCATGTTTCACAGACAAATATAATGTTGAATTTAGCCATAATTAGTAAGAGGAGAAATTCAGGTATTTTATTTACAAGGTTTCTTGCATTGAGTAGCTTGCATTTAAAGCCCGTTGTGGTTTTAAGGCCAGTTGTGGTTTCTTCTTAGTTTGGGGAGCTGAGGAAAAACACTGTCACTTAAAATTCACTGCACTCTCTATTGCTCACCAAGCTAAAGCACAGGCTGCATTCATACAAGACAATTCCTAAGATTTTGAATACTCTCAATTAGATACAGATTAACAGAGTTGGAAGGGACCTTATAGGTCATCTAGTCCAACTTGTCTCCCAAGCAGGAGACCCTATACCATTTCTGACAAGTGGCTGTCCAGTCTCTTCTTGAAAAGCTTCCAGTGATGAAGCTCCCACGATTTCTGAAGGCAAGCTGCTCCATTGGTTGATTGCTCTTGCTGGTCCTCTCCCAAAACCACTTGGATACTCCCATACTGTGTTGTTAGATTTCAGTTTTGGAATGATGAGTGAGGAACTTGGTAACACCTGCCTCATACCCTTGGATGGATGCTATAATTCTAAGGTATAATCTCGAGAGTGAATTTGATTAAATGGATAAAACTGATTTATAATTCACAAAAGGCAATTGTAAATTGAGATAATTGTAAATAGAGAAATTAACAACCTTGTGAGATATAGAAAAGGACAAGACACGGATGCCGTTGTTATTATTCATCTTAGTTGAATTGAATGGACTCGTAAAACCAGATTGCTGCAGTGGGGATGAAAAGTGGAATATATAAATTAAAGATGTTCGCTGATATTTGGTGATAATTTTGAAAAATTATTTGGAAGAAATGGAAATACAGAAAAAGTAAAGGATTTTGGTGCATTGATTGATTTAAAATTAATGAGAGAAGTTAACATGAGGGTGGATGAGCAAAAATACTGTTTTAATATTTAGGAAAAAAGTAAAATACTTGGTATTTAATATGATTAACATGAATTGCATATTATTTCAGAACAATTACATTAAGACCTATAAGATTTCAACAATTACATTAAGACCATTAAGAAGAACATACTAAGATAGAAAAAATGACCACTGTCATTGTTGGAAGGAATTCCTGTGATAAAAATAATTGATACCTGGTTTGACCGTTTAAGCAAAAGCAAAAATATATACAGTATCTAGGGCAAGGGAATAAGCTAAGTTAAATATAAAATGTGCTAAGATACAAAGAAACAAGGAGAATTGGAACTGCTTGGTTAGAAAGTGTATTTTGCAGTCTGCTGCTTAGTTCGATTAAAAGAGTGGGCGCTGATGAGAAATAAGATAATTTTAGAGGTGGAGGAGCATGACCTGAGATTTGGATGGCACAATTTTCTATGATGTGATAAAGTTAAGGTTAATATAGATTTTAAAATCACTATATTAGAAGTGCCATATTGAGAACACGGAATAAACCCAGAGGGTGGCAAAAATGCCTTTATGGGTCTCAGCATTTTATATAAAAGGAATAGCCAGCAAAGAAGGATAGTTAGCATATATGTAGCTATTACTGTAGAACAAGAACATGGAGAATATAAGATGAAATCAATAGATCAGTTGACTGGATTTAACTTTCAGTAGTTTTCATAGACACAGTTAAGAAAAATATTTAAGGTAGATAAGAGGACATTTGGAATTGAATAGCACAAGAGCAAATTTGAAATTGAATTATGTACAAATAATGAAGATGTAATTGCTGAAACATATAAACTTGTTGAAATTAGAAATGGAAAAAGAACAGGTGAAAGTATATGATAAGGATCAAACATAAAAGGTCATTTTATCATGTTTGGTGGACTTGTAAAATAGCTAGAAAATTCTGAGTTCATATACACACAATGATACAAAGAATTTTAAATATTAGCATGCATAACTTTGCTTTTGGGACTAATAGATAAACAGAAAAGAATTATGGAAGCGTGTTTTTATAAACAGTATGATAACTGCTGTGAGATTATTGTGCTATATGCACTCTGAAAGGTATTTCAGAAAGGTTCTGAAATACCCGCAATGGAGGAATGATTGATGAAGATAACAGAATTAACAGAGATAGCAACATTTACTTGTCTGATTAGAGAAAGGGCAATAATTATATTTATTAGTGACTAGAAGCATCTTACAGACTTTTTGCTGAAAAGAAAGCATGAACTAGTGATTTATGGGTTTGATAACTAGAAAGGGTAGACTACGGAAAGAAGAAAAATATTTTGTAACCTTAGAGAGAGGGTAAATATAAATGTAAGATCAGAAGCTGTTTCTTTATAACCTTTTCTTTTCTTTCTTTTCTTTCCTTATTCTCCATTTTTTTCTTTGCACTTTTTCACATTATTTTTTACTTTTTATTTCAAAATTTGTTTTTATTATGTTAAACTTTCTCTAATAAAAATTATATATATGATCTCAGAGGGTCCATTCAATTCTGTATGCCTTTCCAAGAGTAGTTAAATCCAGAGAAAATTAATAGGAAAATGCAATATGGAACTGAATAATACATGTTTAAGTTCAACAAGGTTTTTAAAAAATTTTTAAAGTGAAATTAAAGTATTGTGCCCTACATAATTATTCCTCTAAAGTCTACAGGGACTAATGGGGAGGGATGGGCATTTACAGTGTGGCCGGATTGTTTCTACCACAGTCAGGAAGTGATTCAGGATGTCTTAAACCACCATTTTTTTTCTTGTAAAGATTTTTGCTAAGGCCAAAGACCCAGACAGAAAGACAACATGTCACTTTTGAAATTATGCACAATGGAAGCTACTAATTGGGGACAAGAATTATGTGGTGAGAAACATTACACATTCCTGTAGCCATCAAAATTACACTATGTGTGTGTATGTCTGTGTGTAAACTAAAACTTAGAAACACACATAGTGCAACTTTGATGGCTATAAGCAGGAGTAGGATTCAAATTTCTTAACAACCGGTTCTGTGGGTGTGGCCTAATTTGTGGGTGTGGCTTGGTGGTCATGTGACTGGGTAGGCATGGCTTGCTGACTGGGCATGGCTTGGTCATGTGACTGGGTGGGCATGGCTTGTATGTAAATATTATATTTATGTAAATATTGATTTTTTATTAAAAAAGAGCAACTTTTACCCAAAAGCAGGCAAAGCAGGCAGGCAGACTGAGTTGCTCACAGAATCACTTAGAGATGTATCTATGTACAATCGGCTACCTGAGTCTGTACTGAAAAGTAGAAACTTCAGTCCTAAGGAAGGTTCGGCTCTGCTTTTAGATTAGCCAGAAAGCAAGAAATCCAAGGATTTCCTGCTTTCTAGCTAATCTAAATCTCTTGGAAGAGCAGAACAGCTGATGGTTGGGGGGGGGGAGGAAAAATAGCAATTTACCCAACCAGGCAAGTTGGATTGCTCGCATTCCAGGTAAGGAGTAAGTAGGTGGGGAGAGGTGGGACCAGCCAGTGGAGCAATTTGCTAGTTCTCAGAACTGCAGACAGTCCTAATACATGTGTATGCAGCGTTTGCAAGAAATCATCAGCTGTGCTGCCTGGACAGCTGACAAGCGCTGCATGTGGGAGCACAAGCATTTGAAAATTCTCTTTTTTCCTGCTCTTTCAACCTCAGCTGTGTCATGTAAAACAGCTGAGGAGGGAAAAGCAGGGAATAAAGGACAGCCTAGAGTCGTGATGGCAAACCTATGGCACGCATGCCACAATGCTAGCATGCGAGCTGCAGGCATATGCACGCCTCAAAGCTGATTTTTTTCCAGTTGTTTTGAGGCCTTTTTGGCCTCCCAGAGGCTTGGAAAAAGCCTCTGCAAGGCTTCTCAGACTGAATTATAGGCCATTCATCATCACTTCCTGTAATACTGGAAGTGACAAAACGGGCCTATAATTCAGTCTGAGAAGCCTTTCAGAGGCTTTTTCTAAGCCTCTGGGAGGCTGAAAAAGGCCTCAAACCAGCTGAAAAATCAGCTGTGAGGCACAGTGCAAGTAAGGAGATGGGGGTGGGGAATTGCGAGCACATGTGCAGGGGATGTGAGGAGGGGGTGCACATTGCATTCTGGGTGCTGGCACGTGAGTGTGGGTGCCCTGGCATGTGAGTGCAGGTGTGCTGGCACGCTTGCAATTTTTGATACAGGAGCCCAAAAAGATTAGCCAACACTCGCCTAGAGCCTGGGCAGGCGGGTGGGCCAAACACTGAACCAGTTTGGTGTCAGCTGCTGTTCGCAGCTACCAGTTTTGTAGAACCGGGCCAAACCAGTAGCATCTCACCCTGTAAAGATATTCAATGGGGAAAAGTCAGTGATGTCAGACTTCCCCCACTGGTTCATTTTCCAGGTGGGAAAATGAACAGCCGTCAGTGGCTAAAGTTGTGGACAGCAGCCTGTAAAAAGAACAGCAGGCACACCTGGTGGCAGTCTTTTACTCAGAGCAGAATAGAGATCTTTTCCCTCTCCCGATTGTCCTGCCTCTTCAATCTAGCCCATATCTAACACTACCCCTGGCTACAGGAATATGGCTTTTGGAATATTATTTCCCAACTTTAGGAAACAGAAAATAGCTTCAGATGAGTTGCTTTGGTTACCTTTATATATGCAGAATAGGTGGATAACGTCCCACACTTCTTGGTGAGAGGAAGGGCTGATCATCTCCCCTCCTTCTGTTAATCTCAGAGATCATCCTCTCAAAGCAATGCAGCACAGCTGCTGCAAGCACAAAAATGGAGTTGAATCTAGTAAGCAATCCAACCTGTAAGCAGTCTAAACTTAGCAGCCCCAAGAGTAGAAAAGATGATAATCAGAAATAGGCTTGTAAAGGAAGTTAAAAGAAATAATTGAAACAAGCAAAAGAATAGAACCTCAAACTCAAGATTTCTCAAGCTTCCTAGCCAAGTTTCCCTTCTGATCTGAGGCTATTGTCTCTTTGAAAGGAACAAGACCCTTGTGCTGGTCTTCCAAAATAAAGGATTTGGAAGAAGGCTAGACTCCCATTTTCAAACCTCAGTTTCCTGAACCAGATTGTTGGTTGCTCTCATATATTTGCTTCTGCTTCTAAATTAAGGTTTCTGTTTCTTTGTCTTAGAGATCAACTACAATGACATTTGCCAAGGATGAACAGAATCACATCAACTCTCCTAACCGGTACTTAGCTTGGGCAAGCAGCCCTACATCAGCAGTAGGTATCTTGTTGGACCACAAGGATGTAGCAAGGAAATAGTGTTTGTGTTTTGTTCAAGAGACATTAGGGGTAAACACTGACTCCTTCAAGATAAAGCCTGCCAAATTGTCAACTAACCATACATACCTATGATCAGGCCTCTGAGTGTACAGCCTCACTTATGCTCTTGAAATCAAAATGATTTTAATTGTTTATCTTGTGGATTACAGTGTGGTGAGGTGGAGGCTTAAATATCCGGGATCCTGATTTGAAACCATTTTAAATTCAGATTACTCTTATTACAGCCCAAAATAAGTATATTGTTTTAGAAGCATGCATGAGCTTAAAAAGAAGTATGCTAATGATAGAGTCAAAATGCAAATGCAAATTTTCTTCTGTGTAGAATCCAAATGGGCGTTGCTATCAGTGGTGGGATTCAATTTTTTTTTATTACCGGTTCTGTGGGCATGGCTCCGTGGGTGTGGCAGGGGAAGAATACTGTAAAATCTCCAGTCAGAAGTGGTATTTGCCGGTTTTCTGAACTACTCAAAATTTCTGCTACCGGTTTTCCAGAACTGGTCAGAACCTGCTGAATATCACTCCTGATTGCTATCAGATGATGGCATATAGCATATTAGAAGAAGAGCATGCAAAGGCAATTCTAATTTAATGGGTAACTTGTTGGGGACTGTGATGGCCTGGGAATTCTGGGAATTGAAATCCACATACCTTACAGTTGTAAAGGTTGAGAAATACCGGTAGCACTCTATGCAGTTGAGAATTGAGCTGCAGCTCATGAAAGTTTATACCATTTGATAGAATTTTTTAGTCAAAAAAGGTGTTCCCAGACTCCTCCTGGTTTTTTACCCTCTGACTTCTGAAATTCTGACAGAGGATGATCCAATTCTTTTTCAGGCAGAGCAATGAAGAGAATACTGATCTTAGTAAAAACAAACAAACAGGTAATATTCCCAAATAGGTATGAATGAAAGAAGTATGGGTCAAGGAACACAGCCTTACATTTTATGAGAAGGGGTTTTGTTGAAAGTAAGCAGCATATGCCATAAGAGTCCTCACCTTTGGAGAGCTGGTTGCTTTATTTGGAAATGACTGATGTGAGTTTTCTTTTCTAGGTGGAGTTGTCTGGGTTGGACCCACAAGGTAAGAGACGTGGTCCTTCTTGAGCTTTTGCTAAATCTACCAATTTATTTATTTAAAATACTTATATTATAATTGAAAGGGAGGTAACATGTTGGGTCAAACATATCTCCTCTGAGTAGTCATGAAGTAAAGGGGCGGGAGGGGGGAGGCAGATATTGGACTTTTTCCTTAAAATGAGTTTCTTTCCTGCTCTTTTCCTACCTCTCTCATTCTTTCTTCTCCTCCTCTTATTTTTCTGCTCCCTTTAACCTGAATGCAAAAATACTGTACACACACATTACGTATCTGATATTAACACAGTTGAGAAAGTCCAGAAATATTTCACAAGAAGAGTTCTCCACTCTACTCGTTGCAGAGTACCTTATGCCACCAGACTTGAAATTCTAGACCAAAAAAACCTAGAACTACGCCGCCTTCTGTCTGATCTAAATATAGTATATAAAATCATACATTGCAGTGTCCTACCAGTCAATGAATACTTCAGCTTCAACCATAACAACACAAGAGCAAACAATAGATACAAACTCAAGGTTAATCGCACCAAACTTGATTGCAGAAAATATGACTTCAGCAACAGAGTGGTCAATGTCTGGAATACTCTACCTGACTGTGTTTTTTTTCCCCAAACCCCAAAAACTTTAACCTTAGACTGCCTACTATTGACCTCACCCCTTTCCTAAGAGGTCTGTAGGGGGCGTGCATAAGCGCACCAGTGTGCCTACAGTCCCTCTCCTATTGTTTCTTTTCTTTTCTTTCTTTTTATGTGAATAATTGTCTCTCTTGTAGCTTCAATTCCAGAGTCCCAGTTGGCACTGAAAAATGATGTGGAGCTTATCAGAGCTCAGCTTCATGCCCAAACAGAGGTATGTACCATAGCTGGCATAAACCCGAAGATGTTGTCATCTTGGTATCATTATTGATGTGAACCCCATTTGTGCCAAATTTTCTTTCCAGGCTTTTCAAGCACTGAGCCACTCAATTACTTTGTTAGAGCAAGAGAGCAGCTATCAGCAGGGTAGGATCAATGCACTGGAAGGTGAGAAATATGAATACTATTGTGTTTTGTGGATTTGCAAGTTCCATCGTATCAGGTTACATCCTGCTTTAAAGCATTTAATGGATCCCTTCTCCCTGCATTTAAATTTTTCAGGGAAAGAGGGTCTCTGGAGTATTAATCTTTTAGGAATTTCTGAATGCAAAATTCCACAGAGACCTTGGTTCTTATGAATTTCTGATTCTTCTGGTTATGAAAACATAGCAGATGCAAGACTGATAGGTTATATAATCCCCATCCCTAAACAGCTTGCAGAATCAGAATTTGAGGGAATTGAAAACATTTTCTAACATCTTCAGTGTAGCTCAGTCTGGAAGAATTTTAAGGGTGTTAAATCTTGGAATCCCAGGTCCGTTTTGAGTGCCATTTCAGGAATTGTACTGGAGCATCTTCATAGAATTAGAGCTGGTAAATGAAGAATGCAGAATATCATCCATATCTCTCCATTACTGAAGAACATGTCATATCTTCCATCCTTCCAGAGGAAGTAAAATTTGCTGCCCACTTATCCCGTGGAGAGATGTTTGATGAGCTAATACAGAAAAAAATCCAAGAGCTTTGGAAAACCATGTCCAAAGAGGTAGAAGGGCTTCAGAGTTCCATGGTCCAGAAACAAAGTTCAATGGAGAATCTATCTCAAGATGTCCTTGAGAGGTAGGAGAAAGCTCAGTGGGCAGAAAAAGAAACGAGCTCTGTCTTGTGGATTTTGGATAGCTAGAAAAATGGCTAAGATAGGCTGGATCTCTGCAATCTTTACTATAATTATCTTTCCACTGGTCTTATGACTGAAGAAGTCTTGGAGAATAAACTGGTGTAGATGTTTATATTGCCAAAGGCTAGATAATAGTGATTTTTTATGTTTTTACTTAATAATAAATCATCATAGGATTTGAATTTCCAGGACTGCAGTGTAAAACTTCCTATCCTGTTTTTTTCTTCCCCGGTAGCAAAAAATTCCTTTGGGAAGAGTTGGAATCAGTTCAGGGTGAACTGCGGCGCATCCATCAAAAACTGAGTAAGTAGCTACTGTACTAGTGTTATTTTCTTGCAATATTTTGTTCATAGTCACTTCCAACATGTAGTAGATTCTTCTCTACCAGTATTTGCCCATTTATCATACATTCAGTATTGTCATGGCTCTCCAAATTTTCTGAATTTTTCTCTGCAATAGACTTAATCCAGTCAATTTGGAGACAAATTCAATTTCCTTTGTAAAAAGACAATGTCTCCTTCAAATGGAAGAACTACTGAAGATGTCAGGATTCTAGATGCCCAGTCTAAGTTAGAGCTCTAAACTTACCTGGAAAACTTCAACTGAAATGCTAAGCAAGTTCAAACTTGATCAGTTTTTGAGTCAGGTCAAGATTAGCCTCCTGAGTTTCTATCTTGGTCATCCTAGTTAACCCTCATTGAAGCACAGAGAAAGTGGGGGTGTCTCCGCACTCGACTAGGGCTGGGCAAGTTCTGTATGCTATTGTCCGTATTTAGCCCAACTCTTCTTCCTCCTGCTGAAAGGGTTGTTCACTAACATATACCCTAGGAATTTTCTATCTTTGAGAAGGAAGCTTCTGTAGCCTTCCAAAGCAGCTGGCTTTATGGCTGAATTGCTTGTATTAATTAGGAAGATTTTCCTTATACAGTATTTTAATATTATTTAATTTCATGCTGCAGTATTTTCTGTTTCAATTTAATAGGTATCTTAGCCTTGTTTGCTCATATGAGATATAAAAAAGACTATTTGGTTATTTCCCTACAACCAACTAGCAGTAACTTATGGAGTCATCCAATAATTCAACTGATGTTCTGCCAAAATAAAAGTAATCGCAACATACCTCCTATCATCTTATCAATATCTGAATAGCTAACTTCATCAGTGCATTGATGATCAGTGCATCAGTATACTGATGATGTTATCTAGTTGGGTAATGAAACATCTGCAAGCAAACAACTGGTTAGGAAACACCAAGGACTCCACATATGTTAAGTGTCAGATACAGTCCCCTCTGTTCTCCTTTTTGGTGGTAAATATGCCCTTTTGATATTGTTCTTGCTCATTTTTCTGCTAAGGAAGATGTGAGTGTTTTCCACTGAAGGCAAGGTCTTAAAGGAAATGTTTGCAGCAGAGCCAGAGGCTAAAAGGAAGCCATGTATGCCTGGTGCTTCACAGAAGTTAGAAGAGAGAGTTTAAAAGATGATGATGGGAGTAATCCTGATTGGGTGTTCTTGGTTCTTATCTTAGAGGACCAGGAGGTCGATATCACTAGAAACCTTGTCAGCGTTAAGAAAATGCAAGAGAATCAAATGAAGTGCACCAAGGTAAGTTCCTCCACTCAATTTCATTCTTGAGTTGGAATCCTTATGAGAAGAGCTGTATGTTAGCATTTTTTTTTAGGAGCCATTATTAAATTGTGCATACTCTTATCAGTTAAAATACTCAGCTCATTGCACAGTAACATAAATCTCTCTCACTCATTTGCCATAAGTGGTTGTCTGACAGCATATATATTTTAGGAAATTTTTATCCTGACTTTTGCTCCACAATAAGATGTGATTTATCAGAAACATTAGAAACAGCACACAGAAGGAGAATTCACCTCCTGAGTTCTAGTCAGTCGTTGTGAAGGCAAGCAGCCAGGGAAGAGATGGGCACAAGTGAGGTAATGATATTAAAACAAGACAAGGAAGAAAAAAGAACCTGTCTAAGAAAGGAAGAATGGCATTCACATGTACATAAAATAATCAAGTATCCAGGATTTCTAACTTGGGGAAGGTATTGGGGGGAACCAGAGAGTCAGTTTGGTGTAGTAGGGGACCCAGTCTCCCATTTTCTGGCACCAGGCTAGAAAGTGGGAGAATATACGTTCTAGTTTTGCCCTGAACACAAAACCAGCCAGGTGACCATGGCCCCATTACCTTCTCTCAGCCCCAGAAAGCAGGCCAATGGCAAAATGTTTTTGAAATCTTGCTGAGAAAATTGCAGGGACTAGTCTAAGCAGTTGTCAGGAGTCAAAAGCAGACTCAAAGGCACAATAAATATTTTTTTTAAAAATGTTTATTTAAAACATTTCTATAGCCACCCATATCAAACTCCAGGCAGCTCCCACCCAACAATTATGTCAGGCCTGCCCAGCCCAGGTTGCTAGGAAAGAAAGACCCTTGACTCCATTGGTTGAAACTACAGGTTCTTTTACTAAAGTTAGGTGTTTGCATTGAAAGAAAGCTTAGATCTGAGATTCCTGCATAAAACATTACATTTTCCCCTTCTCCCTGGCCCTCCCACTGCTTGACCAGTCGATCACTATCTAACAGCATAGATGTTTTGAGAACAGCTTGGATGTTTGACGCCACCAGGTGGAGTTTCACATTTCACATTCTTTTCCCAGGCTAGGTTTCCTTGAAGACTGGAATATGCCAGTTCTCATACCTCTGGTTTCCGTCAAGCCTTGTCACCCCTCTTCCCTCTTATCTTTATCCTTTACATGCCATTGTCCCCTCCTCCCCTCCTAACAATTTATAATGCCAGCAAAGCATAGAAGCTGAAGGTCAGATCTGACAAATTAAAACAATATCAATAATAAAGCAATATAATGTATCTGTTTAATTTTTAACAATATAATTGTTAAGTACTTGGTGCCAAACTTAAAATTTCCAAGATTCTCACTAAATCCTCTTATTGAAATGTGTACCACTGCTTGTTGAAAAGTCAGACCTTTAATGCTTTTCAGGAAGCTAGGAGGGTAGAAGCCTGCTATGCTTCAAGGGGAAGGGCGTTTCTGAGGGCAGGGTTTGATAAGGAAAAGTCATGCTTCCTAGATCCCATAACATGGCAATATTTAGGGGAAGGGAAGGAAATATGCCCTATCTGATTGGACATAATAGATAGATATCCTTAGGGAGAGGCAGTCTCACAGATAGCCTGGCTATGTGGGTTTTAAATTGCACCATGAAGGAAATTGAGAAGTTTTTTTTATACCCTACCGTAAGTGGATTTCTTAGGAACATGTGGAAAATAGCTTCTGATATAGGTGGTATCTTCCTCTATTTCAGCAGGATTTTCTAATGCTCTTAAGATGAGCAGGATTAAACCTTAATTATATGATCTTAAGAAGTTCAGAAACCATCAGCTAATGTAATTAAATATACTATAATATACTTTATTACTATATTTAATTACAATTATAATTGTTAAACTAAAGCATGTCTTGTCACTTTCTGTACTTCATTTTAACAGAATGGGACAACTCGCCACAGTGAACTCACCGTGGCCAAGTCACTGCAGAACATATCACTGCAGAACAATTCAACAATTCAATTCAATTATTTAAAATAATTTTAAAATATTTTAATTTTTGTCATTCACATTTTATTTGATTCCTCCTTTGGATCTTTTCTTTAATGATTCTATTCCACTATTTTTGATAGTAACTCTTGTCCCACCGCGAATTGTCTTGTGGCAAGGTGGGCACAGCAAATTGGCTGTGGTGAGTTGGCTCTGGCAAGTTGTTCCATCCATCTAGCTACTGTAGCAAATCTTTTTTGAAAGTAAGACAGTGGCAACACTTTAATGGAGGTTGGATTTGGACAAAGAGACCTGCTTCATTGGAAGTGAGTTGAAGAGCAGAAAAGTATTTTTAGTGATTCTTAGCTCAACATTGCAGGGCTGATTACACAACTCTCTATCTCCTGTTGCATGGTCTTGTGTAGTTTGTGTACCCAAGCCTTGGAGTTGGGCTGATATAGGTGTTATTTCAACAATTCATCCATAACTTTGTAGAAGAGAGTTACCTCCTGGATATCCAACATAGGCTGTTTTGCATCCCAATGTATTTATTTGACATTTGATATTTCTCTAGTTCCTGACCCAACTGAGGGGTAAAATCTCGGATGATGCCCTAGAAGAGAAAGATCATAAACCAGGAACTGAAGAGCTGAATGAAATCTGGTAAGACCAGCTCCTTGGGAGTTCTTGTTGGCTTTCTTCCTGTCTCAGCTAGCGGAAGGAATTTTTTGAATTTGACATCTTTCCCTTCAGTGGACTAAGGTACCAGGCATCTTCTTTCATTTTATGGGATGTTGGAGTAGGAATCTTTGGGGCTTGAATTTTCTGCACCTGGAAGGTCAATCTTATAAAGCTGTGCCACATCTTTCTTATAAGTAGATATAGTAGACTCAAATTTGAGTCTAAGGAAATTCTTGTATTTCACACCAATCTATTATCTCTGGAAATAAAAGGATAGCATGTTTGAATCCATTATAAATAAAGAAAAAATAAATCTATATAATTGCTCCTATGTTACAAAATACTTGTTTTAGATCTCCGAGGACGAGATTGTAAATAAGATGAGGGTGAAACCAGGTGAGGTTTTCAGAGCTACACTTTCATCCTGCATAATTAATTTTCAATATTATCAAAGGATATAAGAAAATATTGTTCCTGTCACTTTATTTCGGTAGCAAAGGGAATCATAAGACTTTCTTCTGATACAGGTCAGCCGTCAACACTTTACGCAACTCCATTATGAACAACAGCACATGGAGTGAGAAGAGGAATTCTTCAAGAATGAAAGGTGAGTAGGCCTAGTTACTCCACCTCTGAATAGAAGCATACAGGAATGGATCTTAGGCACACATGGAAAACCCAGACTAGGCCTGTTTCAAGGAGGCACCATCCTTCAGGGTTCAGAATAATCTTCAGTGTGTTTTCTCAAACTTTTAGTCCAGGTGATGTTTAACTACAAGCATCAAAGTCCCAAATAATGAAATTATAGGCAGCCCAATTTTATCACTTCTGGAGTTATTTGGAGTACAGAGTTGGGCTGTGTTAGGGTACCTACCAAGGAAAAACTAATATACATTATTTATCTTAAATATTCCTCTGTGGTGAATCTGTCAGTGTCAGATGATGCTCCATTCAAAATCCAAGAAAGATACTCTTAGACTCCATTGTTATAGAGAAAAGAAACTTTTACTGGAAATCAAGTGGTAGCATCAAAAGAATTCTAGATCTGAGGATTTATGTGTGAAAAACACATGTATAAAGTGATGGCAATGTTCCCACCCACAATAGTTCAAATGGTCCATCCAATCGAAGATGTGTATAATGTCATGTGGGGTGTCTTCAGGTGGTGATGCAGACATCTGGCCATTGACCTTGGCCTAGTTCGATAAAGAGCTGCGGTTGCTCAGTAAGCAAGCAAGTAAGCATAAACAATAAAGTTTTCCCCAAGTTATACAGTTCATTCTCTAAAACCTCCAGCACATTTCCCACCCCCACAAAATCCAATTATTTCACCTTCCCCACATTACTATGGCAGCCGAAAAGATGCGAGAGAAAGGAAAGGAGTCTTGAAGGCTGTCAATCAGCCCTTCAAGATAGTCCAGGCAGGAAACTAATACCCTGAGTACTAATACTCTTTTTTGTAAGGTTATAGCAACAGAATTTTGTAAGTCTGGAGGTTCTCCCCCTTTCCCCTGCCTTTATTTTCCAGAGAATTAGAGGGGGGGTCTCTTCTGAGACATTTCCTCCATTCCAATCACTGCTTTGGACTCAGACTTCATTTATCAGACTGTGATCTAGGCTGTGGCTCTTTCCCTTTTCTTCCAAATTATTCTAACAGCCCATGGCAGAATCACAGATCGATGGCAAGACTTGCTTGGTCTCAGCAGAGCACAGTGGGACAAAATGGGAAACTCTGTTTCCTAATTTATCTGCCTCCTCACAGGACCTTTCTGAAAGCAGGAGGCAACTTAGGATAAATAAATAAAGGATAAGATGGCTCAACTCCTCCAGAAAGCTCTCTCTGGGACCTTTTTACAGATCGAGGGAGCCGACAACAGCGAAAAACTAATTTGGTTGATTCCAATTTCTCTGACTTTGTCCTCTATCAGCATGGAAAATCTAACTCACCTAGTTCCAGTCTCTCTGCTCTCCATCAGCATCGCCGCAGTAGCTCAGAGCACAGTTCCTAGAAGGGCAAGGTGAGTTCCCCTTTTTTTCTCTTGCTCCTTGCATTCGAGAGCATGGCCACCCTGAAATTCCCAGCATAAATTATGTATAAGACCACAGGAAATGTTCTTTTAGAGTAGACTCGCCCTTTTTCTCCCTTTCTGGGTCAAAAGACACAGAAAAGACATGACACGGTTAGTAGAAGGAGCAAGACATTTTGGAGTTTGGGAAGGGTGGGGTAAAAGTAAATAGTAATATGCATGCTAGCAGTTGAAAGAAATGGTAACATTGCCAAATGTCTTCATTTTGCTCCTGAATTTTGTGTAGCTATTCCTGGAGACGACAACAATGGAGCAAAACATTGTTCGTTTGGTTTGCAAACTGCCTATCTCCAGTAGAGAAGCAAACAAACCCCCTCCCATTCATACATCTACATCTATATACCACGCAAACTAATGGTTTCTTTCTTAGGTATGGAAGGAGAGTCAAGATCCTAGAAAGAAGCTGGGACATTTTGGAGCTGAATTTTTGACAGTGCAGATGAAATTAAATCAAACTGCTTGGAAGAGACTTGGTTTGGACATCACTGTGATAGAAAACTGCCTTAGAGTAAATCGGACCATTGATCTATCTAGATTAGTATTACCTACTTGAAATAACTGGCAGTGGATCTTCATGTTTTCAGACCAGAAACTTTCCTGGTTTCACCTAGAGATACCAAAGGGATGGAAATAAAAACCAAGCCAATAACAATGACTAGCCAATAACCGATAATTGCAGCTCCTCATCTGTGGCTTACCTCTGCTCTACATTTATCTATTAAATACAGTGTCGCTTCAGGCAAGTTGTAAATTTTAGGCCTGAATGAACAAGCAGCTCACTAAAGCCCCAGAAAAAGAAACAAAACTACTAATAATCAAGTAATCCCGCATAATATAGATTTAGCAATCCATTCTGTCATTTCTAAATTTTATATTCTAAGACTAGAAATTTGAAATAAAATAATTCTTTGCCAGTATCATGAGGTATCCTGCATCAGATGACTTTGGTCTTGGAAGGCTTCTTGAGACTGGTCCTTCCATTTTGGAAAATGCCCACTCCCTCACCAGAGGTGGTAATGACCAGGTGGTAATGACAGGTTCTGACCAGTTTTGGAGAACCAGTAGCGGAAATTTTGAGTAGTTCAGAATGCCACCTCTGACTGGTCCTGCCCCATCTATTCTCTGCCTCTTGAATCCCAGCTGATTGGCTGGGTCTTCTTTTGTTGCCCTGCACAGGAGAATGGAGCTGGAAAGCAGGTTAGTGGGGTTGGGAGGGAATGGGGATTTTACAGTATCCTTCCCCTGCCACCTCCACTAAGCCACACCCACAGAACTGGTAGTAAATTTTTTTTGAATCCCACCACTGTCCCTTACCCACTAATTCCACTGCTGCCATCTCCAAACTCATGGTCTTTGATGCCCCCATTTACGACACAAGGCCAAGGATTGACTTTTTCCTTCCCTTAATTATAGAGACATTACTTTTCTACTACTTTCCTGGTCCGTAGTGTTGGAAAATTACTGGGAATCAATTCTTGTTTCTTTGGCACCCAGTACAGTCCCATCTACAGATCAGAAAAAACAAACCTGCCACTTAATTCAGCTAATAAAAAGCTTGTTTTTTAAAGTTTATTAAAGATCAGCATGAACAGCAATTATCTGGCAAAAACAATATAAAGAAGGCAGAAAAGGCATTTTCATAATTTATCATGATATCAAATGACCCAGAACTTTCCAGGACAAACAATACTGTAGGAAATTACCATGGACAAAGAGTGGCTTTTGGATATTCCTGCTTTAATCTTTTTAGATACACAGCAACAACAGAATAGAGATGAAAAATAGAACACCAATGATTCCCCCCTTATGAGGAGGATATAACCATCACCAAGTAAATGGACAAGATTATATTTTACAGGAGGTTCTTTAAGGAGAAATTGAAAATTGGGAAGAAAACTTTTAAAATGACAAATCTTTTAAGAAGTGTTTTATTTAAATTAAATTAAAATTCATAGCTTCCATAATTTACAAGATTCATAATTATTACTACTATTATTCTTATTAATTATATATAAATTTTACAGATTACATATAAGTTTTACAGATAATCCCTCTGTGAAGGATTTTAATTTTACCCATGTTTTTCAAGAAGACCATACTTTAGTGCACCATTTTTGGACTGTTAAATTAATTAGGAAGACCCTACTTCCAGTAGTTCCTAACTGCTAAAAGTAAAAATACAGTAAGCTATACTATTGTAAATAATTTCGCATTAACTCCTTTGAAAGTATACAAGAATCTCAATTTTGGAATGCATTATACTGATACAGGAGAATATTTTAATGTTTGAAATGAGGAGTCCTTTGTGCTCTCTGAGCTTGCTTATTTTCTTTCAAACGTTTCATTACCCAAACTAGGTACATCATCAGTTCCAGTGCCAATAATGTACTGTCTTCCATGCAACTCTTATATAAAAACTGAAATATGGATTTAGACAATGGACAATTTATTCTGGCAACAAATCTTTTCATGTTTGCAGTAGTGTAGCAAATTATTGTAAAATAGCTCTTACTCTATGAAAGGCATACTGTAATCTCTCCTGGCTTTAACTGGACTACATGATACTGTATATGTATCACTTTACCCTTACCTGATATACAGGTTTTGTGAATCGTCATCGTCATCATCTTAGCCATTGTCTATCCACTGCAGGATGAAGGCTTCTTTCGCATGTTTCCAACCAATATGGTCCTGAGCTTTCTTCTGCCAATTGTGCTTGCAATACTTGCTGATGGCATCAATTATTTATATTATCTGTTTTTTATAATATCCTTAGGAAGTAAAAATATTTGGCATATAGATCTGACTATAGATTTATAGTAAATTTTCTTTTTATATCCACGGATCTGGATATTGAATTTCCCCATGTAAATGGAAGTTTCAATTGTGATATTTGATAATGTATTTTTTAAAAAGGAATCTCCCACGCTGCCTGATTTTTTAAAAAGAATCTTTCTATGAATTCTTAATATTTTAATATTAAAACAACAATTTTTCATTTTCCTTTGCCATAGCTTTAATGTTGTCTGCCATTTCAGTTTGAAGCATTTGTTTAGAAACCTTAGTATTAGCACTTCATATTAGTTTACAAACTGAAGGAATAAAGAGAGAAACTCTACAGGTAGTCCTCAACTTATGATCACAATTCAACCCAAAATTTCTGTTATTAAGTGAGACATTTGTTAAGTTTGCCCCATTTTATGACCTATTTTGCCACAATTGTTAAGTAAATCACTGCAGTTGATAAGTTAGTAACCTGGTTGTTAAGTGAACCTGGCTTCCCCATTGACTTTGCTTGTCAGAAGGTCACAAAAGGGGATCACATGACCCTGGGACACTGCAACTGCCATAAGTATGAACCAGTTGCCAAGAGTCTGAATTTTGATCACATGACCATGGGGATGCTGCAAAGGTCGTAACAATGAAAAATGGCCATAGGTCACTTTTCAGTGCTGCTGTAACTGAATGGTCACTAAACAAACTGTTGTAAGTCGAGGACTACCAGTATTTCTTTTATTTGCAGAATATATACTACGAACTTTTTCTCAAGTTCTAGTTATTCAGCAAAATACATTAGGATGGAATTGGAAGATAAGATGAAATATCACTTTTCAAAAGACACAATTTGTTTTTCCTAACTTCTCCAAAACAATATCTAATAAGTTTAATATAATAACTTTATTCCAGTTTTGAAGATTTTTTTTTAAATGATAAAATGGAATGAGAAATTTTTAAATATTTGAACCCTGAACTACGCCAGTTGGAATGATAAGTCTTTCGAAAACATTTTTGTTAAATGTAAAATACTTCAAAATTGAGACCTGTGCTTGAAAATACAATTTGTTTCACTGGAATATTCATTGTTAACAAGAAGTGTGGCTTCAGTTCTAATTGGGAATTTTTGAAAAGCATCAGATTAGAAAAAGACCCATTAGTAAAGAGGAAGGCTAAACCCTTTCAACACAATCTATAGTAGTTTGTTTTACAGGGTACTCTTTAAGAATACAATGCAAGTGGGGTATGTAGCTACACTGATCCCGAATGGCTATCAATATACAGTGTACTGATTTGTGGCGATGATGTGGCTTTTTGGAGGAGCAGGCTTCCTAACCTGGATTATGTCCAAGGAATGTTACTGAATTATGCTTTCATGCATAGACCTTGCTCTAATTCTCAGTTTTTTTAAAATGTTAAAATTCTTAATAATTAAAAAGATTTTGAGGGGAGTACCCTTTGAGTCAGTTTTTATTATTTACTCCTAGCAATTGCCTGGAGAAGTCCCTGCAATTTTTGTGGCAAGTTTTTTTCTGAAGTGGTTTGCTGTTGCCTTCTTCCCAGGGCTGAGAAAGTGTGGCTGCTCCAAGGTCACTTAGCTGGCTTTGTGCCTAAAGCAGGGGTTCCCTGGATTCTAGCCTGATGCCACAACCGCTGTACCAACTGGCTTTCTGAAAACGAGAATAGCTCATGAGAATTATTCTTGAGGTTTATCAGATACCTCAAAAGATGTACAAAAGGGTTGGTGATTATCTTTCTATGACGAAGATGCAGCAACTGAAGCTACAATAATTCAAGTGCTTTGTTTATGCTCTTGCATTGGTTGAATTATCTTTTTTTGATGAGGGAAGGTAAGTTTGAAATATGTTAATGCATTGCTAAAATATATTCTGAACCTCTTTGAAGAATTTTGGATCCACCATGCTTGGATTGTTATTAAAATATTGTCATGCATTCCTGGAAAGACTGGTGTAAATTCTGGCAGTTGTCTTAAAGAAATGTTTCAGCTATCAACTCTGAACTATTTATTTCTTGGGGTAGGAAAGACTGATCCTTATTTTTTATTTGTATTCATATGTAGTTTTTACCCCCAATTCAACCCCAAAAGGCAGTTGAGGCCAGATTGTTTGATTACAATAATAACGATCAATTGTTTCCTCTGCTGAAAAATGAGTTGACTTTCACATAAGCTACACAAGCAGGAGAAAGAGATGGAAGAGTAGTACCTTGGATGGACTGTTCATATATGTCGAAACAAATGTCTAGGAGTTGCTGGTGTTCTTCGTTCTAAAGGCTTCTCTACTGTCTGTAATTAAATTATCGTATGAAAAGCCGTGTCCTTCTCTCCCTGCATGTCTTCTAGGTCCAGTATCAGTGTTGATAAAGTCCAGGAGATTCTGCAGCAGCAGCAGCTGTCTACTGAACATTTCCCAAGGCAAATTGGGGGCAGGGGGAATTGGCATCCTTTGTAGGTGTCTTTTCCTTTTCTATTTAAGAGGTTCTGCCATAGATGATGTTCAAACCATACATGCATTTGCTTTGTGGCTAAGAAGCAAGGAAAGATACCACCTTCCTTCTCTCTCACCTCCTCTGACATCAGCTGACTGCTTCTTTGAGTTGCCTGGCTTGACCTGTGAGGGGTCTGAGCCCATCTCTGGAGTGGGTACTATTGAACCTTAGCAGATGAAACCATTGGTTGGTTGAAGCAGGGGAAGCTCAAGAGGAAAGAAGCTAAAGAGGAGGATGACAATGCTGAGGGGCTGGAGAAAAGAAAAGAAGGCTTGAAAAGCTGATTGGCCCTGAGGCATGGCTGAGCTGTACTCCTTGTCTCGTGTGCTCTAAATGTGAACCTGGGACAACCAGTAGATAGTACCCAAACTGTTCCACTTAATTTGAGTTTCTTCAGAATGATTCCCTGTCAGTGGCTAGAAGTTAAGTCTGAGGTCAAGGAAAAAAACAGTCCTTATGGCATATCTATTCAGAGGTCCATACCTTGTGAACCTTCACTTTTCTTCTGTGTCTTCTGCCTGTCCCTTTCACCATTGCCCATAGAGAAAGGCAGTGGCAGCTGTAAAGCTACCAACAGCTGTGCCAAGGCAGGCACAAGGGCCAGGCAAGGGCTGTATGTGATTTGGGGAGAGAAAAGTTGCCACTCTGACCCCTTCCATCCCTCAGTCTTGACTTGGTTGCTGAAAGTGATTTCGCCACCACATTTCATAGACAGAGGGCACTTGGCTGCCATTGTTTTATCTCTTGCTTTGTCATGGGGTAAAATGCCTGGAGGATGGTGAGACCATCTGACAGCCAGTATAATTAAAAGTAAGCTGAGCAAATAAGTGCACAATGGTTTTGGTAACCAAGGCCACATTTTTCATGGGGGCGGGGACTGGGAGGCTGCAGAGTAAACAGGATGCCTCAGATGGGCAGTGCAGGAAACTTTCTGAGTTTCAAACTGAATTATGCTTGAAGGTTGGACCCAGGTTGTTGGGGGCAATATACTGACTAAACTGCTCAGAGAGTAATGCAAACACTGGGATGGTATATAATTCTGCTATTATTTTTGCTATTTTAGGGCTTGTGCTTGCAGCATTCAAGAGTTTTCCCTTCGAGGGAGGTTCAAAGGGTTTTGAGGACCACAAAAAGAGGGCTCAGGGACCATCACTTGCTCTTCCCAGATGTAAAGGATGGCTTTTAAATGCCATACACTATTGGTGTTTTTGACAGTATGATCACCATATTTCCATTTCCCTTTGCAACAAAGCAACTAAACTCTTGCTTTTACTGTCGCAAAAGTAAATAGAGGAAAATACAGATGTTTGAAATTGCGCAAGGATTTTTCAAACAATTTTATAAAAGATCTTTCCTGATAAAATTGACAGAAAAATGCAAGCTGAATTTCTTTCTTACAATTATTTCAAGAAGTTGGTGTTATCCCTGAATTACATTTTCTGTAACTAGTAATTCACGTTTTACTGTAAAATCTGAGTTTGAAATGTGTGCACCCAACAATTGTTGTTGAAGCATGTTTGGCAATAAATTTGGATGGTTAGTGCCTCATTTTTCCTGTAGTACTAATCATTGGTAGAAATGTGAGGCCAGTTATATGAGTATATTACAGGGAAACTCAATTCAAACAAGGAACAACAAAGCTGGCTTGTTTAGAATCGGAAGTGAAGCTTTGATTTATTGATTTTAGCTGAGCCTTCTTGATTGTGCAATGTTCACCCTTCTGACACAGAAGAGACAGCCAGCATTTCATTGAATATCCCCTCTTGAAGCATTCTCCTTCCCACTATCTCCTCCCTTTGTGTGTGTGTGTGCCTGCGTATGTGCATTCATATGTATGTGTTGCACTCCTCTCTCTCTCTCTCTCTCGCTCTCCCTCCCTCCCTCCCTCATTCCAGCTGCTAATGCAAAATAATGTTTCATCCAGCAATCCAGGGTCTAATTACAATATTGGCGTGATCAGCGTGGATTCCTTGCTCCGTCTGACAGACTGTTAAAATTGCTTACCGAAGAGAAGGAGGAGGAGACAAGAACTAAGGTGGGCCAAGGAAGCCATGGCTGCTGCCTAAAAAGCCACTCCTACAGACAGAAGGTGAGAGATGCAACGGCTGGGCTGTGGGGGGATTTTCCTGGAGGGGAGAACTGGTAGCTTGCAATATCTGTCTTCCATTCTGAAGACAAATGGGTTCTCCATTGCTGCTTCTCCATTGCCTATTCACACTACCATTGTTGCAATTTTGACAATTGCAGTTCTCTGTGTGTGCATTGTGCTTGTGCATGTTTTAAAGCACTGTGTTGCTAAGCTACACAGTCCTTTAAAACATTCACCACGCACACATGCCTACACATGAACACACACTTGCTGTCCTGATTGCTATTTGCAGCAAAATGGTCACTGATGCCGTTAGCGAAACCACGGAGGCAGAGGGTGCCACTTTGCTTCAGCTTGGCTCAGGGGCTGATGAGTTGCCATGGATGTGGGTCACTTGTCAAAGGGGGCAGTCAGCCCATAGATCTTGCAGCTGGATTCTTCCAACACTGGTTACGGTGCTAGAGAAGTTGGACTAGCCCCATGAGCAGCATGGCGCTCTCTTGTAGGGCTCCAATCTGTGCTGGAGGAGGAAGGGGGAGAAGGTAGTCAGCCCCCCAATCTTCCTCCATACTGAGGGAAGAGAATTTTGAATCCTTGTGCATTTATGAGGACTGAGATTTGGGATAAGCTGGGTTTCTAATAGAGAAATGTGTTTTGTACTCTCATTTATGAACAGTGATCATTATTCTCTGCTACAGGTTCTCATACAAATTGTGCACTATTTATACAAGAATCCTGATTCTCTGCTCAGAATAAATTGCATAAAGCAATACAGGATACAGTATTAACATGTACTAATGTTGTTTGAAGTTGAGTTTGCTTGCTTCTTTCTAAGTAGGGCATTCAAATTTTCCAGTTCTTTGGCCAGAGAGAGATGTGTTGCAAGGAGAAGTAAGAAAGCAGCAGAGATTAGGAGAAACAGTGGGGAAGGTGACTAATTTTTTATCATCTCTGAGGTCCAGAAATGTAAGGACCTATCTTTTTCTCTTATTATATATGAAGATAAAGCAATATTATTTTATATTGCACTGACACTTGTACAAAAAAGCATAACTAAGTAATGTCTCTACAAATTGACTGTAAAATTTTTAGTATTACTATTACTATTATTATGATGAAACTTGCATTAAAAAATACTCTTGCTGTTCGGAAAAACAGTTGGAGCTTCTGGCTTCCCAGAGATGCTTGTGTCTTTAACAAGACCCTAATCTTATGTGAATATGCAACACAATCCTTTACAGGTTTGGCTAGACTACTGAGTCTGGTGGATTTATTCCAGTCCCACTAAGTTGGTCTGAAGAGTGGGAAGCCAGTGACTGCAGTGTCTACCGATGGGACAACACCCAGCCTTATATTTATGGTAGATTTGGCCAATCGACGTTCCTGTGGTGACTGCATTTTTCTGAACTCCCTTTTGCAACTAGAACTTAAATGTATTCAAAACTCCTGTAGCACAAATTTTTCTTATAAAAGTTCCTCTTACCTTCTCATAGGAGTTCAAATCTCAGCCATGATAAAAGTTTGCTCAGCTCTTTGTACAAACTGCAAAATGTCTGTCCCCAGCTTTGAACTATTAGATACTTATCAAATTCTTGAGCTGAATCCTGCTTTGATTCCATTAATTCACAAAAATTGCCTTACTCCAGGATACACGTCCACACGCTCTTCTCGTAGCCAAAATAAAATTCAGCACCCTCAGAGAGAGAAGTTTAAAACACCTATTTTAATTTGTCTCCTTCCCTGACTCCTCAGAATCAGAGGTTGGCTTGCTGGCTAGCTGGATCCTGGAACCAATTGCTCTTTGTGGTTTGGTTTTGTACATTAGATATTAAAATGCATATTCATTCAGAAGAAACCACTGCATTGATCCATGTTCACAGTAACATATGCACTAGGTTTCTGCAATATAATTTTAGGAGGAGTGGAAATTTGAAGTCAGGAAGGTAGCTTTGGAAAAAAAACCATTCTATGTATTGGTTTTTCAAAAAATATTTTAAAATGTTTATTTTCCCTGATTGTACAGGTAGTCTTCAACTTACAACATGACTGTTGTTTAATGACTGTTCGAAGTTACAAGACCACTGAAAAAAAGTGGCTTATGACCATTTTTTACTTACAACCATTGCAGCATCCCTATAGTCATGTGATTGAAATCCAGATGCTTGACAACTGACTCATATTTATGAAAGGTTCCAGTGTCCTGGGATCATATGATCATCTTTTGTAATCTTCTGACAAGCAAGAATAGAGTAGAATTAATAGCAGAGTTGGAAGGGACCTTTGAGGTCTTCTAGTCTAACCCCCTGTTTAGGCAGGAAACCTATACCATTTCAGACAAATGGTTGTCCAATCCCTTCTTTAAAACTTCCATTGTTGTAGCATTCACAACTTCTGGAGGCAAGTTGTTCCGCTGATTAATTATTCTGACTGTTAGGAAATTTATTCTTAGTTCTAGGTTGGGGCTTGCTTCCCTGCTTATCTGCAGTAGCTTGCCCTGCTCACTCACACTGATGATGTTACATGGTTGGGTTAAGAAATGTCTGCAAGCAAATAACCAACGTCAGAGAGCACTTGTCAAGCATCCGGACTGTATCCATGATATCAATCACTCCGAGATGTTATCTCTCCAATTGATTTATTAGGAACAGATCTGGCACGTTCCAAAGCAATTTCCCAAGTGAAAGCTTTTTTGTGCATTACACAGAACCCACCTTCTCTCCTCCCTTCTCTCCTCCCACTTCTACACTTCATAAATCACGAGAACCAATTAACTGCAACTTCAAATTCTTAATACGACACACAGAATAACGTTGAACTTTTCAACTTTTCAACTTTTTAACTCTCTAAAAAAAATATGTGGCAGCTGAATTTCAAAGCTGACAACACTAAGGATTCCACTGTTTCTACTCTGAGCTACATATTCAGGTAGTCTTTGACTTATAACAGTTCATTTAGTGACTACTCGAAATTACAACAGCACTGAAAAAAAGTGACCCATGGCCATTTTTCATACCTACAATTGCAGCACGCCCATGTCACATGATCAGAATTCAGATGCTTGGCAACCGACTCATATTTATGACGGTTGCAGAGTCCTGAGATAATGTGATGGCCCTTTGTGACCTTCTGACAAGCAAAGTCAATGGGGAAACCAGATTCACTTAACAGCTGTGTTACTAACTTAACCACTGCACCAATTAACTTAACAAATGTGGCAGGAAAGATTGTAAAATGGGGCAAAACTGACTTAACAAATGTTTCACTTAGCAACAGAAATTTGAGGGTCAATTGTGGTCAGAACTCGAAAACAACCTGTATTGTATATCACCATAATCTTTTTCTAAAAAAACTAAGGGGCATTATTATTTTGTTTTCTTGTAGATGCCATATCCTCCTTGAGTTGTTAGAAGACTTTAAACTTTACACAGGCTGCTTGACAAGGTAGGGTGACTTTGCTAAAACTGAGCATCTGGACTCCAAAAGAGAAGATGCTTTGGTCAGGTAGTTTTCATATAGAATATCAAAGTTGTTGCTTGGCCTAAAAGCAACTATCAAAGTGTGGGTTAGGATTTCTGCAGAAAGGAGAAGAATGTCACAAGCAATTTGGAGTCACAGGTTTTTTTTAAAAAAACTGAACAGGAATTGGAGGCACAATGTCAGCTTTGTTAAAATGTTCTGTGGTCTTTGCCTACTAATTTTCCTGTCAAAGGCCGAGGTGGGCAAAGCAGTACAGTAACCACAAACTCCTTTGACATTTAGATTAAAATGTAATCATTAAAAATAAGCAATGGTATTTATTCCCTGCCCCAGCTTAATCCAAGGGAAGTAATTCTTGAGAGAGCACACGTGTTTTAGGGGGTTCAAGACACAATCCAGTTTGAACACACCTGCCTTAAAATATGATGTTAGGAGTGTTTGGAAATATTGGAGGGGAAATCCTGTAGGGAAGAATTATGCTTGTCTAAAATAGAACACAGCCTTGTCTGGGGTTTTTCTTCTGAAATGTACATAGCAGAGGGGTTTTGGAGGATTCTCCCCCATCTTATAAATCATCTTCTTCCTTGCAGAAGTATCCAGGCCTAATTGCTATGGCTGGTGGAAAGCAGGAGCTTAAGAGAAGTATAACCATTATACCCTGTTTTGTGTTTGTGGAGGTAAGAAAACCAGAGAATTTGATCAACGTTCCCGGTTTTCTCTCTTTCTCTTTCTCTTCTCTTCTCTCTCTCTCTTTCATGCACAGACACAGACACACATGCACACACAGACACACACACACACACACACACACACACACACACACACAGCCATTCTCACTTTACTAGGAAGCAGTTGTCCACACTCAAATGCTGCAGCCAGTTCAGTTTAGGGTTATAAGAGGAGTAGTGGAATATAGAGTTTGCATTTTGCTAGTGTTCCTGGAAGCTGCTCAGTAGTACGTGAAGCAAAGTTGTCCTGCTATATTACAAGAAAAGCTGCTTGGGTAGCATTGCTTGGATGGATCTTTGTATATGGGCCAGCCCTGCTCTTCTTGGTAGATGACTAGTCTTCATTACTCCATATTCCACATATGGAGGTCATTGTGGGCAGGAAGGCCAGTACGAACAGATTAGGGTTAGGGCTTGCATATCTCATAGCTTTACTAGTGTGTCCTTCCTTTTAGTGGCCTAGAACGCTTCAGCTCTGTAATATGTAAGGGTATTCAAGAATTTAGTTAGTCTACTGTTCTAGAGTTATATCTACTTACAAACAAGGGTGCAAATCTGAATACCTTCCCCTGAAATAGAACTGTTTCCCGAATTTTCTGTGTAAGTTTTCAGCAAACCTAGAAAGGTCCTCAAATGTTTGTTGATGGTTGGCCATTTGGAAATTGCATCTACTTATTTTTAGAAATTTTCATGGCATATTTTTGAAAATGAGGAAATGAGGCATGGCAATTGTTTATAGATGCAAAATAGATTTATTTACATCCCATGAAAAGCATTCAGATGCTTCCTGTAATGTGGACGGACAGAAGAAAACAGACATATATCTGAAACCTCTCCTCTGTCAAATGGAAGCCTGCATTCAGCTTGCTTCCTTTGGGCTCAGTCCCGGAGAGTTGGCCTGGGATCATTTATGAGCTATGAATTGTAAAAAGGGGAATGTCTGGGAAAGGTGGGAAGAAATCAGGAGTGGAGGGACATAAGAGAGGAGCACAATAGCCTTATTTTGGCCCAGGAAGCTGGGTTCCTCTCTTATTCCTCAACCTTCTTTCTGAATAAGAAAAGATGCATAGAAATTTGCATGCAGTAACGGGCAGGTGGCAACCACCTGTGTTTCCAAAGATCTGAAAGATCTCTTTGCCTCCCATTCTGTTAGTAGTGCCTGATGTGCCATCTTGTTCTTTTTCCAGCTGGGAATCATGGCTGGCACAGTGGTGCTGGCTTACCACTTTGAGTATTCGGACACTTTTCCGGTGCACTTTCAAGGATTCTTCTGCTATGACAATACTTTGGCCAAACCCTATCCTGGGCCAGAGGACAGTAGCCGAGCACCTCCAGTCCTGGTCTACTCTCTTGTTACTGCTGTTCCCACCATCATGGTAAGAGATCCACAAGGGAAACGGGAGGAGAAAGAACCCCTCAAGAGGAAGGGCTGGTAAATGTATCTTGGGATACTTTTGCAATGATGACATAGGCACAGCCTTCACTGTGACGGTATTAATTTCCTTGAGATTAAGACCACAAAGAGACTGACTGCTGGAGAGGAGAAGTATGAGGGCATCCAGTCATATTTGAAGCTCTGTTGGGAAATGGAGTGAGGATGTATTTGAGGGCTTACAAGACACGCCCATTAGAATCATATGGATGATTATATTCACATGATATTATATTCACATACTCTTGTCTGCTCAGATGCTTTCATTGGCGTTGCCTCTCATATTCAGAATGACCTATGTACCAACCCAAATTTGTTTCTGTATTGTTTTCATTGTTACACTTTTATCTGGCTTTTCCTCCAAATTGCTCAGGAGAAAACACATAATTCTCTCCCCATTTATTCTCATAAAACAAGATGTATTAAGAACAGTGTTAATTCAGATAATTCGACATACACCTGAACATGAGTCCCTCATATCCAATATCTTCACCAGTAAGATATGCAACATAACTGCTTTTTATTCCCCACCATCCTTTTTCTGTGTGGGAAAAAAATGACCAGAAACTCCAATAAGGATATCAGAGCCCACGTTCACAAAAGAGACCTATTTCACTTCAGCTGTTATTATCTGGTCAAGCTTGCCCCAACTAGGTCCCTAGGAAAGAAAGACCTTCGACTCCATTTGATTGAAGTGATAGGTTCTTTTACTAAGGATTAGTGGTTGCAATGAAAACAGGCTAGAACTGAGGTTCAGGTTCCCTCACAAAGCATTACAAAGTTTCCCCTTCTCCCCAGCCCTTCCTACATGACTGGCCCAACATCGTCCAATGGTGTTCTATGCAGGTGTTTTGGGAACTGCTTGGATGTTTGGTGCCACTTGGTGCAATTCACATTCCTTCCCCAGGCTCTGCAGCCTGGAAGATCAGAACAGGCTGGTTCTCACACCTCTGGCTTCTCTCAAACCTTCACCACCACTCCCTTTGGATCTTCTCTACACTCTTCTATATGCCAATTGCCTGTTTTCTCTTCCCCCTTCCCCGCCAACAATTTATGGCAGAACGCCAGCAAAGCACTATGCCGAAGATGGCAGATCTGACAGGAGCACTCTCCCCCTTTTTAACGAGGTCCTCAATGCATCGCTTTTCTTCCCTAGATGACTTGCTCCAGTGAATGGACTTTTCTCTATTGCACCTCCTTTCTCTGTCCCTTGCACGAGCCCTGCTTGCTCTGACAGCCATTTCTACACAGTGGGCATTGCTATGTTGCTTTTATTTCATTAACACTTGGGAATACCTTAGTGACCAAAGAGAAAATGGAAATAAAACTATGATTTCCTTTGAACTAAATTCCCACTGATGTAGTCCTATTGTGCTCTGAACTGCTACAGGTACTATCTACAGAAGAATTACATTTTCTCCAAGAGTCATGTAAAAAAATATGTATTTCTATTCTGATCTGTGAGAATGCTTTTCTATCTGTTTTGCCAGCACTTCCTGAATCTACTCATCTGTAACCTAGAACTCATCTAGGTTACAGATGTGGGGGGGAAGTGTCTATCCTCATGGAAATGCATGCTCTGTTTATCCCACAGCTTGGGCTGGCCTGTCTCGGACCTTGGAAGCTAGAAAATAATGTCACTTCCTCTCAACCACCTGCCCCCCATGCTAAGTCTTAGCAGTACTTCACTTATGAGAGGAAACATAAGGAATCTTGAAGGAATCCTCCAGCCCTTTTGCCCTTGCCCAGCCTTTTCCTCCCGGAGCTTACTTTAAACAACTGCTATTAAAGAGAAAGTACAATTCCTCTTTCTGCTTCTTTCTCTCTCTCACCCCAGATACTTGTTGGAGAACTGGCTGCCTTTTTCTTCCAACCCACAAGGCATAAAGAGAAAACCATCATCTCGGGCGAGTGCTGTTATTTCAATCCTCTTCTGCGCCGCATGATCCGCTTCCTGGGTAAGAGGAGAATGCCCTCCTACCTAGGCCCAGCTGAGTCCCCAGGCTCTGCCCCACTCCTCATTCTTGTCCTTTTCCTTTCATAGGTGTTTATTCCTTTGGCCTCTTCACTACCACCATCTTTGCCAATGCAGGCCAAGTGGTGACCGGCAACCAGACTCCACATTTCCTGTCAGTGTGCCAACCAAACTACACTGTGCTGGGCTGCCAACCACCCCCAGGCACCATTTACGTCACAGACAAGGCAGCCTGCACTGGAAATCCTCTCCTGGTCACTGCAGCCTGCAAGGCGTTCCCCTCCAAGGATGCTGCCCTCAGCGCCTATGCGGTGGCGTACACTGTGGTATGAAGTGGAAGCTAGGTGACAGGACAGACAGACAGATGGAGGGAGGGAGGAGGGGCCGGTTTGAGGTTCTTCCAGTAATTTAGCACCCAGTTCCCTTTCCATGTATCAGATCAGGTGGGTGGAGACCAGGTTTGACAGGCACAGAAGCGGTCAAGGTTTGGGAATGAACTGCTTCATTGAGAAGTCTGAAGTGCCCTCTGGTGGGCATAGAACAAAAGTGTGAAAGAAACATTCGCAGGATCTTTTCTCCCAGGACAGGACTGGGGGAACGATCTTTTGTGACAAAACGCTGCCTGCTGTGAGCAAAAATTATCCTTGGCAAGGGCACCTCAGGAAAAAGGATTAGCTTTGATTTCACTGTGTCCATTTCTCATTAGAAGGCAGTAAAACCAAATAGGTCCCCTGATGTTATACAGAGGGAAACCTAGCCTCTCTTCTTTCTCAGCCAGTTGAGTTCTTGTCTTCTGGCCCCTTTTCTCTCTCTAATACTGTCTGGGTACTGCAAGTGTCACATGCCATTAACAACACAAGAATTTTTAGAATCTGAAACACTGGACTAATAAATGCATTGTCTACAACAACCAAGAATGCTTGGTGTAGGCCACTGAAAGTTATTTGAAAAAATAGACTTTTTAACTAGTAAGGACAAGGAAGAAGCAAGGAGGTAGCTGACTTTCCCATTTGCTCTTGTCTTGGCTGATGCTGTCATAAGGGAAACAAGTGGTCTGTGAAGCCTGTGAGCTGGTTTATTCCAAAACTATAGCATCCCTTAGTTTTTGCTGTTTGATGCAATGGAAGAGAAAGACACATGGAAAAATGCTGACTGGGAGAACCAACTTAGACAGTGACCAGATCCTGCCATTAGGTGGATGAAACATTGTTCAGATTGCTGCGGATTGAGAGGAGGTTGTAGCCCAACTGTTTTCTCAGTGAGTGAAGAATATCTGGTTTTTGTTTTAAGGCATCAAAATGTATTGAGCCAGCAGGGGATAGTAGCCAGATATCTAAGGCAATTGGTAAAATGTAACACAATAAAATCTGGAAGATCTAAAAATGTATTAAATCAATCTTCAGAGCAGTCTTGCCAAGTCATCCACTCCACAGAGTAGCCTATAAATGTCCAATTATATATTGCCATGGGCGATAGCTATGCACCACATGGCAGGAAGGTTCTTGCTCATTTTACTATTATGGTTTATTTAACTTTTAAGCATATTATTAGCTTAATTTTCAGTAGGATATGAGAAACAACAAATACATAAAAGTACATTAAAACCATAAAACTAGTTTAAACTATCAGAATGATTAAAGTACTGTGAAAGTAGTAGAGATGCTAGAGAACAGGCACACACACTTATACAATGCAGTGCGACTTGGAAAAAGTGGTTTCTTTCCCTCCATAGTCTGAATATGAATAAAACTACGAGAGCTTCTTTTTCCATTATACTAATAGTGGTTTCCAGAACAATAGCAAGTGCAGTTTGACCGTCCCTGAGAAAACAGATAAGTCTTCTCCCCTTTATATTGGCAAAGTTTCAAGAAAACTAATTGGAATCCTACTGCTTTAGATTGCTTACATATGGGTATCTCATTTGAAAGTAAAGCCCTCACCAGAATCCTTGTGTTGCATCTTTAATCCTGGTGGCTGCAACAGATATCATTTAAAAACTAGTCTACTCCAAGTGGAACTTTTATGGGGCACAAGGTGTTGATTGGTGAATTAGTCTAGTGTCTTGGGTGTCTGAAAATTGGGATGGAGGGAAATCTAATGGTAATGCTGTCTGTCCCACATTTTTCTAGCTTACCAAGAAGTAGGTTTGTGGTCTACTTTGTCAAATAACTTGCTGAAGATTAAATACTGTATACTACCGTGTTTCTCCAACAATACGGCCTCCCCCAATAGGAAGTCCCAGCATGCTTTATAGGCATAAAATCAAATTAAGCCCCTCCCCCCAAATTAAGGCCTATATTAAACATGCGAAATGGGGAGGAATGGCGGGGGGCTGGCTGTTAGGAAGTACTTTTGTTGCATGCCCGGATATGGTGCTGCCTGCGTTGACCTCGGCGTTGGTGGGGCACTTCATGTCAGGAGACTTTCCGCCACTGTTGCTTTCCCTTCTCCCCATGCTGCCATGGCGTTTAAAGCAGCGCCGCGGCGTTTGGCGCAGCCATGCGTGGCCAGCCAGGGCTCCTCCCTGCAACCGGAACCTGGCGGAGACACTCGGCTTCAGGCGTTCCTGTTGCCACCTTCCCTTTGCCTTCGAAGGTAAAGCCAATTATTTTAAAAATGATGCCCTACTACAACAAAGACTCCCCTGCCCGAGAGGGCAGCCCAACCCCACGTGGGGAGGCGAATCTCCCGGGGCCACAACGCAGGATCGGCCTACCCCGGGAGAAGTGCCCAGCCACCACCCCTGCCTGGTGCCGGGCAGAGCATGAAGAGCTTCGTCTGGGGCACCCAGCGCAGCTGACAGGCGGGCCCTCCTGCCCGGTGGCAGAGCTCTCACCAAGGCAGCGAGCGCCTCCCTGCTGGACCCTCCGCTCATCCCGCCAGGGCCGCGCCAGAGCTGTGCGGGCTGGGCAGAGCCGGGAAAGCGAGCCGCGGGTGCGTGCCTGCCTGCCAACCAAAAGAGCCGGGCCGACCTGAGCTTGGCTTCCTTCCCAAGTCCCTCCAGCCCGAACCCGAAGGGGACACCGGGAGAGGCTGCCCGAGGCAATGATAGCACCCACCTGTCCACGGACAGGGAGGCGAGATGACAGCAGCACTGCTTCCTTGGCCAACAGAGAGAGCCCAAAGCTGCCTGTCCTTTCCATCCCTCGCCCAGCCCGTCCCTGTCCCCATGCATCTTCAAATGCGCCTGCAGCTCCAAATGCTGCAGCGGCATGGGCATCGGGTAGAAGCGCTCACTCGTCGGGGCTCAGCTCGGAGGACGACGTGGCGCAGGCTGTCGCCTTGCCTCCCTGTCCATGAATAGGTGGGCGCTATCACTGCCTTGGGCAGCCTCTCCCAGTGGCCCCTTCGGGTTTGGGCTGGAGGGACCAAGCTCAGGTCGGCCCGGCTCTTTCGGTTGGCAGGTGGGCGTGCACCCGCGGCTCATTTTCCTGGCTCTACCCAGCCCGCATGGCTTCGTTGCGGACCTGACGAGATGAGTGGAGGGTCCAGTGGGGAGGCGCTCACTGCCTTGGCAAGAGCTCTGCCGCCAGGCAGGAAGGTCCACCTGTCAGCTACGCTGGGAGCCCCAGGCAAAGCTCTTCACACTCTGCCCAACGTCAGGCAGGGATGGCAGCTGGGCACTTCTCCCGGGGTGGGCCGATCCTGAGCTGTGGCCCCGGGAGATTTGCCTCCCCACGTGGGGTTGGGCTGCCCTCTCAGACAGGGAAGTCTTTGTCATACCGGTAGTAGGGAGTTGTTTTTAAAAGAATTGGCTTTGCCTTCGAAGGCGAAGGGAAGGCAGCAACAGGAGTGCCTGAAGCCGAGTGTCTCCGCCGGCCTCCAGTTGCAGGGAGGAGCCCTGGCTGGCCGCGCACGGCTGCACCGAACGCCGCGGCATTGCTCTAAACACCACGGCAGCACGGGGAGAAGGGAAAGCAATGATGGCAGAAGGTTTCCTGATATGAAGTGCCCCACCAACGCTGAGGTCAACATCCAAGCCATTGCCACCCATCTGCCCGAGGATGCAAGGGGGGGAATTAAGTCACCCCCGAAAAGACGGCCTAGCCATTTTTTGGGGGGGGGGGTTCAAAAAAAAAATAAGGCCCGGCCTTATTTTGTGAGAAACACGGTATGTCCACAGCAGGGGTGGGATTCTACCAGTTCTGTCTGGTTCTATAGAACCCCTTGTTAACTTTCTAACCATTTGGAAACCCTGTAGTTAGAAGCAATCTCCTTTTGTTTTTTTTCCCACCCTTATTACATTCTTGCCAGAACGCCTAGACTTCCTGCCTCCAGAGCTTCTGGGTCTTGACTTTCTTAAAGGGAAAGGGTTGTTTTAAGATTTTTACACTGCTGTTGGGAGGAAATAGTTCCCTGGACAATCAGCACTTTGAAGAAATAATTGAATAATGAAGCAAAGCTTTTAGTGACAGGGAACCAAGATGAGCGACATTCAGCAAGGCTTCTTGGCTAGCTAGGAAGATTGACATTCAAACATGAGTTTACATACCCTTTCTGACAATGGTGCGCTTCAAAAAATTTTACTACCGGTTCTGTGGGCATGGCTTGGTGGACATGGCAGGGGAAGGATACTGTAAAATCTCCATTCCCTCCCGACCTCACTAACCTGCTTTCCAGCTCTGTTCTCCTGTGCAGGGCAACAAAAAAAGACCCAGCTGATCAGCTGGGACTCGAGAGACAGATAATAGATGGGGGCAGGGCCAGTCAGAGGTGGTCTTTGCTGGTTCTCCGAACTACTCAAAATTTCCACTACCGGTTCTCCAGAACTGGTCAGAACCTGCTGAATACCACTTCTGCTTTCTGGGTTTTGATCTAAAACTGGTTTTTGTGAAGGTTATTCTGTGCTTGGTGACCTTTAATCCTGTGTTTATTGATGGGATAATTTTCCCTATTCAGCTTCAACAAGCAGCAGCTACTGTTGTCATTTAATTATTTGTATTGTGTTTGGATTTTTTCCTGCCTCATGATTTCTTTTTCTTTCTGGGGAGGGGGGGTCTTCCTTCACTGCTTTAGTACTATCTGGCACTGTCCTTTTGGGGTATACTGCCAAGAGGCAGGATGCAAGCTTGGCACTGTTTTTTTTTACTGCCTTTCTGGGGGCATGTGACCTTTCCTTAAATCTGGATGGTTTCCTTAGGATATCTTGTGAGGTGAGTGAGACCAGCTGGTGTGTTTAAGTGGTGCAAATGGATCTAAGGATTGCTTTTCTTGGGTGTGCTTTTTCTGGAGAACTTAGATGACCTCTCTGCTAAAGGGTTTCACTTTATGAGCAAGAATTGGCTGCTTGATAGTTATCACTGCATCTTAACTATTTTCATTCCTTAAGGTGCTCTGGCACCCTGCCTGATTTGTAACTCTGGCTTGCAGATATTTTTAATCTAATGATTGGTATTAATTAATGATTTGCAAGCAAAGAAGCTTTTTGTATTTTTGTACAGGTAATCCTTGACTTACAACAGTTCATTTAGTGACCATTCAAAGTTACAATGGCACTGAAAAAAATGACTTATGATGATTTTTCACACTTATGGCCGTTGCAGCATCTCCACCATCATGAGAGGCCAGGCGAGGAGAAGCACCCCTTGACATGAGTGATGTCAAGTTGGCCATGCCCACCCAGTCACAAGACCACCAAGCCACACCCACCAACTAAGTCACACACACTGAACAGGTTGTTGAAAAAACTGAATCCCACCCCTGGTCCACAGCATTTTGCTGGTCTACAAATTTAGTCACTGTCAAAGAATGAAATAAGATTGGTTTGGCATGATCTGTTTTTAACAAATCCATGCTGACTGCTAGTTATTGCTTTATCTGTTTCTAGATATTCGCAGATCTGTGTCAGGACTCCAACATGCACCCCCCCATTCAAATCATAAGTCTCTAGCTACATCTCTCAGAGTAAAAAAGATTGATTTATGAGGAGTTGACATGTCGGTGTTTCCTGGTTGCAGTCGACTCTGACATATCATTCATTTCATCCTTGACCCTGGTCTTCCCCCCACCCCTTGGATGTATATTCCCCAAAGAGACACATCCATAGCCAAGAGTCATCAATCATGCTCTCCAGTAATAATTTTGTGCGCCAGAAGCTTTGGTTGCCAAAGTGATTATCTGAAGCATTTAAGGAATGCACTGCTTTCCCCACTCCCTTTCTGCTGGCAACTAAAGAGACTAAAGAAGTATTTTTTAGTTGACAATCTGTATTATCTTTTTCAGTATCTTCCTAGGTATTGATGTTAGACATTGATGTCTGTAGTTTCCTGGGTCTATTCCCCCCATCTCACCCACCCTTTTTTTTTTTTGAAGATGGGAACCACATCAGCTCTTTTCTAATTCCTCGGTGTTCTAGGATTTTTGAAAGATATGGTAGAATGATTCTGAGACGGTGGTATTGAGCCGGTTTGCACAGCATCGGGTGAACCGGTAGCAAGGATTTGGCATGGGTCACTGAACCGGTAGTAAGTTGTGGCTGGCCACACCCCCAGCCTGGTCGCCCAGATGCCGCTGGCTTGCTTGGCCTACCTGCCCAATGCTCACTTACCCCGCCCGCCTGACGCTTGCCCCTTAAAGTATTTCTTTCTTTTTCCTCCTGACAATCAGCTGTTCATATGATCAGCTGTGCTGGGATTGCCCTTGCTGAGGCCAGAAAGGCAAAAAATGGAGGGAGGGGCTGAACCCCCCCCTCCATTTTTTGCCTTCCTGAGCTCCAGAGAAGCCTTTTGGGAGCAAAAACGCCCCCCAGAGGCTCCCCCCAAAAAGCAAAAAACCCCAAAGCCACGCCTACCCAGTCACATGGCCATGCCCACTTAACCACGCCCACCAAGCCATGCCCACAGAACCGGTAGTAAAGTTTTTTGAATCCCACCACTGTTCAACATCTGCCAGGTCCTTCAGAACTCTGGGATGTAATCCTGGTACTTTATATTCATCAAGATCAAACCATATCTTTAACCATTGTCTTGCTTATTTTAATTTTTATTTCTGTCCTGTCTTTTATGGTTAGCTTTTTGATAGGTTGGGTTATAGTTTCTTTTTGTTTGAAGACTGGTGTACAGAATGATTTAAGCAGTCCCAAAGGTGCTTTTTCAAGAGGCAACTGCACTTTATTATTTTTCTTTGAAGATGTTTCATTTCTCATCCAAGAAGCTTCTTCAGCTCTGACTGGATGGTGGAGAATGGAAGAATCTATATTCCTTGCAGACAGCTAGACATTTGCATTCTTCTAGACAATCATTGAGACTACTTTGGGGGGTTTATTTGTCACCAGGGTCACCTGAGTAGTGCAAATGGGTGTGAAACTATTAAAAGGACTGTTGTAGACTAGAGATAGATGATGCCAAATCTCCCCCCCCCCTCTATTGAGAGGGCTGTTCAATTTTGACATAGATGGCCTCTTTAACCCCTCTTTCAAACCTCTCTGTCCTCTTCCTCCGCAGCAGCCGAACAAAGGAGCTGTTGGAGGAGGGGAGGAAAGAAGGGAGGAAAGAAGAAGGAAAGGAGGAAAAGAAAGAAGGAAAGGAAGGAAAGAAAGAAGGATGAAAAGAAGGAAGTAAAGAAAAGGAGGGAAGCGGGAGGGAAAGAAGGAAGCAGTCCAGCCAGCCACTTGGAGAGGCCATTTTATAATCGAATATAAACATGGAAAGTGCTTAAAAACACCCAAAAGCACTCACTAAAAGGAGAGACTGGAGCCAGCTTTGCTGCTTGGGGACAGGGAGGAGGAAAATAAATCTGTAACCCAACAGACCACATTTTGGAGGGGAACGGTCTGGGACAGGCTGACAGATGGAGGCAGCTGGTGAATGAAGATTGGAACATGGTCTGGAAAGTGCACACCTGCCCTGCCTATGCCTATGCTCCCCATTGATGTATCTGCTGCAAGCATGGTGCAACGGTTGAATGCCTGTAGCAGGGCCACCTAGGGAGATGAGCAATTGGTGGAGGGAGAGAGGAAGAGGTTAAGGGGAGGCAGTGGTGCTCTTTCGGCCTCCCTTCTGGTTCTCACTCCGTGCTTCCTCTGGCTCGTCCCAGCTGCCACCATCCCCAAGATGGAGGTGGTGGCGGCACACAGCTAAGACAAGGAAAGGGCAAAAATCATGGTGCCCTCCATTTCTCCCACTCCCCTTTTTAGGGGCCCAGCAGCAGCGACCATGTCAGTGCCACTCACCCTGTAGGAACTGGGCTCAGATGTCTTGGCCAGCCACTCTTCCTCCTCTTCCACTTTTCACACCGCTACCAGCGGCCTTGGCCCACCTGAGGGAGACAGTAAAGAAGCAGGTAGGCAGGCAGACCGGCTAGCAGTGGTCAGGGGCGAAGGCTGCTGTCAATGCATCTTCCTGCCTCATGGAGGCGACAGCAGGAGAGGCACCGGGGCAGCTGTCAGGGGAAAGAAAGTGGGGTTCCAAATTGGGGTTGATCTCTTATTTGGGGGAGGAGGTTGTTGAGATTGTTGAATTTAAATTTAAAAGAAATTTAAAAGTTGAAAAAAGGTTTAAAATTGAAAAAAAATTAAAAATTGAAAAAATAAACTGAAAATTGAAAAGAGAAATTTAAAAATTTAAAACAATTAGTTTTTTAAAAAAACTTCAGAAATTCTAAAAATTTAAGGATTTATACGTTTTTTGGCCCTTTATGAAGTGTTATGCATTTTTGTTCTTGTTGTTGTTAGAAATGCCGGGTTTTTTTCTAGGAAGTGCTTCTCTCTTAACTCAGGGTCCAGTGTGTTGCTCTCAGCCACTGGTCTGCTGCCACATACTGTAGTTCTGTTTCACCACTGCTCAATGACCTCCGTTTGCAATTCACCACTTCCGGTCAACTGCCGGGCAGGGTTGCTGGGCCACCTCTCCGTCTCTCAGCTCAGCTGCCGGGCTATCTCTCCATCTCTCAGCTAGAACACTGGGCCACCTCCCAGCTGGGTCACTTCTCAGTTGGGCCATCTCAAGCTGGGTTTTCAAAAGCAGTTTGCCTTTGCCTCCTATCTGAGGAAGAGGGATTGACCCAAGCTCCCCCAGCTGGCATCATGTTGCAGGCAGGACTAGAAGTCACGGTCTCCCAGTTTTTATCCCGTTGCTTTAACCACTATACCAGATTGGCTGGTCTTCTGCCTGTCTTTTTTTCCTTATTTTAAAAAGAGTTGTGCCTTGGTTATATATGCATGGTTATGCTGTGCAACATTTTGAGCCCTTTTCAAGGAAGATGAAGGGCATCTCAGCTAACTCTCCTATGCTGTTCTTCCTTTTCCACAGATGTATGTCACACTGGTTTTTCAGCTGAAGGGCTCCCGCTTGGCCAAGCCATCCCTGTGCCTGGCACTCCTCGGCCCAGCATTCTTGGTGGGTGTGGTGCGTGTAGCCGAGTACCGGAACCATTGGTCTGATGTACTGGCTGGGTTCCTCACCGGCGGGGCCATTGCCATCTTTCTGGTAAGTGTTCTGTGTTTGAGGCTCTTCAAGGGAGGGGAAAGGGCAGGGCTTCCATCTCAGCGTTCAGGCACCATCAGAACTATTCTGGGAAGGAGAAGCCGTTCCAGTCACCATGGCACATATAGTGGCAGTGCTGTTGGAGCTTCTTTACCATGTTTTGCAGGGTAGAGCTCCCTTTTTAAATATGGTGTGTCATCAGGCAGTTTCTAAAACTATTCCCTTATCAGCACCCAAGGGTTAAAACTTAAAGGCCAGGCCAATGATGCTATTCTAAGGGAAGATAAGAATTATTATTATTATTATTATTATTATTATTATTATTATTATTATTATTATTATTATTTTGGGGGACGACAGCTTACCTTAAAAAATAACCTTTATCTTATTATTTTTATCTTATCATTTTTTTTCTGTGGGACTCTGGCACACATTAAAAATGAAATTCTGTTGCAAAAGTGTACACATACATAACACATATAGCTATTCTATATATATCCATATGTATATACCTACACCCTAATATATAAAAACATATAAATATTAATCACTGTCCATTTTGAATACATAATATGTTATCGTATTAGTTTGTGTTGTGTTGATGACTGTGTTATAGTTTTCCCAAATGCAGACATGAATGGGGCAATTTCTCATTTGACCTAGGCTATCTTGAGTAGCATAATACAGTTTGGAGAAGTGGCTATTCTGGGTTGGGGTAACAGAAATGTAAACTAGCTTGGTTCCTACTAAAACACAAGCTAACTTTTTACCCCCTTTTGTATGGCTGAGAGGTTCACCCGGTCACCTCCATCTGCTCACATGAACATCTTGCCCTCATTCCTTTTACATTTCAATAAAAAGGCAGCTCATGGTTCCTCTGTCATGCCCAGCTATTCACTCCATACTAGTGAATATCAAAGTGAGTCCTGACCGAACGGCTCATGCTCATAACAAGACAAATAAGGCCAATTATGAAGAAAAATTAGGGCTTGATCAAGAAGCAGCTGGCAAAAGGAATGGGAAAAGCCACATAAGAAACTGTGTTAATGGGTTTATCAGTTGCAAAGCTCTGTTGAATGTTCCGTCTGATGCAGAGTACTATGTTGGCAGAAATCAGGAAAAGAGCCCTTTAATGCTGCTCTTCTTCTCTTTTTGGATAGGTGACATGTGTGGTCAACAATTTCCAAAGCCCTGTATCCTCAGCCAAGAAAGTTTCTCCACCTGAAAATCTACCCACTGTCCCAGTCTTGGGATTACCCTGTGTTGACAGTTCCCTTGACAAATTAAGTGTGGCTCAGGTAAGAGATATTCCTGATGCACCCCTGCATACTTCCTCCTCTTCTTCAGTCTTCTCTTTAATCTAAAACACCTACCCACACATACACATGCACAGCTAGCACCACATTTGAGGATGCACTAGGCAAAATGCCTTTTAGTGGGCTTCTTCTACCTCTTCAATGGGTTTATATGGCAATATTTAGAAAAAGAAGAGGACAGTTGGTCCAGCTGCCATTTAAATTTCCTGCTGTTCTCCTGGAAATCCTATTTTCAAACATATGGTGATTTTAAACTGGAGATTTGTGCCAGGTAGGGCAATCATGAACAGGAGGCTCAACTGAGATGCCGACATCTGAGGTTGGGGCTGATCCTCTCCCAACCTACCTTCTTCTCTTCGGAAACCAAAATCTTGTTTCCTCACTTAAAAAGATATAAAGATGCAAAGCATTAGCATCAATGGATTTGCTTTCTCTCTGTGCCAGGGCGGATGTTGACAATTTTGCAGGACAGTTTTATAGTAGGGTGGGAGTCAAACTGAACACAGATAGATTATCAGTTTGAAAAGACTTCCTTTAATATAAATGAGAAATGTTTCTAAATCCTGAGCATCACTCACAAATTCTGGGTAACAAAGGAAAGAAAGGTGTCAACTTGAACAGGTGTGCCAAGGCAAATAGGATCTGAAGAGCGAATAGGAAGAACAGGAGACTCACTAAGACACACTAAATTATCACTCTGTTGTATGGGATGAAGGACAAAGCTTCTTAACACTGTTTTTCCAGCCACCAAGGAGAGGATTAATTAAAACCCATCTCTTTGGGAGTTTCTCCATCCCTAGGTAGGAGATTTCTAGTAAACCCCACATACTGTGGCTCAAGTAGTATTTAGTACCACAGTGTTGAATGTAGGGGAATTTTAGTAGCTTCTGCCATCTCTTATAGAGAACTTCATCTTAGGTGAAGAAACAATAGTAAGAAGAAATCAATGAAGCAAAACTTGCTCAAGTAAAATGTTGCTGGTAAGCACTAGGGTTCACATTAAGGATTGTAAACTTTTAAACAACTCTGTGAATGAACAAAAATACGATTGCATATTTTTTGGTATTTCCTTTTACAAGGCTCCCACTTAATTATTCAGAGAAACTTTTAATTTCTACCTTATTTTCCTCCCCCCTTTTTTGTATGTGTGCCTTGGAGTCAGCCTTTTGATTCCTAACAACTGCCTTGGCAAGTAATTGCAGTTTTTATGGCAAGTTTTTTTCAAAAGTGGTTTGCCATTGTCTCCTTCCTAGATCTGAGAGAGACTGACTGATCAAAGATCACCCAGCTGGCTTTGTGCCTTAGGTGGGACTACAACTCTCAGTTCCTTGGTTTATAGCCTTAACCACGACATCAGACTGGTTCTCTGGAGCTCCATTCTTAGAATGTTCTTTCTACTCTTATGAAAACATTCTCGCCTGTTTTTCTTTTTTTTAAAAAACCCCTTTTGTTGTATAAATAATACAATCATAGATCTAATAGGCTTTATAAATACTCTGCTCAGGCAAAATTCAGTAGGACATCTCTGACCATGACCTTTGTTAGAAGACCTTTTGTGATCATCCTACTCCCAATCTCAAGGCAACATAATTTTTTAAACTGTAGAGTTAGTGCTGAAATTGATGCATAGAGGGAATTGTTATCAGGCAAATAAGGGAATAAGTGCAGGAAGCAAATAGCTTTTGGGCCCAGGTATTTTGTATTTATTCTGTGGAAAACAGTTAGATAGATCCTTCTCTCTCTCTCTCTCTCTCTCCCTCTCTCTCCCTCTCTCTCTTTCTCTCTCTCTCTCCCTCCCTCCCTCCTGTCTCAAATGATGAACTAATATACTGATATACATGGAGGCTTTATGAAGCTTTTTAACTTAGAAATTCTTGCTCTTCTATCTCTGAAAGTGTTGTTCTCCCCAACTCCAAATATTCCAATGCTCTAACATTTCTCCCTAAAGAAAACAAGTTTACAACTTATTTCTTTCTTCTTTCCACTTGGGTGTGAATAGTAAATATCTAATGATGTTAATTTCTGTCTCATTCTCTCCCATTTAACCATGTCTTCCCCCTCCACTGCCCTGCCCTGGTGTTGTCCCCTTGGGTGGAGTATGGCTGCAGCAGGTGAGGGACACCCCAGAAGAACCGGAGTTTTCTACACTACTCTCAAGAGGTCTGGAAAGGCAGCTAGCACGATCTCTACACTTGGCAGCACCTGGCAGTGCAGCAATGACCCGTCCTTATGAGTAAGTGCCTGTTCCCAGAATTGTCTATCATGACCCCTTGCAAGGTATCCTTGCTTACTCTCGGCAGCCTAAGTTGGTACAGAGAGTCGGCATAGGCATCATGGGAATAGAAGGAGAAGGAAAGGATACTTCAGATTGACATATGGCTGGATATCGGAGGCAGGCAAAAAGTCATGGTGCAAAAGAATTGGATCAGATATCCTGATGTTCACGCAGAAACTTCGGGGGGTCCATTTAGACATAGGAAGGGAAATGGAGGGTGGTATAGAATATTCAAAATCAGAAATGTTTCACTTGGAAAAAGCACAACATTTTTGAATTTACACTAGTCATACTACAGATAAATAGCATTACCCAGTATTAATGTAGTGCAGGGGTGTCACACAGAGCCTGGGGAGGCGCATGAGCTCTGTTTTTGTTGGCACAGAGTTGTAGGAGGCTGTTGCAGCTGAAAACGGAGCTCGGGAGCCCATTTTCTTTGGCAGGGTGCTCTGACACGAGTGACGTCGAGCTAGCCACGCCCACCCTGGCCATGCCTATACCACGCTCACACACCCCGAGGTCAAGCATAACCCTGATGTGGCCCTCAATGAAATTGAGTTTGACACCCCTGATGTAGTGATATGCTCTCTGACATGGTTTTTCACCACAGTGCAACTGGATGGTGTTATATATTGCTGGTGTCCTTCAGATATTTAGGGCAACTATGACTGCTGTGTGCTTAGAGCCTTTTGAGAAAAAGAGGAAGTTCTTTGGAAGGATGAAAAAGAGGAAGTTCTTTGGAAGGATGAATGCGTTACATATGGAAAGTCCAATTTAGGACTAAACAACCTTTTTAGTGAAACATCAGAGAGCTATTGATGAGACATGCCTAAACTGTGTGCACAATTATTAGACAAGATTTTTATGCATATTTTCCACCTCCAAACTGTATAAACTTGGATGCTTAGTGGATATACGCATATTAGGTGATGTGTTTTTGTGTGATGTGGGAAGGTGAGGCCTAAGGACGGCAACACCTTATATCAAGGTGTGCATAATTATTAGGCAGCTTCTTTTCCTCAGGCAGAAAGGGGACCAAGAGAGACATTTAACTGACAGAAATCAAACATTGTAAAAGGTCTTTCAGAGGGAAAGCACTCTTGAAATTGCTAAGTTATTGGGGTGTGATCACAGAACCATCAAACCTTTTGTTGCAAATACAGTATAATCATTTCCTTTTCTTGAGGTGCATTTTAAATAGTTTTGACCTGAGTTTATGCATAAGAAAGAGGTAGTTACAATGAAGAATGGAAATGGGATGAATTAAAATTGTCCCCTGAAGTAGTATAAAAGCTTTCTGTGCAGTTTTATTGCCCATTTAAGTTGCCCCAGCCTCTTTGATGCAATAAGAAAATATTGTGCCTTGTTACAAGCAATGATTCCTGGTCTTCCTGATACTGTAGTTGAGCCAGATTATAACTTGACATATCCCCAAAATTTTAGTTTCCAGGTTATGCCTACTACTACAGTATTTCATTTAATGCATATTACAGCATTAAGAGAATTGGTTCCAGAAATGCAAATCCATCAGAGACCTGCTTGTTTGAATATTGTCCTCTGCTCTTAGTTTTACTCTACTCTTCTGCGGTTATTTAATTCATTTTAGAGTTTATCATTTTGTTTTACTGTTTTACCCCTGGTATGAACTGTCAGAGAGCTTTGCCAATTGTGCAGAACAGAAATGAAGTTTGTAGCTATAAAGAAAATGTTAAGATGTTGATGAAGGAGGCCCTCTTCCCTGAGAAAACACTGGGTGTGATGAACCACATACAGCAAGAAATCTGGTAACATTTCATACATGCTTGATTCTATGCAGTCCACTTGGCACCACTTTCCTCTCACTCCCTAGATTAAAAATGTCCTCTTGCTCTGGCCACCTCATCCTTTCCCCTTAACCCCTTAAGGCAGAAGGGACACCATAAAAGCAGAAGTGCCTGCCATTCTTTGGAATTTGGTTTAAGCACTGAAAACCTACACAGAAGAAAAATCAGTGCAGGCGATCAACATCTCTTCCTCTCCATCCACCCATCTGCCCATCTACTCCACTACCAGAAGGTCCCTCTCTCTGCTCAACCACCAATCTGAAACAAGTGCATTTTATGGCCCACAAATGGCAGATTGGACCCTTGTAAACAGGCACACATTTCAGAGGAATCCACTGTTTTCAATGTATTTGTGTGAGTGGTTCTGTGCAAAATATCCTAGCTATTGCTACTAGGTAGGGAGATTCTGAGATGATAATGACTTGTGCCTTCTGGGAAAATTTGCACTGACAGCTTAATTTCCACATTTAGGTTGCAGTCCTGTGCACATTTTCAGGGGCATAAGTCCCACTGAACAAAATGGAACTTGCTTCTGAATAAACACACATAGGATTTGGATGTAAGTCTTTGCTTTCTGTGTTGCTGTGCTGTTCTGCTCACTGGTTTTGTTTACACCAGAATACACTTTTCCATTGTTCAAGTCTTTTTTAAAGTGAGATATATGGTTAAGTGGTATAAGAAGAGACAAGGAAATCCTCTCTTGAACCTGATAATTCAAACTCGATAGCAAAAAGCCTTGCCCGTGCAATGAAAAGTTAAATACCTTGGCTTGAAGTCATGACTACTAGAGATCTGCTCTTTAAAACACACACATGGAACCATAAACATAAAAAGAAATTAAAGACAGTTGATATTTGATTTTGCCTAAGAAGTTAAAGATGGAAAGAGGTGACAGTTGGCTTTCCCCTGTTTTCTGGGACTCAGCTGAAGGCTTTGCTGAAGAATTCTAAAGCTTGAATTTAATTTTGATCTGCAGAGTTTGTTCCTGTTTTTTAAGTCCATTCTGACTTACTTACTCACTCCCTTCTCCCCTCCCTTCCTCTGTTCCAGAATCACGGAGCTGTGTTCACAGAGGCCACTTGATTCTCAACTTTGTCTCTTCCCCTCCACCCCAGATGTCCTCATTCCCTCCCGGTTGGTCACAAGTGAAGTCTGACCTAAGAAAGCATTCTTGATATGGAGCTAGATCTTGGGGGGTGGGCTCTAACCTCATACTCTCCATTTCCCAACCTATTTCTTGGACTTTCCTGGAATCAGGTTTGTTAGTTGTCATAACATAGTTCTGGTTCTATGATGTGAGTGTACAGCATAGATTGGGGAGGGAAAATAAGGGTGAAAATAAAACCCCATTACTTTTTCAGTTGGTCTGATGCCATTCACCATGTTACCAACTGAACATCATTGCTAGGAATGAGCTCTTGGGATTTTGATCACAGCCTGCTTTGCCAAGGTTCTTTTAGGAATCCTTGTCATCTGATAAGGCATTATTTCCTTTACTGTTGATTCCTCAAGAAAAAGGTTAGGTGCCATTTCCAGAAAAATAGCTCTATCTTGGGAATACACTGAAGAAGGCACATTTGACCAAGAGAGGTGGTTTTGATTGCAGGAGTTTTAATAAAAGAAGTTTACAATTAAATTTGCAAATTAAAGATTTGAATAGTCAGAAAAATTATTAATTAATCATTATGGTAGCTAATATTGTATTTGAAGACCAGAATTCAAGCAAATAAGACATAACTCAGAATCTTAGGGCTGTCCTCTATAGGCAGTTTTGATACCTTCTTGATTGAGCTATTACCAATAAACCTTGTTATAAAAGTAAATAAGAATCTGGTCTCAAGATATGGCCTTTGATGAAGAACTTTCAGGTAACATTGGAATGATTTTTGTCCAAGGCTTTGAGGAGATATATGTCATTAGAAAGACTGGATTATGGTCTATGCTCAGCTTCATACGATCACTTCATAGGAAAGGTTGGCTGAAGAAAAGTAAACTACATGTGATCCACAGCACTTTCTTCTGAGCTTAGTCATCAGAAACAAGCAATAACACTCCAGCTCAAATAGATTCTTTTTAGAGTCAATTGTTGCTGCTTTCCAAGGTGTTATCCTAGAGTCTTTCTGGAGCTCAATGTGAAAACATTTTAAACATACAGTTTCATCAGCTCTGCGCCTTGATCATTTGTCCCCAGTTAAATCTGGATCATTTGTCCCCTAGTTGAATCTGGAGCCATTTGCATGCTGGGAGGGGGAGCGGGGAAGCTTTCAACAGAGCTGAGTTCCTATTTCATCGTTATCTTAGGGATATGTTTTCATTGCAAGAGAAATAGATGTCAATCTTATTCCATTGTAGTTACTTCCAATGAGTAAAGATTTTCAAAACTACATTTCCAAACAATGCCATATAGGAAACCATGACTTGTTGCTAACCTTGTTCTTGTTTAAATGCACAATGTGGATTCCTCACAATGGCGGCTTCACTTGACTCACCCACCATGCTCAATAACAGTTGTTGCAGCTGCTTGGCAGATGATCATTATTCCACACTGTTCTGCACAACAGGATGATAATATCTCCCATGTCCTCCAAACAACAGCTAGAGATCCCTTATATTTCCATTCCTCCATCAGTGAAACCCAACTGTATTGAGCATTATTCCCATTTTAAAGATGGGAATTGTAGTCCAACACATCTGAAGGGTTCCAGATTAGGAAAGGCTGTCTTTTTCTCACTTTCCCTGCTATTCTTCCTGGTGCTAATAATTATTATTGTCTCTGCTACACAGCTGCTGGTCAGCTGCATGGCACCTTCTGAGTGTAGCACAGGGATGGGTGGGCAGTTGCTTGGAAAACTTGGCAGAGTACACTGCCCCACTGTGCTCAGTGAAGAATTTCCCACATCCTTCCAAAATCTATTTTAATAAAGTTCTGTTTGAACAATCTGTCTTGCTTCACAGTGTCCTTCATTTCAGGAAGAATTCTAGTAAATGGCACAAACAAAGCAAAGAAATGTTAATGTTAAATCAGATAAAAGCATCTAATCCAAAATGAGGCCATGTTGTTTTCAGGCTAAGTGATATAATAAATGGGATCTGCTAAGCATGTTATTTTTTTACGCACAGCTGTGGAATTGGTTCCAAATCTAGACCTAGAAAACCTAGAACTAAGCCACCTTCAGTCCGATCGCATATAAACTATACATAGCATATAAACTATACATTGCAATGTCCTACCTGTCCATGAATACTTCAGCTTCAACCATAACAATACAAACCGCACCAAACTTGATTGCAGGAAATACGACCTCAGCAACAGAGTGGTCAATGTCTGGAATACTCTACCTGACTCTGTGGTTTCTTCCCCAAACCCCTAAAACTTTAATCTTAGTCTGTCTACTATTGACCTCACCCCTTTCCTAAGAGGTCTGTAGGGGGCGTGCATAAGAGCACCATCCCTGTCCTATTGTTTCTTTTTTTAAAATTTCTTTTATTTTTCTTATATGTATCCATTTCATGTATCCATAACTATGTTTATACTTATACCTGTTATCTTATAATTGCTTGACAAAATAAAATAAAATAAATAAATAAATCCTTGTATAGCTATGTGTTTCCTAGATAGTCACAGGCAAGTTTCTTTCTTGGTGGCTCTGTTCTCAAGGTGACCTAAAACACCATTGCTATCTTCAGGGCTAGCAACAGGTTTAAGAGATATCTAATTGAAGTGTCCATAAGAACATCAGCAGTGTCCTGAATTTGAAGCCCCATCTCATCTAGTCCAGTAGTCTGTTCTCACAGTGGCCAACCACTGCATAGGAAGCCCACTAATCTCCCAGCTGATGGCTTTCAGAGAAAGTCACTGCCATCAAGATTAATAGCCACAAATCCTCATGGCTTGCATGAATTGAGCCAATCCTATTTTGAAGCCAGCAAAAGCAGTAGCCATCACCACCTCTTGTAGTCCCCCAAGATAGACCTCTCCCGCAAATAAACAAAATGTCTACTTTGTCCCCACATCAGCACAACAGCACCATTACAGACCCCACTGAGTACACATACAAGATTATGCCTATATAGGTAGTTCTCCATCAATGATGGCAATTGGAACTGGAATTGCTATAGCTAAGCAATATGGTTGACATTACTGACTGCACCATTTAACAACACCAATTCTAGCATTCCTGCTTGCCATAGTTAATCAAATCATTATGGGTCCTTAAGCAAGGATATCATGCAGTCGCCATTTGCAACCTCCTACCAGCTACCATTGACTTTGCTTACCTGCTAAGACCCTCACTAGCCATGGCTGTGTCCAATCTCTTAGCAAGGGCATAGCTGTATGATCTTGTCCAGGATTGGAAACTAAGCAGGGTTGGCCTCAACACATACTTGGATGAAAGACACAGTTTGGATTAGGGAAGCAAATGACTCCTGGAAGAAGGAGGCAATAGCAGACCATTTCCATGCTATTATCAGGGAAACAGACTTAAGATGTCCATATTTATTTATTTATTTATTTAAATTTTATTGGTTTTTAAGACAAACAAAACATAAAAACATCAAGCCATCTTCCATATATATACATACAGTGTGTCGGTTGGTTTACAAATTGTTTTGTGCTTCCATTTCGTAGTCTTCAATTACAATTACATTGTATATATTCTCAGATTTTCAATCAATATATTAAATACATTAATATCATTGTTAATCATTTGACTATGCTTTTATTCTTTCATATTTTATGAAATAATCCACATTTTACATAATTTGTTTTATGACAGTTCAAATTATCTCAAATCTATCCTACAATCATTTTGTAGATACAATAAGAAAAGAATACATCTTTATATATTTATTATTTTCTAAGAATCTGCATATTTCATTACCATGTTTTATTGTCTAACCATTGGTAGAATAGATCCCAAATTTTATAAAATTGTTTATCAACTTGTTCTCTGATTTGAAATGTCAATCTACTCATTTCAGCACATTCCAATATTTTCTTAACGATTTCCTCCTGTAGTGGTATTTTCTCATTTTTCCAGTTTTTGGCAAATACAATCCTAGCCGCTGTTATTACATTTACAATCAGGTATTTCAATTCTTTACTATATATTTCAGGTAAAATTCCCAATAAAAAGATGTCCATATTTGTTTATTTGTTTGTTTGTTTAATAAATGTATACAGCCACCCAACTCATACATGACTATGGGCTGCTAACAATTAAAATAATAACAAACTGAAACTCAGAAAATGAAACATAAAACAGCATAAAAGAGCAACTGAGAGTAATCAGAAACACCATATAATCAATATAACCAGACAACAAGCCCACCCATACTATCAAGGCTCCAAGCTTGACAGCAAAGCCTAGTTTTTCATGCCTTATGAAAGACCAGCAAGGTTAGCACAAGTCTCATCTTGGGTGTGGGGGCAATGAAATTCCAAAGTGCAGGTACCATAGCAGCAATATGCAAGTAGTCTGCTAGTGTAGGCATGTCACTGGTGTGGGTATGTTCAGATCTGAGAAATGGCAATAATGATTGATCGTGCTTTTCATGTCCATTTTAGCAAGGCAGTTTCCTGGGCCAGATAAATTACATATGCATATACGCATGCATATGCATGTATGCATATACATACAACTATGAAGAGTTTTATGATAGTCACATTCCTTGTTTATTATAAGTAATTGTATGCCGCTTTAATCAAATGAAGCTCAATTGTTTATAAAAGCTGTATAACAACAGCACTTCAAACATCAAAAATACATACATTTAATAAATTTAGGAATAATAAATAAAATAAACAGCACCCACACCAGGAGTGGGATTCAACCGGTGTTACTACTGGTTTGGTGACTACCCTTTGCAAGCGACATTTATGTTTTCCCACTTATATAGATAATTTGCATCCTTTTCTCTCAGAATTCAGGGCAGGGTATGGAACAGAAACAACACGGAACAATCCTCTCAAGAGGGTAGAAGGTTGCACCCAGAAGGCAGCTGTGTATCAGCACCGCCAGTTGGAGCCCCTCCCAGCCACTCCATGATGCCTCACAGCTGACGCCTTTGCCTCCTCTCCCAGCTGATCGTCAGGCATCTCAGTTGCCTCGCACTGCCTTGCCTCCCTGCTACAGCTCCACTGGCGCTTCTTCGGCACGCCACTAGCTTCTGTCAGTCTGTGCTCCATTCAAAATCCAAGAAAGAAATACTCAGACTCCAATGATTAGAGCAAAGTTTTTTCTTTTACTGAAATTCAAAGTGGAAGCTACAGGTAGAATTCTGAATCTAAAGAATTTGGCGCACAGATCACATATACAAAGGGATGGAATTGTTCCCACCCCCCAAAGTCCAAAAGACTCTTCCAATTAAAAGTTCTGAATATGATCATGTGGGCATCTTCAGGTGGTGATGCGGCCTCTGTCCGTTGACCTTGACATATTTTGATAAAACTTCACAGCTGCGCAAAGGAAAGGAAAAGCTAGGCAAGGAAATAGAAACTTAAGAACAGGAATTTATACTCCCCCTCCACCTTCTCATTTACAGCACAGGAATGTAACACCTCCAGCTTTCTTCCCCTCCAATTCCCCCCTCCCCACATTACTAATGACAGCCGAAAGATGGAGAGCAGTGAGAAAGATGCATAGCAATAGAAAAGATGTAGAAGAGATCTTGAAGGCTGACAGCTTCACAAATCCCCCAACACCAGGAGCTTCCCTCCCCACCCCAGTAAGGCAAACCCCAAGGGGGAAACCAGGGTTTGATGGACCTGTGGTGTGGGTGGGTGAATGTGTGTCCATTCTTGCCTCGGCTTCTTGGCAGCTTCCATACTATCAGCCATGTATCCTTTTGGATCAATTCAGAGGACCAGAAATGGATGCTGTGGTGTTCTGCTGGTTCACCTCTGAGACTGATTCCAGCCAATGGTAGTTGGATAGGAGAGATACCTCCCCTCTACGCCCCCTACTATGTGAGGTGCTGCAGGAGTTTGGTGCTTTCTCCTATTTAGCATCTACATGAGGCACCAGGTTTGCTCATTGGTTGCCACCAGTTATACATCTCTGCCCCTAATGGATTAGGTGATAACTTACCCTGATCCTGGAGGCTATGAGGATCTCATAGGGGAACAACAACAGCACCACTCCAGCATACTGAGTGACTTGGATTTTCAGGGCTGCTGGTTTAAATCTATACCATGTTTGCTGCTGAAGGGAGTAGCGTGGCCCTAGACAGACACAGTGTGCAATCTCGGAATCTTGCTGGACTCACAACTCCTACCCCAAGATCAGATTGCAATCATGGCTAGTAGGTTCTTTGCACGGCTTTGATCCTGGATTCAGGGGGGGAGGGGGGGATCTTCCCACTGTTATACATGCCCTAGTTACCTCCCATTTGGACGTCTATAATGCACTCTACATGGGACTGCCATTGAAGCATATCTAGAAGTTTCAACCAGTGCAGAATGCAGTGGCACAGGTAGTTGTATATACTCCTAGAAAACCACAATTATGGTTTGTAAACTGCCTTGGTTACTAGGCTGCTTCTGAGTCCAATTCAAAGTGAAGGTTTTGACTTTTAAAGCCCTTCATGGCATAGGACTAGGTTACTGAGGGTCCACCTCTCCCAGATTTCATCTGTCCATCCCACCAGATCCAGCACAGTGAGCAAATTATGGAGTCTATCAGCTAGGGTGCTACATTTGGCAGGCCTTAGGCAGTGGGATTTTCTGCAGTGGCTCCTGTATTGTAGAATCTTCTCCCCTCTGAAGTGAGCTTGGCCTTATCACTTCTGACAGTCCATCAAGACCTGGTTATGCCAATAAGGCTGGAGACCCCAGAGGATTGGCAATCTAGTATCTACATATTATTAAACCTCTCCTGTCTCTTACCTTCAATTGGGAGAAATGGTGGCTCACAGGACAAAACCTTTTGACCCAAAGTACCTCAAATGGGCTAATACCTTTATAGAATGCATCAGAAAACCAAGACCCACGTGGAATGGAAATTTGGCAGATTTTACAAAACGTTTTGTGACATAATACAAAGTGTCATAAAATATTTCCTGAAGCCAATTCTTTAAGTTTGATGTGATATACAGTTTAATATGGGCTACTTTCAAGAAAGATGCATTTCTAAATATCTCCCTGTATTTTAAAGAACTTTTCAAGTACATTAGAAGCTCTTCTAATTTTTGAAGGCATTGGGGAATCTGTAAGGAAACAACTCTGAAAAAATGACCTTTGATACTGTGTGTGTGTGTATATATAGTATATAGTATGTAGTATGTAGTATATAGTATATATATAGTATGCACTATAGGGCAACAATTTTTGAACCAGTTAACCCAAAATAGGCCAGCTTACAGAATGCACCCAAAATTCAGAACCCATGACTCCCAAGGGATTAAGTTTAGCAAATTTTATAAAACATTTTATGATAAACAAACAAACAAACAGGATGGCCTGCTTCAATCATTGCCAAAAGCTGATATTTTTCACTCCCATACCTGGGAGGAAAACTTCTCTGATCTTCTCATTGTCTTCCTCTGTGAGTGAGTGATGTTGTTGTATCAGACATTATTACATCCATATGGGCAGGGCATTGGATCCAGCATACAGTTAGAGTTGGGGGAGCATTAATGAGGTTTTAACCATTTGTCCTTGTTAGGCCCCTTGTCCAGATGGGGGCAGTGGAAAGCTGCACCTGCTCTTTGTACTGAGAGGAAGGTTCCCTGGGGCCCAGCTTTATTTCCCCCCACCTGGCAATAAAGAGTCCCCTGGTTTTGTCAGCACATGGGAAAGCAGCTGCTCATCTGGGCATGCTGGCTTCCCAGATTTTCTTCTTTTCCTTGCGTAGTCTTTCATCTGAATTTTACATTCCATTCCCTTGTAATTTTCCTAGAGAGATGCTAGTCATCCCATTCCTCTGATAAGGAGCAGGTGCTTCAGTTTATCAATGCAATCTGTTGATAAATATTTCAGAGCCTCCTCCAGGCAGGCATTGCCACCATTAGCCTCCCATTAACAGAGTTCAGGTACATGAGATGGATTGTTTGGGCAGGCCATGATTTAATCACTGCCTTTCCCAGGGGTCCTCCTTTTATGAGTGTGGCTGTGCTGTCATCTCAGGAAGATAAATAGGAGGACAAACAGAACAGGCTGCTTTCTTGCACAGGCTTGGTCAAAGGGATGGATGAAGAAGATGCTCAGAGGCTGGAACATGGCAGGATGATGGCCAGGGGTGGGAATCAATTCTTTTAACAACCAGTTCTGTGGGTGTGGCTTAGTTGGTGGGTGTGGCTTGGTGGTAATGTGACTGGCTGGGTGTGGCCAACTCAACATCACTCACATCGAGGCACACATCTCCTCACCTGGCCTCCCTTGCTGTGGGGATGCTGCAATAGTCGTAAGTGTGAAAAATGGTTATAAGTCACTTTTTTCAGTGCCATTGTAACTTTGAATGGTCCCTCCACACAAGCAAAGTACCAGCAAAGGAGGGGGAAAAAACTCCAGAGAAGTTCCAGAGACAGGAAGTCTAGTCCTGCCAAGAATGTAATAAGGGTTAATGGAGAGGCAGTTTCTGTAAGCAACATCAGAATGTTTCCTTCCTGCCTTCCTTACAGGATTAGGCCAGTAATTTCTTCTAACAACTGGTTCTCCAAACTGCTTAGAATGTTAACAACCGGTTCTAGCGAATAGGTGCAAACCTGTAGAATCCCACCCCTGATGATGGCCCTTTACTGATTGTGCTAATTATCAAAGTTCAACATGGCAGGCATGTAAATACCATGACGTCTGATTATGTCTGGATTTTGAAGACCCAGAATTGCTTGTAGAAGAACATGTGCAAATGAATGCATCCTTCTTTGAGCAGTCTTCTGGTTCAGAGTATGTGTCTTCACAATTATTACACATGAGCATCACTCAACATATAGCATTTAGTTTAAGGAGCTATCATAAGAAAACCTGCACATCTCATTAACAGATAAGAAAAGAGCATGTTTTGCAACATGTATTTATGTTAGCCTAAGTTTCTTCTTGTTTCTTTGCTGCTCTTGGTGAAAATATGAGCTCTTTCCTTGCATTTTATTAGGCAACTCCCCTCCCATTTGAATTAGCTCAATAGGGGACTTATTTTGAGAGTGCCTTCTGGAAAAGCACTAAACCCTCACTATGATGGACTTTACCTGATGGACTTTACCTGCCAAATCTGCCTATCAGTGGCCTTGATGTGAGTTTTGGCAGAGGGGTCTCCACTCTTGGTTTCATGAATTCAGTAGACATGGTGCTGAGACACTAATTTCATTGTCAGAGATTCAGTGTTTAAATTGTTGATGTCAACGCTCTAGAAGTTCCTGGGAGATGTCTCTTCCACAGAGTTGTGGAGAAAGCCACCAAAGTTTCATCATGGAATATATCCTTGCATTTTTCCTCCCTTTTCCGTCTGTCTGCCCATAAGAGGGTGTTGTATTCCGGAATCTATGACAAGAGAAATCATGTAGCCTGCAGTTGTTCCTATTCTTGCATATGTAAAGTATCAGCTCCTCCTCTTCCCTTCAGTTCTTCTTTCCAGTTTTCACCAGACTTTCTGATATGTGAAATAAGCCAAGTGTCAGCTGCAGAGGCAATGATGTGAGGGTATTGGGTGCAGACCTTTGTCCCTGCTTTATCAAGGGGGGGGAGAGGGGCTGGACACTTCAGAGGCCTTTGTTTTGACATCTATAATTTAAACACCAAATTTGTGACAATGAAATTAGTGTCTCAGCACCATGTCCGCTGAACTCATGAAACCAGGCATGGAGAGTTGGGACTTTGCTCAGCAGGGTAATCTTTTGACAGAAGTTGGGCAGCAAGAGTGTGTGTATATTAGACTCTGTTTCCATAAAGCAAAGGAAATGTTGGGCGTCATTGAAAGACATCAGAGTAAGGGACAGGAAGAAAGCTCTGGCCAGGTAGTAGGGAGATTTTTCTGCAGAGGCATGCTATATGAAATAAGGTTTTTTTTCCAGATAGTATCAGTTAAGGTTGTTCAAAAGACACTTCTCATTTTCTTCTTTATATTAAGAATTTGTGAGCATGTATGTGAGCTGCTACATAAACTCCTTGTCCTCGTACCTATTGCCTTTATTTTGGTGTGCAATTGAATTATGTTGTCCCATCTTCGTATGGTGAACTCTCTGGATTTGCAATCTTCCCATTTTATACACAGAAAAAAGCCAACCAGTAATCAAGACATGAATGCTGGACATGAAGTGGTGACTTTTGATAGGTCAGTAACCTGCTCTTCTAACTTCATTGCAAGCATCAAACCAGGAGTCCACACCTGTCAAAATAGGGGAGCCATGCTGTAAGGCCAGAGAGATGACACTTGCAACCAACTCCAGATTAACTGTTTCAAAAATTATTGCTACCAATATACAGCTATTTAAAGACATTTGGAATAGATTTATGGTTCAGATATACTCATGCTTATAATTTGAATGTAATTACAAATTTCCAGGTACAATACATAAATATAAATAACTAGATTATAGCAAGGTCTCAGACAGCGTCTCCACCAACTGCAAATACAGAGACACAATTGGCCCTGTATTTAGAGGCTAACTATTTACAGTATTAGATATCCTGGCTATGCAATTGCTACTGTTACTTTGCAAAATTTTAATTGGCCTAATAATTTTACCTGTGGGATAAAATTCTTTCTTTTTTCCTCATGGCCAATATGTCTTCCTCAACTTCCTTCATCTTCATCATCTTTATCATTTATCACCATTCATCATCATTTAACATCATCATAATAGGATAACTGACAGCCTGTGAGATATGAGGTTTAAGATGCTGAAATGCAAAAAAGAAGAATAGGAAATGTAAAGCCTGATATTTTCCAAGATAAGACCTTATATTTAAACCCGGAAGGGTGAAACTGACAACAATGCCCGGGGTCCTCTTGTGCCCCTCCTCCCCGGCCTTCATCTCAATTTGCACTGGTTCCTTCAGTTTGTGGGCCCCTCCAAAACCATTTCCATGCAGAACTTCCGTGGGAACGGGCCGAAAGTGATCCGGGCCTTTTCAGTCAAGGGCGCCCCGATGCCTTCTCCGCCAAGTTTAGGGCCGGCTCGGCTGCCCAGGCCCTCGAAAGCGACTGTGGCATCAGATCGCCCGGGCGGCGGCCCCACACGCGCGGTCCCTTTTGGGCAGCCCTGAGCGGCTCCCGCTCCACCTGGCCCTACCCACGCCCTCCCAGGCCAGCCGGAGAGGCGGCGTGGTAGCAGGAGGGGAGGTTGGGCCGGGTCGGGCCCGAGCATTGGCCCCCGGCTGAGCTTCCACCGCTCGGCTCAGCGGTGTCTCACCGCCCTCCCCTCGTCTCCAATGGGCGGTCGGCTTCGGCCCTTGCGCGCCCCGGGAGACGGTCTCCTCCTCGGCGGAAAGCGGCTGGGGCATCAGAGAGGCAGCCAGAGCCCGGCTGGGGTGGGGGGCGCGCTCGGGGATGGGCCGTCCCCACAGGTCGGTCAAGATGCAAGAGAAGGAAGGCTCTGCCTTACCCCTTTGTGCTCGGCGGCGCGGCTGGGAGAGAAAGGTTGAGGTTCTCTCTCCAGAAACATGGAGGTTTGTGGACCCTGGTGGGTGGGCAAGAGGGAACCTCTTCGGGATCGTGGAAAGGGGAGGGAAGAAGAGCGGGCAAGGAGGGAGCGGGGGGCGGGCGTGATCCTCCTACTCATCGGGATGGGATTCCAAAAGAAATCCAGGGCTTTTCTCAGCTGGGAAGAGAGAAGGGACCAGATCGGGGCACGAGGCGGATGGATCCCCTGGGAAGAGACGAGCTCTCCTGGGGCGACAGAAAAGAGAGGGAGAGTGAAGCATACGGGTGAGTCGAGGGCTGCCTTGCCTGTTTTCCCTCAAGGCGGCATTTCTGCTTGAAGCCTCCGGAATTCGGGATCGTTTGGGCTTCCTTCGTTGCCTTTACTCTTGCGGGTTGGAGATCGGACGAGTTTCAATTATGTATTTTGGCTTCTCTACCGAGATTGCATTAACTAAGGTGTGGCAGTGTGGGAAGGGGGAAAAGCGAGGCTTCCAAACTCACCCCCCACACACACACACATACACACACTCATACTCCACCTTCACATTTCCTTCTGTTCCCCCCCCCCCCGCTACATCCTTTCCTTTTGTTTGGGTGTGTTGTTTTGGTGTCGTTTTATAATGATCCCCACCTGACTTTTCTTGCCTCCTCTCCTCAGGGCTGAGGAGTTCATATTTCCTCTACCAGATTTTTCAACAGGCATTCTTTATTACATGGAGTTTTTTGCGGGGAGGGGGAGAGAAATGATTGAATGGTGATTTTTTTTTTTTGCTCCCTCCTCACCTCAACTGATTAGATTAATTGTATATTTTTGATGAGGAAACCTGGCTTTTAAACAGGAAGGTTTACTACCCAATTATCATTTAATAATTATAAATTAAAGACATATCCAATATTTCAAATATTTGTTTTTTGTTTTTCATGGGTTGTATTATGAGAAATATGATAATTTCTGCATCTAACTTACTGCCTTGGAGGCCTCTGGAGAATCAAAATATGGGATACATGGAAAAATCACGTTGTGGGGTGTTTGTGTATATGTATGCACGTATGTTTTCCTAAGAAACAATTTCCGTGCTCCTCTGTGTGATAATCTTTCCTACAAAAACAGGCACTCATTCTAAATCCAAGTGTTTATGCTTATGCATATAGTTTTTTAACTGACACACACATACAATACAATCACTCTGTCTCTCAAACAAGAAAATTATTGATGTTAATGCATTTAATAACAATATCTTTAAAAATGCAATGCTATAAATGTCTTGATTTTTGCTTTTGGAGGAAAACCTTGCACTATAAGTTGCATTCAGAGTCACTTAAAGAAAATCCATCTAAGAATTAGCAAGAGAAAGATTACATGGCTAATACTGTCAAATGTAGATGAGACATAGAAATTTGGCTTTCTTCTGTCTACTTTCATTTCCTATCAGAGCAAAAATATCTACTGCTTTCTGAACTAAAATCAGTCAGGAATATGCATTAGTGCAAAGTTAATGAAAGCTTCTCATACCACCCAAAGCTAAGCAAAACCAACTGCACTTCTGTATGGCTCTGGTACCTCAGCTTTCTATAGTTTGCAATCCATTTTGCCTGGTGCAGTCTTCTTCTAATACCAGTAGAACAGACTGAATGTGTGAGCTGCAATCTGGAGCCCTCCATTAATGGAATTCATTGCCAGCGCCTCCAGATTTCCATCAGGCACTCAGCAGTTATTACTTTGGTTAAGAGAGGTTGGTGGGAGCTGTCCTTGGTGCTGGAGGTAAAACAGCTGTGGCAAATAAAATAGCAGCCAAGTAGGAAGCTGGCCTGCAAATCAGTCCATTCTTTATTACTGTCAGAGCCAAGCAACAGGGTGAAGTGATCTGCTTCAGTGTCACCAAGAGTGTGTGACAAGGTATAGACATGACAGGAATGTATGCATGAATTGGAACTGGGTAGCAGCAATTCTGGGTCTGTGTGTACAAACATGTGCCTTTTGGACATAAAACTAAGCAAGCTTCAATCAGGAAGCAGATATTCCTAAGATTTTGCTTTCAGGGGCTCTGACAACAAAGACTTAAATAGAATTATATGGAAGAGAAATGGGATACTTTATTCCTGTGAAAGCTACAAACTCAGAGGATCTAATCCCCATGTAGTATCATTTTCCAGCTACAAAAGCCACCCCCTTTTCCTTATCCCAGTTCCCATTTCTTGATCTGTCAGAAAAGGTCAGTTAATCCTGTGCAATTATGAATTATCTGGCCCAATCACTTATCTACCTCAATTTCTACAGCTGTAAAAGAGGAATTCAAATCAACCCTTATAACAGGACAGTTTAAAATATTGTGCATAAAAGAATTTGCATCATGACACTCATCTATGATATTGCATAAAATGTGCGTGTTGCACTGTAATCAGAAATATGGTAAAGCATAGGGAATGGTGAAATTTGCAGAATAAGGTGCTAGGAAGTACAAACACTTTGTACATCCTGTATATAGGTATTATCTTCATGATTAGTCATCTGTATGTGGGTGGTGTCTTTGTTAGGCCAGAAGGTCTTAACATTCTCAGAAGAGACTTCCCAGAGACACATAATGATTGCCAAAGTAAAGCAAAACCCTCCCTTAATTCCTTCTGAGTGTCTAGATTCAGCTCAAGAGATGGTTAAAGTGCCACTCTCCTCCACGTTTAAACCTCTGCTTTGAACAAACACTTTACAACTATGCTCATTTGGGGCTATGAGAAAAGCAACCATGAAGGTTTTCTGCTTTATGTAATTCCATGCTTTCAAAAGAACCTTTATGATACCAGGTTTAGATAGCTTTATGAAGTGAGTCATCTTCAGTAGGCATCTGGACATGCTTGCAGTCTGTGCAATTAAGAGGATCACTATGCTTTTTTAAACTTTGCACTAATATATCTTCAAATGGGTGTCCTGCTCAATTGTCTGTCAGGTGAAATCACATTGTAAGACTTCTATTGCAGAAACTCATAGGGGGTTGGTGCTCAAAGGATCACAATGCCCTAAGTGTTAGTTTCTTGCCCCACTTTTACTTCCATCCTTCATTTGCCTATGTTGTCAATTTCTGTGCCAGAGGACAGTCATAACTGATCAGAGAGATGTCTATCATTTTTGATTAGGGTTTGACATTGTACCAGATTTTATAATTGGTTGGACACCGTTAAGTTGCAGAAGTTACTGACATTCTTCTCCTTCTCTTTTGTTCAGATCAGATCATAAGTGATGAACTTGTAGTATCATTTAATTGCTTCTTGTTTTGCTTGGGTAACAGTGAAATCTCTTGACTGTCTTATAGTGTCAATATCTTGTTGGGAAACTCAGCCTACCCTGAGATACATTACTTTTTCATATATCTGTTCTGTAAATCTGTGTTGGCCGTTTTGATGCAAAGGATGTCCTGCATGCATTCATATCAACTCCACTCTATTTCTCCTCACAGTGAATACTGTATTTTAGATGAGTTCCACTTTAAACATCTGCTCAAAAGTCGGAAAGAATATTGAGAAGAATGGGTTCCATATTGAAAGCATGCATAAGAGAAGATTGAAAAAGAATTAAAAGGGGACCAGTAAATATTTCTGCATTCTGTTGCTGAGATGATGACAATAGGGACAATCATACTTATGCCTTTTTGCTCATGGATAATTAATTTAAAAGTAAATTTTATTTAACTTTTGACAGCCCTAAGTACTACAACACTAAAATGTCCCACATCACATTTAAAGGCAAAAACTTGCACATCAGTTAGTTAAGCACCAAATGATGGACATAGCTAACCTTGCAAGTACTTAAAATGGTTGTGTTTTAATTGGCCCCACATTGTCATCACATTATAACTACAACAATAGCAACACTATAATTTGGTGATCTCACTCTCTCCAGCTCTTAGGTACAACTGATAACACTCATTATAATATTGGAAAACATTTCAGAAAGAAATTTAGGACATGATTTAAAAAGTGAGAGAAAAGGGACAGACGGAAGGAAAAGCTTAAGCCTAACCCTAAAGCTGCATCACCATTGCCTTGATGTTTTCCCCTGCATTAAAGGGTCTGGCTGCATCTTTGCTGCATAATGAGCAAAAAAGGGAAAGTGATTATAGTTTGTAGGGAAGAATGAAGCAATCCATTTTGGTTATTATTTCTCAGGTTCTATTGCTGTTTGACAGCACTGTCATTTCCCATTCTCAACCGTACATGTAATTACGATATAAAGAATTCATTATTTGTGAGTAAAACTCTCCTTAAATCAATGGAAGTTTCTCCTGAATATGCTTTTGTACAGAGGTAGCTAAATGCCTAGGATACAAATCAAGATGATCTTGGTTTAAATCCTCTAGTGCCTTACATAGAAAATTATATATCCAATACAAAAATAAAAACAGCAATACAGTAATACAAAGAGAATAAAAAGATGGAAACATCAAAGCAGGGAAACATTGATTTGCAGCTAAGTCTTCAAGGGTTTTTGAAAGAGCATCAAAGAATGCAGGAACTGTATAGTCTTAGACAAGCCAACTTCCCTTACCTTCAGTCTCTCCTCATTTCATCGTCAATATTCAAGCTTAAACAAAACTATCCTTCCTGATTAGCTTACATTTTAAAACACTATACAAATGTTGCTATTGCTATACATTTGGTTTCCATGGCTCCTACCCAACTAGTTTAATCTAATTTAATCCTAGTGATGTCTTCTTTTTTTTGGTAGAAGTTGTGAATTTCCATCCTAGGAGATAGAATTTTAATGGCTTTCCCTATATCTCATTAAATTATATACTTCCCAAGGTTTTTGGAACCCATGACAGTTAATGATATACATTTGTGATAAATATACTGAAAGCAGAGTTTAACAGAACAGTTAAAGGTGTCCATTCATCCCAAATGAATATGTCATCTGTGCCAATGCCATTCTGTAAATTGTATCATTTTTAATTATATCATGATTGTATCATGATTAATGCTTCCCTACAGGCTGTGGTCCGCCTGTAGACTGTGCCCCAGCACTTTAAGGAGGCTGTGGTCTGCCCTCTTCTTAAGAAGCCATCGCTGGACTCCACCTGTTTGGATAATTTCCGACCTGTCTCCAATCTTCCCTTTTTGGGGAAGATTGTTGAGAAGGTGGTCACACAGCAGCTCCAGAGGTTTCTGGATGAAACTGATTATCTTGACCCCTACCGCTGAGTGAGATCATCTGTCACCATGGACTGAGGTATCACCAATATGCTGATGATACTCAGCTGTTTGTCTCGGCCCATGGTGAGTTAAATGTTGCTGTGTCCTCCCTCTCGCAGTGCCTGGAGGCTGTTAGGGGCTGGATGGGGAGCAGCAGGTGGAAACTAAACCCTTGCAAGACCGAGTGGCTCTGGGTTTGGGGTTTGTTGGCTCTGGGAGAATTGCTATCTTTGGTCTTGGATGGGGTGGCACTACTGCAAACAGATCCTGTGCATAATCCAGGGGTTTCCTGGACTCATGACTCCTGCTCAAAGAGCAGGTGGTAGCCAGGAGGGCCTTTGTGCAACTGCGGGTTGTGCACCAGTTACACCCTTTCCTGGACCAACAGTCCCTACTCACAGTCACTCATGCCTAGTCACTTCCCGTCTTGATTATTGCAACGCACTCTACATGGAGCTGCTCTTGAAAAGCATCCAGAAGCTCCAGTTGCTGCAAAATGCAGCTGCCCACATGGTGTTGTGCAGACCCCAGTGTGCACATATTTCACCTCTCCTGCAGGAGCTGCATTGGTTGCCAATTTGCTTCCGGGTACAATTCAAGGTGCTTTAAAGCCCTTCATGGCTTGGGACCAGGTTATCTGAGGGAATGTCTCTTGCCGGTCACATCGACCTAACCCATTGGAGTGGGGAGGCAGGAAATGCTGTGTGGGACCCAGAAGAAGGGCCTTCTCTGTGGTGACTCCCTCTCTCTCATTCCCCCAGAGATTAGAATGGTTCTCTCTCTAATACTCTTCCAGAAGGCACTGAAGATCTGGTTCTGCCAGTGGGCCTGGGGAACCCAGAGCGGGATGGAGCCCATCAAATGGCTCGTATGATCTGCTGTTGTCGGGGCGGGTAGGGGTGAAGTTGGGGGGTGATTTTTTAATTTTATTTTCCAGATTTTGTTCTATTGTACTTTATTAATTTATTTGATTCTTTTTATTAGTTTTATTGTTTTGTTTTTTTAAATATGGTTTTACATTCTGTAAGCTGCCTCAAGTCACCATGGGTGAATAGGTGGCAATATAAATTCAATAAATAAATAAATTTCATGTAATTGTACAAAAAACGTAAACTGATGTATATACCATGGGAACTTGTGGCATCTGAAGTCTGTTAACTTAAGGTTTCATTAAGGATTTGGAGAAATTATTTAGATCAAGTTTGATCTAGAAGCCATTCCATTCGAAGTCTTAATATAAAACAATATTTCCTTATTTTACTTTCATGTCACATTAATCTGAGATTTCACAAATGGAGAATGAAGTCACAGTGTTATGACAGTCTTGGATTTGAGTTCATGCCAGCCATGGTGTAGCCTTACGTCTTAGGGGCATAGCAAAGAATTGTGTCTCTATGATCCTCATTAATGACAACTAAATATACAGAAAAACTTGTCCCACAAGGACAAACCAATTAAGATGATCACTGTTGATGTTTTTTTTTAATCTTATTGTTGGCTGTGGCATTAAGACTTATTCTATGTTTGGTTTTTAGATTGAATTCCTTGCCTCTATCTGAAGCCTCTTTCTTTTCTGCCTCTCTTGCAGGCCAAGATCCATTAACTGGGCCATTTCGCTTGTGAGGGTTTGCTGAAGAAGATTCAGCAAGTTGGCTTGATGACTATGCTCCCTTCGATGACGGGTATTCTTGGGTATATAATACAGATAGCGTTGTTATTGCTTGAGAATACGCGTAGTTGAGGGGAAGTTTCTTCGACTCAGTGGCAGTTTGTTCCCATCTCTTTTTCTTCGGTCTCTTCCTTTCTTTGTCCTTCCTATTTTATGATCAGCAAACAAATGGGTCTCCTGATCCTCCTTGAAAGAGTCAAACGGACTGACAAAACAGCCATTTCTTGGATGAGTCCCACAGCTTCTTAATACTTGTTTTTTTCTTGTCCAGATTCCCAAGTTTCATGTTTATTCTGTGGAAGTTACCACATTAAGATTTTGCTAAAAGACAGAGCTTTGTAAACTTCCTAGTATAGTGTGATAGAATGTCTCTTTTAGGTGTATGAGAGAAAGGATGTATTTGGGACTTTTAAATGATATAAAGTGAATATCTAATTTCATCCGAAACAAACCAAATTGAGTCACACAGAAAGTCAACCCACAGATTTTTAGTTCAGCTGGCCACAGAAGCTCAGTGATTTTTTTACAAGTTGGGAAAATTGATCTGAAAGTATCTGGTTTCACTTGTTTTTCGAAAACAGACAAACCTGGACTGATAACTTTTATTTCTAAGATTCTTCTGGTATTGATGAATACATTTTAGACAGTTTTTTTCATTGATTTTTGAGATGTTATCATAACAAATATTGTCCTTGTTGAGGGAAAGGGAAAAAAGTCCTTATATCCTTAGCTACACTTTTGTTCAGTATGTGAGGAGAAATTATACAAATGGAACTCTAACTTACAGAAAGGGAGGTTTGCAAACTTGCCAACCAAGAACTAACTTTGACCTGGAATTCAGATTCCAATTCAACAGCGACAAAGCAAGAAAGACACAAAAGGCAGAAGTGAGGTGTGATTCAGGCAATTCACAATGGAGTGGAAGATTCATTTGTTTTTGTGAAGGGGGCACATGTGCACCTCTGTCTCTCTTCCTTTCTCTTTGCTTATTATTATTTTTATCTCTTTCTCTCTGTGTATATCTATGTATCAATACAAACAAGTCCCTGTAAAGAAAATATATTTGAAATTTTAATATATGCTGTTATTATTATAATCATCATAATTGTGGTAGGAGTGAATAATATGTTGAACGATCTACACTGTGTCTTTGACAAAAAAATATAAGGCCATAAGAAGAGGAAATGCGCCATCACAACTACCATTACACTGAAACCTCAAGGTATAAGTGCCTATCAGAAGGTGGCAACTCCTGCATTTGCCCTATGTGGCCTCTCAGGTGTTTTATTTAACTTTTGTTCATTCCACCCAAATTAACAAGGCAAATCAGACAGTGTCCTTTATTAAGTTGGTTTTATTAAATATCTGGATGCAAGTTTAGGACAGTAGTAACATCCCCTATATATTTTTTCTTTAAATAGGTAGGCAAAATGGTAGAAAGTTAGAGCGTTTAGTCTTTATTTCAAGACAATGCATTATTAGAAGAGTTTTCCATCTTTGCAGTAAACAACAAAGTAAAGAAATAATCTGTCGATGCATTTTAAGGTGAGTGTTTGTGGAGATATTTCGGATCAACTGCATCAATTCTTATGATAATTAATTTTATTCATTGTTATTAGTTCTTGTGATGGGTGGAAGGAAGAAAAAATTTCTCCTTCCACAGCATAGCTCTAAAATAATCCTCAACACCTTTTTCTTCTGTAATAACTGCCATGTGTATCTTCATCTACGATTGGGTACATTTGTTCTTGTTATTAAGAAACACATACTGAGCAGGACTTTTTCTCTGTGTGTCCCACTTTGTGTCATTTCAATGCCGTGTGTGCACCACATTGTGTCACTCTAAAACCGAGCCATCATTTCTAAATAACCGAATACAACTATATGTGGTGTTTTGGTTTTTATATTTAGTAAGGGCAAAGGTATTATGCCATTCAGAAGATAACGCAGGATTGTTTTTCAATGAAAGGATTTCTTGATTCAGTTTTATGGAAATGAATGATCTGACAGTTTTTCAGTTATGGGCTGCGGAGGAAGGGATTAATTATATGCCTCAAACTTCTATATCATTTAGTTGTCATCTAGAACCCTATTTACTTAAATTGAAGTGACTAAAAGTCCTGATTGTTTTCAGGAGCAAAGTATTGAGGGCAGTTGTTCATTGAATGGTCCAATATGCACAATATTTAGTTGGATAAACACTTCTCATTCAAAGCAGTGAAATTTATCCAATAATTCCAAGGTTCATTTATTTGGTTTGGATTTTATCACATGCTACTATTAATTTAACCATTGGTTTTAGTGGCTAAAATATTAAGTAAAAAAGAATCATATTTCTACTAGAAACAGAAGAAGAAATAGGGTGGAATTTAAATGAACATTTTGTGCTGGATTTTTAGAGCCTTAAAATATCCTGGGTAAGTGAATAAATCTCTTAATATTGTTCTGCATTTTAATATATGTCTTGATTATCTAATCTCATTAGTAGTTAAAGAAAGAGGAATTGCCATTGATTATTTTGAATGCAATTACTAAGAACAGCCAAGCCAATGATGAATAATGTGCAAAGTTTTGCTGATTCTACATAGAGAGCTGAGGGTCTCAGAATGTGGATGAGATAATGCTCTTGAACAGGGGGACTTAGATGTTCCACCCACAGGGACACATTTTGGCTTGATTTAAAAGCAGCATGGAACCAGATTCTGAGTATTTAAGCAATTTTAACAACAACTTTTAAGACAATTTTGAAAGGAAAATCAATTTTACTCCTAGAGGGTAAGAATGGAAATGACTTTCATTATTTAAATAGTAATAGTGTAGATCTAAAAAAGAAGATATAATAGTGATTAAGAAGGGCATAGGGCCACAGGGCTAATATATATACAGGTGAAACTCAAAAAATTAGAATATCGTGCAAAAGTTCATTTATTTCAGAAATGCAAAAGGTGAAACTAATGTATGAGATAGACTCATTACATGTAAAGCAAGCCGTGATTTGTCATGATTGTGATGATTATGGCTTACAGCTCATGAAAACCCCAAATCCACAATCTCAGAAAATTAGAACATTAAATGCAATCAATAAAACAAGGATTGTACATAGAACAATATTGGACCTCTGAAGAGTATAAGCATGCAAATGTACTCAGTACTTGGTTTGGATCCCTTTTGCAGCAATTACTGCCTTAATGTATGAAAGCTATCAGCCTGTGGCATTGCTGTGGTGTTATGGAAGACCAGGGTGCTTCAATAGCAGCCTTCAGCTCTTCTGCATTGTTCGGTCTCATGTCTCTCATCTTTCTCTTGGCAATGCCCCATAGATTCTCGATGGGGTTCAGGTCAGGCGAGTTTGTTGGCCAATCAAGCACAGTAATCCCATGGTCATTGAACCAGGTTTTGGAGCTTTTGGCAGTGTGGGCAGGTGCCAAGTCCTGGTGGAAAATGAAGTCAGCATCCCCATAAACCTCATCTGTGGAAGGAAGCATGAAGTCCTCCAAAATCTCCTGGTAGATGGCTGTGTTGACCCTGGACTTAATGAAGCACAGTGGACCAACACCAGCAGATGACATGGCTCCCCAAATCAACACAGACTGTGGAAACTTCACACTGGACTTCAAGCATCTTGCAGTGTGTGCCTCTCCATTCTTCCTCCAGACTCTGGTCCTTGGTTTCCAAATGAGATGCAAAAGTTGCTCTCATCAGAAAACAGGACTTTGGACCACTGAGCAACAGTCCAGTTCTGTTTTTCTTTGGCCCAGTTAATATGCTTCTGACATTGTTTGTTGTTCAGGAGTGGCTTGACAAGAGGAATACAACATTTGAAGCCCATGTCCAGGATCCATCTGTGTGTGGTGGCTCTTGATGCAGCCTCAGTCTGAATGGGAGTAACTATGAGACACAAATCTAAAATCCACAGCTTGAATATATAGTGAATATGACCAAAATAATGACTATGCAAGTTTGAGTACTTCCAACCATTTCTTTAAGCCAGATATTATAAAACACCTAAGAAGGGAAGAAGCAAGAGAGTCTAACGAAGGCCTGGGAAGTCTGCAGTTTAAAGTTAGCCTTGACATGGACTTTGTAAGTTTAATAAGTGTTAGATTGCCAGCTTTTAACAATCTTTAGGGGCAAAGGCAGTGGTTGCTTCCTCAAACCCTTGAACAAAGGTTCATGTCATGGTTACCACACAGTTATTGTGGTTTGGCAGAAGTCAGAAACAAGAAAATATAGTCTTCACACCTGTAAGGCAAGAGAGTCATGTTGGATGGTACACTGTTTATCAACTCAATCAAAATAAGTTAAACAGAATAGGATTATCTAAAAATGGTTATTGCCAATGATTTTGTCTGAAATCATTTCAGTCAGCTGGATATAATAAGAGACAAAGCTCAACTTTTTGAACTAGCCTAACTGGAGGATGTTGGAATAAGAGAAAACTTTTTTACAGGGTAAAGAGGAGATAAAGGCATCATCCTGGAAGCAAAATGTTTCCAAGGCTTATTTCTGCCATGGTTAGGTGCCAACAGGAAAAGCCCTCAGTCAGGAATAACTAATCAGTAATTTACTACTCCATTTAAATACTGAAGCCCTTTCCTGAGCCACTATTAAGTTTATTTAAAATTACTTGAGAGCAGGTCTTGTGTTTTATCTATATTTGAAACGGCACCATACTAGTTTTGAATTAGGCAGGACATCATTAACCTTTAATCTGTTGTAAACTTCATTACAACAAATGTGTATATCTGAAGTGACTAAACTATACAAACACTATATGAGCTATATAATTACTATAAGTACTCTTTCCTGGCAAAATAATTCCTACAACTCAAACCCTGTGATTTTGAAGCATTGTGGTTGCTCATTTATTCAGAAACAAAAATCCCAAAGTTTATTTTAAACCTTGGAAATACGTTCACCCAAACCATTAGGACAAAACAAAACAAAACAAATTGTTTAGATTGATTGAACTAGTTATCATTGTTAGAAATTTGTGGTATAAAATATGTATGCATTTAGTGAGTATGAGTGGAATCTCCTGTCAAGCCTCCTGTTATTTGCAAGATCTGTTTACCCATCTAAATAAACACACTGTCATGCCCCTGTTGGAATCTGATTCTGAGGGGAGGCCAAGCAGCTGACAGGGAGTGGGAGTGTGGCTCCCTTGGCTGTGGAAGAAACTGGGGAAGGGCAAAGTCTGGCTGGGCAGAGCAGGGGAGAGGTAAAGCAAGGCCAAAAGAACTCTGTGGAAAACTCAGGGCCACCCCCTCTTCATCCTAGGACACGCAGGGAAGAACGGAGAAGGGAGCAACGTGAGTGGCGTGGTTATGGAGGAGGAAAGGGCCCTGATTCCCTTCATTAGCTGCAGCTGGGAACACAGTGTTTAAAAAGGAAAGGAAATTGTGAGGTATCTGTTATTGTCGAGGCTTATCTGGGTTCCTGGTGTCTTTCCAACTGTGTGTGTTTTGTTGGCCTTTCAAGTCTGCAATTCCTTATCCTGCCCTGTCAAGTTAATTGCTGCAGCATGGTTTGTGTGGATTTTTATTTACAGTTTATATGTACTTTGTTTTCGGACTGAATTTCCTCCACTTAAAGACTGTTCTTGGAAGAGTTTTTTCTCCAGCCGAAGGTAACCTGGACATTGGGGGCAAAGTTGGAGGTATTAAAGGGACTCTTCTTGCTTACTTGACTGTGTTGCCTTTGTGCCACACCTTGGGTCATCACACACACCCTGTTTATGAAACAGAAGCTGATGTAAAGGTGGATAAGTTAGGACAGGAGTGTCAAACTCAAGGCCCAGGGACAGATGCAGCCTGTGGGTGCTTAGATCTGGCCCACAGGGAAATAGCAAAAGACTAGCCAGCAGTGCCTCTACCAGTGAAAATGGAGCTCAGGAAGGCTGTGTGCGGCCCTCCAGAGCTCCGTTTTCACTGGCAGAAAGTTATAGGAGGCCGTCCCAGTCGAAAACGGAGCTCGCAAGAGCCACGCATGCCCCCGAGCTCCATTTTCATTGGCAGAGGATTGCAGAAGGCTGTCCCAGTTAAAAATGGAGCTCACAAGGGCCACTGACCTCCATTTTCATTGTTGCAGCCAAAAACAGAGCTCAGGAGCCCATTTTTGCTGGCAGAGCACTCAGGCCACAATGGTGCTCTGCCAGTGAGGTCATGCTGGCGAAACACACCCTGCCTCCCTCCCCCAAGGTCACACACAAACCTGATGCGACCCTCAATGAAATCGAGTTTGACAACCCTGGCTTAGGGTATATCTTGTACATAAAAGAGGATAATTAGTTTAAATGGTGAAGATAAAGAGAAAACTGAATGTTCAGTTCTGACTAACTCCTAAAATTCAGGACAGTAAAGAAACAATTTATGTGAGAACCCTCTGTTGTTGGATGTTGATTAATGGTGATGTTTCTCAAGGACCTAATTGTACTTTGGCCATCAGAATGAGAATTTATATAGGAATCAAAATCTACTATTAGAAACTAGCATCTTTGGCAGGAAATAGAAGATCTGATCATTTAGAGAAAAAATTCATCAAGAAAAACATTTTATACTTTGTTTCATTTTCAGGCACTTTGAAACAAACATTGGGGGATTTGGGGGGTCTTGCTGGTTTTAGTGCAAAGATTTATATGAAATCTTTAACTGTATTATACATTTATCTTTAACCAGAACTAGTGGGGAATATTGGTGTTTTACTATTAAATTGCAGCAGTGTAATCAAGTGTTCCACAAAAAAAGGGCTTGGGAGATGCATGTAAATCATAGAAATGGTCACCATGGTTGACACATCAACTGAAAGCAGGCATCTATGGTTTCCATAGCTCTGCTCTCATCATTTATTCTGTGGGTTTCAAAACAAACTAGAACTCTCCAGCTGCATACAATACCTTGTTACTTTAAAATTTTCATGACGATTCTGCTGCAAAAATGAATGGTAGGATTATCATCTTATTTCTTGATTTATGAAAGACTGAGATTCGCAGTCACTAGCCACAGCACGAGAGGCTCCTCTGACCAACATCATCTCTCTTAAAGATGTCTGCTTCACAATTGATGGATCCAAGGAAGCATTCTGGGGAATCATCAACAGTTTTTAATGCATGATTGAAGAGAGATGCTTCTTAGATCTTTGAGCAGACCAATGAGATTCAGTGCCAAGAAACAGAGCAAATAATACCCATTCCTCATTTTGCTAAAGGTTTTCCATGTTGGTTAATTTTCCATGATTTTGCTGTTATTTATTCTGCTATTTATCATACCATATATTAGCAATGGCTCATGTCCTACATAATAACAACTATCTCTCTTCAGGGATTTTCATAAACAACACTATTTGATTTAGAGCTAATGAAGAAAACAGGCTCAATTTATCTTCATTTTATTTGAAGCCCTTTTCCATTTTAATATCACCCAAACCTGAATCTTGATTTAGAATTCCCAAATCGCTTATTAGCTATTGATAAAATTTAACAGCTTTTACAAATATTTTCAGTATGACTTAGAATAATAGGACTAATACTAATGTATAGTAGTAATGTTACTTATTTATTTGTACTCCACCTTTATTATTTTTATGAATAACTCAAGAAACAAACATATCCAACACACTTTATTCCTCATTTTCCCCACTCTGAGGTGGGTTGGGCTGAGAGAGAGTGCCTGGACCAAAGTCACCCAGGTGGCTTTCATGGCTAGGGCAGGACTTGAACACATGGTCTTCTGCTTTCTAGCCTAGTACCTTAGCCACTAGACCAAACTGAATAACAACAACAACAACTGCATTTTGGGAATAATAGAGCCTTATTTAGGGGAGAACCATGACATATTTTGTACTGATACCATCACTTTTTTAAATAAAGCAAACAATATAACCCTTTTTGTTTCATTGTAGAATTACTTTTGATAATACATACAGAAAAACATCATTATATTGAAGGTACCTGGCCAACCAAATCTGAGATAAAAAATCTTTGTGCAGACATACAATTCATGTCTTTTGTTTTTGTGGTAATTGTTATGAAAATGGCTTATAGCATAGATTCTAGTTAAGAAACCTGTATAGCAGTACTTGCAGTTGTGTAAAGAGACACTTTGATTTTTTCTTCAATACAAATTCCATATCAATATATCTCTTTATTTGAAAGTGAAATAAGGTCACCCAAGAATCACACTTTTTGTAGGAAATAATAGAAACATGTAGGAAAATATATTTGTAGTTTTGTTAAAATAACAAGCAGAAAGAAAAAATGTCCCAGGTTTTCAGAAATGAAAGCTCTCCCTTTTGAGGTTGAAATTCTTGATTTATATTGAATGCTGCTTTTAATACTGAGAAATACCCATAGCTAGGGTACGGATTATCCATAAAGGGAAATATGGGATTTCAGCCAAATTGCATTTGGGCATCACTTTTCAAAGAATAAAACAATCTGCCTCAGAAAAGATTTCACAGCAGCCTTGCCTGTGCTATTATCCTCATAGCACAGGTTAGAAAGAGAGCAACAGTGGCTGTGACTGAGAAATGGCTTATGTTAGCTCTGCAAAGAGTCTATGTGGCTGTAAAAAAAAGGGTCTCTACCTCAAAGACATTAAGCTTGTCAGAATTAAGTTTTGAGAAATATAAGTATAGATGGTAAGATATAGGCCTAATTCTTGTGGCCATAAGGTAGACCTCATCTAACTACTACAGAAATCAAAATGTGAATAACCATCTGATCCATCAAGCTTCCCATAATGCTCTTATCACAAGTTGAAGTTGAAAATCAGGAGTAATGTATGAATTGAGAATTGAGAAATTTAGTACATATGGCTCAGAATAACTGACCCTTGAACACTGAGAAAGCTAGGTACTGTGTAGAAATGAACCACAGAACTAAGAATAGGGAAAATGATCTTAGTAAAGTTACTGGAAGCTTGTAAAAAGGTTGTGTTCCCGAATTAATTCATTCATTCTCCTTCTTCAGAAGAAGCTAAGTAGTAGGTTAGAAGATGAACATTTTCTTTAACTCCTGGTGACTATATGGATTCAGCGGCTTATATATTTCTTAGCAACTATATAGAAGTGATCTGTTGCTGCTTTCGAGGGTCTTTTTTCCAATATTTCAATTTTGCCTAAAACTCTGGGGCGCATCCACATACTAATTGAACCCAACTCACTTAATTTTTTTTCAGAATTGCCCAAGGTCAGTTAGATCCAGGGCTGCCTATGCCATACATCTGAAATAATAAAACTAGCATTTCGTTTTTTTCACATCCTACCCCAAACTGCCAATATTCATTACCACATAAAAGAGCAACCATTCTCTTTCATGGATGAGCAAGATTAAGCTGAGAGAAGAGAGATTAAGCTCCCATATTAGTCTCCAAAAAGTTTCTAGATTGAACGGGTTTTGTATGTGCTGTGTGATTGCTTGCAATGTGCACTAAGGATCTCCAATTTTAAGCCCACTTAGTGTGTATAGAAGGACTTGTATACTGAATGGTTTCAGCATACACATCTTCCTCCACAATCCAGCACTACACCACCAAAGCTATCCAGCCAGGTCCTTAGGTTCTCTAATTTCCTGTTTTGGAAAAGCACTGTGGAAGAGCTGTCATTCATCTCCAAATCACTGGCCCAAAACTTTGTACACCAAACTATTTCCACTTGGGATGCTCTGGCTAAGCCTGTTTACTCTGGAGCAGCACTTCAGTGTGCACTGAAGGATTTCTTGGCCGAGTGACTTCAGCATACGTTCTGGGCAATCCCAAACTCTCATCTTGGGAGCACTTTAGCAAATGTTGGGGCAAAAATTTAAGAGGTCCTGCTGCTACAGAGCTGTCCTGAAGTGGCTTGAGATGATATAAATGGTTTCAGCGAGGCAAATTGGGTCATCTCCTTGCTTCAGATAAATGAATTACAGAATTATGTCACTTCCAGGACAGGAATGGCTTCACTGAAGCAAATCTAAGTTGCTTAACAACTAGCCCATCATCTGGTATATTTTGATATTTGCTCATGGCTATAAATGAGCAGTAAAATCCACTTTCCAAAAGATATGCTGAAGGCACAGATAGAAAAGCCTTCAATGCCTTTCTTAGAAATTCATATTCCTTGTGATTTGCATTAGAAGTTTTCTAGTGATTTTTTTTAAAAAATTCCTAGTCATTTCAGTGTGGTGTCTGGGGGAAGATATGCCAGCATCTCCTCTGCATGTGTTCAAGCAAAGCGTCTCATCTGGATTTTTACAATGAGCAGGAAGTTGGACTCACTGCCTCCATGACTCTATCCATGATTCTTCCAAAAAGCATATCAACAGAGCACTCTGCTGCATGGGTCTGTTTACAATCTTAAGCTACTGAATTCAATGGGGTCTACTTCCAGAAAGGTGTGTACTGTATAGTTTGGGTGCTGAAACTCTTAGCCAAATCAGGCAGGAGAGCTAGCACAGAAAATTCACATGAATGCTAAAGTGAATTGGATTAACACCTTCCTTGGATTAATTCTTTGGATTAACAGCTCCAGGTAAGAAAGCCTCATGAAGTTCCAACATTTCAGAGAAGGAGAAATTAGAACAAAACTACCTCCTGCACTTTCTCCACTTCATTAACAGGGCAGCTATATGGATCCTTAAGCCCATATTTTTTTCTCACCATCTGCTTCTACTTTCTATTTATCTTACCACTTAGTAAAAAAGATGAACCATGATTTCATTCCATCTGCTATCTGAGGTTTTGTTGTTGTTGTTGTTCAGAATATAGATGCTGATTGTGTGTCTCTGTTTTATTTATTTTTTCTCTTGGCTCAGCTAGTCTTATTTCTAACAAGCCTGACTTTATCACAGTTCATTGCTGGACATTCTGTATTTCCTTCTCAGTTTTGGTCTGAAACTCCCACAAGCCCACTATCAATCTCATATTATGGCCTGTTAGTAGGATGGCATCTCATCCTGCAAAAACAAGACATTTAACTGAGTTGTGTGTGTGCGTGTGTGTGCGTACACACACACACACACCACAATGTAGGACTCTGAATACCCAATAGCCCAGGCTAGGCTCTCCTCCTCTATTACCATTGCTATGCAGATCCTACAAATTAGAAAAGCCCCTGCTGAGTAAAATTAGGTATGGAGAAATGTAAGTGAATCAAAAGAAGACTTCCCCCTCTGTCTAATAATATTATTCCTTGAAGTCATCCAATGAACTTAATTAGCCATGGCTTGAAGACAAACAAAAGATAGAATTATCCTATATAATTAACTTATTGAATTCATTGTCACAACATGTAGCAATGACCACAATATGAGATGGTTTTAAAAGAGGATTAGTCAAATTCAGAGGAAGCTGACCTATTTCTGACTAATTGTCTACCTAATCAAGTGCTGCTTATTCTGATAGACAGCAAGATCTCAGAGAGGGAACTGTCATATAACTTGCTATAAAGAGAATTTTATGTTAGGTCCCTTATAATTTATTATAAAGTTTTACTTTTAATTCCTACTTACCATTCTGAAGCAACCACATGTTACGTCTCCCAGAAAGACCATTCTTCATGATCATTAGAACTCCTGTCAACTCTGACTTTTAAGATTTTTTAAAAGAAGTTTATTTTAAGAGAACCTTTGATTTATAGTTGTCACCTTCTATTTTTATTGATTTTTAATTAGTTCTTTTATTATTTTATCTATGTTTCATTTATTAACCTATTATTATGGAAAATTAATTATACTGTGGATGTTTTATTATAGAGATAATAATCTGCGAAAATCTCCTGAATGTGGTGGGGGAAAATGAAATGAAGGAATGCATAAAAAATAAAATTTAAAACAAAAGCAGATGAACATCCTGTAAAACTTCAAGAATAGCTAGCCTTTGTTTTACAACCAAATTAAGACCAGAATTTTTGTTGCTAAGCAAGGCAGTTGGTTAAGTGAGTCACACACAATTTTATACCAGTTGTTAAGTGAATCACATGGTTGTTAAGCAAATCCTATTTCCCCTACAGATTTTGGTTACTGGAAGCGAGGTGGGAAGGCGTCATGGCCCCATCAGATCCCAGTTTGGAGGAGGAGTTGGAACCGGGACTATTTGACAGGGATGGCACATCTCCCTTGGCATGTTTGGAGAGGTCAGCGACTGAGGACGATGCTGTCCCAGGCTTCTCAGGCATTGGGGGATGTGGTCGACCTGATGGAGAGCTGCCTGCCCTCAACAGACACGGGGGAGGATTGGCTGCTGACAGGCAATCACCATTAAGAGGCAGCAGATGCCCTCTGATAAGGAACAGCTGCCTCCCCCACTCGCTCTGAGGGCACAGAAAATAGAGTGGAGGCAAGTTCCGAGGAGGTCTGCAAGGCTGTCCAGGAGAAGGGTCACCCAACCCCTTCTTACAAGGAACACCTGTCTTGGGGCTGACTTAAGCAGAAGCCGGAGGAAATTGTCTTTGTTGGGAGCAATTGTTTGCTTTGGCATACACTCCCCCAGCTTTGGAAAAACTCAGCCTTGACTTGTGTTTCTGCCTGTGCCTGGCCTTGTGCTTTTGTCTTGTGGACTTGCCTTGCCCTGTGGACAAGGCAATGTCCACAGCTTGTACCTTGTTTTTGCACTTCCTCTCTGCTTTTACAAATTGGTTTTGCTGCTTACTGACTTTTGTTTGTGGGACTATGGGTGGCTTGCATTCAGGGAAGAGTGGGGTGGAGCCTTACTGGCCATCATAGGGCCATTTGTTGTGGACTGTTAGACTCTGTTGAAAGGACTCTGTTGAAACCTATTTCTGCCTAGGTGACCTGGGTCATAGCAGAAGGTTGCAAATGGCCATTGTATGACTCCAGGATCAATCAAGAATAGAGCTGGAAGGAGCTTTGGAGGTCTTCTAGTCCAATCCCCTGCTCAAACAGGAGATCCTATACCTGTTATGACGAACCTATGGCACGCATGCCAGTCGTGGCATGCAGCGCCCTCTCTGTGGACACATGCCCAGTCGCCCCAGCCCAGTTCCATCATGTTTCACTCAATCAATTCCAACTTCTCACAAAAGGAGAAGATCTCACGAAGTTGGAATTGATTGAGTTAGCTTTTTAACTCATGGGGGAGATGGGGTCCCTTCCTCCTGAAGCCCATTATGACACGGAGCCACAATGCAACCCTGTGTCGGCTTGGCAAAAAAAAAAACCACCAGTTTCTTTTTCTGCAGAGCTGCCTGTGTTGGGATGCCCCACCTCCCCACCGGCCAGCTGAACTTCAGCCTGCTACTCCTGGGCTCATCGGCCTACAGACCAGAGGTGGCATCCAGCAGGTTCTGACCAGTTCTGGAGAACCAGTAGCAAAAATTTTGAATAGTTTGGAGAACCAGCAAATGCCATCTCTGACTGGCCCTGCCCCCATCTGCCTCCCGAGTCCCAGCTGATTGGCTGGGTCTCCTTTTGTTGCCCTGCACAGGAGAACAGAGCTGGAAAGCAGGTTAGTGGGGTGGGGAGGGGAGGGGATTTTGCAGAAACCTTCCCCCTGGAGTGGGGAGGGAATAGATTTTGAAGTATCCTTCCCCTGCCACACCCACCAAGCCATGCCCACCAAGCCACGCCCACAGAAACGGTAGTAATTTTTTTTGAATCCCATCACTACTAGGGATGCATCCAGCACCAGTTCAGTGGTCCCACCCCCCATGAGGGAGAGAGAAACAGAGGGAGGCAGAGAGAGAGGGAGGAAGGGAAAGAGAGAGAAACAAAGAGGGGGAGGGAAAGAGACAGCGAGAAAGAGAGAGAGAGGGAGGGAAAGAGATCTTATATTACAAAAAAATTCTTTTTTATTGTGGCTAAACGTAATGTTTCAAAAGCAGAAAAAGTCAGACAGATAGATGAGACAGAGAGAGATAAAGGGAGGGAGCGGAAGAGAAAGACAAAGAGAGGGAGGGAAAGAGAGGGGGAAAGGGGGAAGGAAAGAGAGAAATGATATTACAAAACTTTCTTTTTTATCGTTGCTAAACAATATTTCAAAAGCTGAAAAAAATGAAGGGGCATAAAAGTGCATTTATCACATTTTTCTTACAACAATTAACTGAACTGCATTTTTTATCATTATTTTAGGTAGTAAAACCTCATTATTCAGGTTAAGTTGTCATGTTTGTGATAAATAAGTAGGTTTTGGGTTGTAGTTTGGGTACTCGGTCTCTAAAAGGTTCGCCATCACTGCCCATTTCCGACAAGATTTTGTAACTAATCTAAATGATGCCAGTTTGCCAAGTGCCCAAACTTCAATCACATGTGAGGACCAGTTGTAAGTCACTTTTTTCAATACTCTGTAATTCTGAGCAATTCCTAAATGAATAGTTGTAAGTTGTACCTGTACCTGTTTCCAAGAATTCTCTTGGGTTTCACACAAATCTTGATAGGCATTTGTAGAAAACAGGTATTACCAAAAATAGTCAAGATGGCAGCAATAATGGTGTAATAAAGTTCTGTGTGTATCTATATGTGTCAGACATAAGGAGCCATCATGTCCCCATCTTTTCTTTTTTGATAGTATCCCGTGGCCATACTTGTGAGTAGCTATTCCTAAAAAAAGTAAAGGTTTCCCCTGCCAACTGTGTCTGATTCTAGTGGGCAAGACTCGCCTCTGATTCACAACCGAAGAGCCAGCATTGTCAAAGACGCTTCTGTGGCCATGTGGCCAGTGTCACTATATGCCGAAGATGCATGGAACATGTTACCTTTCCACCGAAGTAGTACCTATTTATCTACTCGCATTTGCATGCTTTCCAACTGCTAAGTTAATGGGAGCTGAGGCAAGTAATGGAAGCTCACTGCATCACATGGTACATAGGTCTCAAACTGCCAATCTTCTGGTTGGGAAACCCAACACTCAGCCACCATGCCCCTTGGCTATACTTAGTGTATTGCTTATATATGTCTCCACCAAGAAACCATACAGCAATTAATTCAGCATTGGTTATAAGCACATCAGGGAGTTAGAAAAGATGGCAGGGAATGACATTATCTGTTTGCTTTTGTTAAATTTACAGGTGGTCCTCAATGTATGACCATTTATTTAGCCACTGTTCAAAGTTATGGTGATGCTTAAAAAAGTGACTTATCACTGGTCTTGCACTTACAACTCTTGCAGCATCCTCATGTCATGTGATCATGATTTGGGTGCTTGGCAACTGGCATGTATTTATGATGATTGCAGCATCCTAAGATTGCACATGATTGCCATTTGTGATCTTTCCAGACAGTTTCTGACAAGCAAAGGCAACAGAGGAAGCCAGATTAGCTGAATGACTGTGGGATTCATTTGACAACAGTAGAAAAAAAGGTCATAAAATTGACTCAATTAACGACTGTATTGCTTAGCAACAAAAGTTCCAATCCCAATTGTGCTCCTAAATCAAGGACTGCCTTATTTATTTATCTGTCAAATATATAACTGCAGTTGTTTCTAGATTCTTAGAGTAATTTAAAAAAAAAGCATGTGAAACAAAAAGAGTTACACAAGAAACAAAAGCATTTGAAATAAAGCATCCATGGTAAAACTAGAATTTAAAAAATGAAAACATTAATTGTAATCAATTGGTGGTTTAAGGCTGACCATATCCATTGCAGTTACTTACAGATGGATAAACTCTTCAATGGCAGCCATTTTTAGAATACCCACAGCATGTTCTTTTTGTTTTGTCTGTCAGCTCCAAAATATGGGGAGAGGGTATTCGTTTATTCCTTCCAGGCTGGGACCTGGAAGAGATAGTGGAAGTATACACATTTTTTAAATCAACAACACTGCAGCATTCAGTTGTAGAGATTTTGTTGTGCATTTTTGCTTGTTGTTTTGGCATTCCAGATTTAAAAATCATTTCCTCATGTGAACATCTATTGATGAGGACCAAAAGAAGAGTAATTTAATCAGCCACTTTTACCACAGTCACTTTTCACTTTTCTGAGCCTCTAACTATCAGGTCATCAGCAGCCAGGGGATAGCATCTATAAAAATGAGTGTACCAAAAAATATATATATATATACAAACTCCACTCAAGTCAGTGGGCATTATGCAAGCAATCTAACCTTGAAGGCTCTCACAGTTTACACTTTGTAAAAGTAAGATGCAAAGAGAAGCTTAAACGTACCTGAAAATCAATCACAGCTGCTTATTGGATTAATAATTACTGGATTATTATTCAGTTTGGGAACTTTCATTACTTATCTCAACAGTGATTGGATCATTAAATGAAGTGAGAAACTGGGATTTAGCTTAGATTAAGACCAGTCTGCAATTGATTCATGCTGCTATTTGTCACAGAATGGAGTAAGTAAGAAAGTTTCAGAACACTAAGGGGTGAGCTCTGGCCATTGTGGAATTTTAAAAAACCAATTCTTAAATAGTTTTATCAACACTGACAATTAATAATCCTTGTATCCCAATGATCACTTGCTAATTTCTACATATGAAGATGTTATTCAAAGGAGAAGATGTGTTTTGCTACCTGGTTTATAATTGAACCTATGATATTTAGCATGGTAGGAACTTTTACAGAGGAAAAGTTAATTCTCCCATGTTTCCCTTCTATATGAAATTGACTGGAAAATACCAACTGTCCATATAGGATAGACACTATGTCTGCCTGTCTATCTATCCAGTCATACATTTCTGCCAGATAGATGAAATACATGTTCTTACACAATATCTCAGGGTAATAAAGTATTGATGATGGGACAAAAAAATAAAGAATTGCAAGTTGCTATCTCTTTTTATTTTTGTCCAGTGACCAAATGTATTTTTGCAGCTTAAATAAATGAACGGATTTCAAATAAAATGAATATTTAATATTTAAATAAAAAAGCCTGAGTGCTTCGTGGGGAAGGCATATTACATCTATTTTGCAGGTCCTGCATTGGCTTCCCATTAACTTCCAAAAGTAATTTGAAGTCCTGGTTTTATCTCCATGCTCCTGTAAGAGCCCCCCAAAAGATGAATTTGCTTTAAGTAGTTACATTAAAAGATACTGCAACTTGAAAAAGCCAACTCCTTATAAAAGCCTTGCCTTTTCCAGACTGTGGCATCTACAGTTCTTTCTGCTGCAGCCTTGCCAGGCAGCTAGGAAGAATTAGGCTAAGAATGGAGCAGCCAGTAATCCTCAGAGCCATTGCCAAAGTGCACTAGGTGGGTTCCTCCAGGATTTCTTTTCTCCTGAAGCCCCAGCTCGATGCAGCAGATCATGGTCAACCTGATCTTTCTTTGGCCTGCCATACCAAATTTGATCCTATTTTGTTGAGTATGCTGCTAATGGAGAGAGGCAGACATGGTCCCCAGTTCATTTACATAACTTCTTTCCAACATTCTGTTGGGTTGGAAAAACTAAAACCAGAGTGAAGGAATATCATGTTGGGTCTGTTTCAAACACAATCAAATATACCTGCTGCAGGTGGCTATGTAAACAGATTTGGGCCTGTGTTCCCATGGGGTTGCTCTAAGATTGAAGTAGGAGAGTTGCACCTAGACATACTAAGTTACCAGAAAAGTGAGCTTGCGGTGTGATGTTTGCCAGCCAGAACTCCCCAAAAACAGTTAAACAGAAACCACTTCCTCTCCCTCTGAGAATTCCCTCCAAGGTATGGTATCTAAATGGCTAAGTATTATTGAAAACATAATCAGAGACCAATATAGCACTCTTAAGTGGGTTGGTGGCATGAATTTAGGGATAAGAGGTGGGGGAGGGATAGTCTGGTTTCATAACTATAAAAGTCCACCCATTGGCACCCTGAAAGGAATTTCTTGCGTAACCTGGCAACAAGCTCGGCAATCACTAAGCAACGTGATTGCAGGGCAGCACAATGGGTGATTGGCAGCTCTGACTGAGAGGCTGGAAGCAGCCCTTGACCCAGGAAACTGCTACTGAAAGTGGCACCGCCTCCGCCCAGGAAGCCACAGCTTTTTCTAGGGCTCCTAGTTCCTCACGCTTGTGCATGCAGCTGCAATTGAAGCGGGTAATGTAGCTGCTGTGTGGGTGGTTGAAGATGGTAGGTGAAAGCTCTGTGAATGGTACATCAATCAAAATACTTTAACTTGGAGAATCATCGCCGCCATGGTGGATTCAGAAGAGAAACAAGAGTGAAGTTTCTTTTCAAATTTCCTACCTGCAGGTGGGAGCAGAAATTTTCAGATAAATAGGGTGGGAAACAACGTGCTCTTATAGAATGTTCCTTCTTTCAGAAGGAAACCTGGAAGTGTTTCAAAGCATTAGCTAAAGGCATTTCTTTGAAAAAAAATATTAAAGTAGTTGTAATCAGTCTTGCACCATCTCCTAATCACAATAAAGCCTAATAAGATGAAATGTTGTTGAAGTCAATTCTTCCTGCTGCAAATTTGAAATAGTTAAAAACACTTACATACAATCAATACTGTACTAAATAAAAAGTATTGGTAAAAATTACAATACAGTAAACATGATCTCATGATGCAATGCTCCTAACTTTATAGGGATAAAGACTTTCAATGTTGGGGACTTGGCTCTTATTCCTGTTTTGCCTGGAAAAAGTTTTTGCCAACAGGTTTGGCACCAATGGAAAACGTTAATTTATTTTGGCTGTCTTACTTTTTTTCTCATTAAATCAGCTTGGTTTTATCTATCAATCAGTGATTGATAGATACCTCTTGAATGCAGGTTGGTGCATTTGAGTCAGTTATGACTCCTGGCGCCTGCCTGGACTAGTCCCTGCAGTTTTATTGGCAAGATTTGGAAGTGGTTTTGCCCTTGTCTCCTTCCCAAGGCTGACAGAAAATGATTGGCCCCAAAAGTCACGCATCTGGCTTCATAACTCAAATAAAACTTAGAACCCTCTGTCCTCCAGTTTTTTAACTTGGTGCCTTAACCATTATACCCAAACTGGCTGTGGTAAATGTATGTACCCATGCCATAATCATGACATTGCACCAATTGATTATCTCCACAGTAGGCATAATGAGTAAAAACCATTTGGACAAGAGTTTTTAACATCAGTGGTGAAATTTTGTGATATTTATTTTCCAATGTTGCTGGTATATATTAAACCACAACAGAATAAAGGCCCCCTGAAGTTTCTTATTTATAAGTTGGGCCAGGTATGTTGCCGTGCCCTAATTGGTATATTTTGTTTGTAATTCTATGTCAAAAATTCTTTGTTTACGAGCTATCTTTGCATGATCTTCCAGGTGCATCAGCATCTCACTTGAAAACCCCAATTTAGGTAACTTGTCATTTGGAGTTTTCAACAATTATCTGACAATATATTCTGACCTTTGTGTTGAAAACGAGCTTCAAGTATATGCAGCCCCTTTTTAAATGTTTATAATCTTACCTACAAACATAGAGCAGTGTTAGGTACACCTTTTGCTACTTGAAATAGCTTTCTTAGGAAACCAGTTCAAACTTTCTCCAGTTTCTCGTGTTTAACTGTGCTCCACAGAGGAGCTGCACCAGCGTCTTGTCTTTAAAAGAGTTTTAAAGTAGCTGCTATGTAGTGGATTCCTCTAGAAGAGAAAATTGCTAATAAAAGCTTCTGAGACTTGTTTCAGATTCCTTGTGTTTTGGTTTGCTTGTTGCAAACTTCAAAGGAACTCATGTAAAAGCTTTGCCTAAAACATTTTTATAAGAAATCAATAATAAAAATATGAAACATTATAGAAATCAAATAGGCATAGATGTAGTATTTCAGTGCAAGCTTTCCACTCCTCATGGTCCAAATTATTCATAGTAGTTCCAAAAAGGTAACCAGGAAATGGTTGCTCTTTTCATGCTTTCCATGGGGTGGGATCATGGTATTTTTCAATCTCAACTAGCCATCTTACAGGAAGTGGGATTTTAAAAGATTGGGTGGAAGAAGCAGCAGATAACGATAGCAGCAAGCACTAGATATTGATGGCTAACTCAGGGAACTGAAGTAAAAATATATGGTCCAGCCCAAATTAAGAAAACTGCCTGTAGAATAAAGGATCTTCCTTCAAAACTTTATAAGCGGCAGCCAACCAGTGTCACACTAAAAAGCACACTTGTTTTTGTTAGGAAAGATAAATTCCCTCAACCACAGATTGTTCTTTTAAAAAATCCCTACTTGACTAGTGCTGCATAAAAGTCCTATGCTCATGGGCATAATGATGGGATATACTGAGACTATGCTATTTATTTCACCTTCTATCATGTCTACACATTTCACTTCAGAGGGTAAAAGGGCAGATTGACACTTTAAAAATAATTGTGAGCCACAAAGGAATAGTAATGGCTGTTTCGTGACTAGCAGCAGAGTCTCAATGAGGTCTGGAGACATAGGAGGTGCTTAGCAGCATGTCTTTTGAAGCAAAAGAATCTACCAGAACCTAAAGCATTGACAAATCCTTACTAGTGATGGTGATGTTTGGTGGCAGCAGATTGGTTATTTTTCAAAACTCACTGGCGGGTGGCACAAGGCTGCTTTGTGACCACAGACTGTTTGTTACGCAGGCCTACCTTATATGGAAAATAACAACTTTGTATAGCAAATCACTAGAAATATTTTAAGACTAAAATAACTAATGAAGCAAATTTCAGTTCCCTTATATTTTAATATCGTTTGAAAAATATAGATAGATTTCTCAATTAATCCCCTAAGGCTTAGAATAAGCAAGGCTAAAAATTTATGCAAAGTATATTCAATTAAAAGTAGTTATTGTTAGATAAAACATAATCTATACTTAATCCTTACTTAAACATAATCTATACATTATCCTTACTTAAAGGATTCATTAGGGATGTGAGATTTATTTTATTAAATTTACATACCACCCAACTCCCCAGTAAGGAGACCGACAACTTAGATTTGATGTGATAGGAATCACAGAACAAACAAGAATGGCTCCCTTGTCCAAAGATTGCTGGCGATACTCTTTTTTTCTTCCTCAAATGATCAAAAGGCTGTCTAGGATGCAGGTTATATCTTGTAATCTGAACAATTCTACTGCCATCACCAACACTAAAAGAAACACCTTCTGGATTCAATAGTATTTCTAACCAGATGCCCGAAAAGCCATGGTATGAATAGACCACAGGTATTACTGAGACACATACTACTACTACTACCACCACCACTGCGATCTCCTTCCCATTACATGCCCATCTAGTGCGGACTCCACCCCACTGTTTGTATTCTAGCAGGATCCCTTGGATAGTCCGTCTCGTTCATGTTTCTGCTTAAATAGCCTAGTTCTGTATCTGGCCGAAGGCAGGCGTTTCTGAGAAGCTGCATTTTCCCCACTGTGAATCTGCCAGTCTTTTGGCAGCCCATATGAAAGCATCGCAGGCAGCCACGTATTATAAAAGAGGAGAAACTTGCCAAACTTTCCTGCACGTGCTTCCTCCGTCACTTTCGGTAACACTTCTAAGAACAAAGCTAACGAAGAAACTAATCAAGCGCCCAAGGAAATGGATCGATAAAAGTCAAGGCGCCTGTCGTTTTATTTTTAAAAAATGCATCCCGAAATCGGCACTCGAAAAATCGCAGCGTAGTCACACTTCCAACGCCCAAGTCGCGAGAACCAAGCAGCACTCATCCTCAAGAAGCTCTTTCTCGGCGTCACGTTCCAACCCACGTGTCAGAAAGTTCTAAAAACGTATAGACGGATTGGCCGCCTTTGGGTGACTGTCGCTTCTGATTGGCTTAAATTGTCGACGTTGTTTGTGTGCCTCCTGAATACAGCTACATTGGCGGCATTAATCATTGGCGGGTTCACTGTAGTGCAGGCTTTGGATTGGTTGCTGAGCGCCCGGGCTTCTAATTAGGGTTCTGCTCTAGCTATGTCGGAGGAGTTGCTGGAGTTGGTGGGAGCGGTATCGGTTGGGCCTCGGCCGCGGCCGTTGCTGCTTCTCGGTCCTCCCGGCTCGGGTCGTTCAGCACTGTTGTTCCGCGCAGCACTAGCAAATGCTTCCATTGTCTCCTCGACTCGCGTGTTGTTTTTGGCACCGCGGGCTCTGGAGCGGCTTCCGGGCGGGAAGGCAGCTGGAGGAGGAGCAATCCAGGTGTGAATGAAACGGGGGTAGGCTTTGCAGTTCTCCGCCGATGTGGAAACTGGAAAAGAGATGTTCCTGCAATAGGCAAGACAAACAGGCTATCTGTATGAATTATTTTACATTTAGCAGGCAGCATCTTTTTCTCCTTCAAAACTTCCTATGACTTTTAATCGTGGGGGTGAGGGATGAGGGGTATGACCGGAAGTTTGGAGTATTTAGCTTCATTCTCTGGCACTCCAGAAAGCCTGAGAGAAAGCCAACGTATTTTCTCTCTATGTTGATTAATCACATTGTCTGGAAGAATATTGGGAAGGAAAATAATTTCAGTTATGTTTCAGAAAAAAGATAGACTTAAATGGGCTCACGGGTCTCAAATGATTAATGCATAGAATGATGTCGAACATCTGTAGGTATAAATGCACATTTTCTGTCTGATAACACATTAGCCTGTTATGGGAATGGGTTTCAAAAGTAGTGACTAGCCCAGTGCTGGGCATTTATTGCAAGATGTAAATTGTGGGTTTCAGCTTTACAGTATCTGGGAAAGTATTTTTACAAAGGCTATCCTGATATCTATCATGACTTTGTATCTAACACTCTTGGTTGCTAATGTGTTGTTGTTTTTTTTTGTCTCAAGAAAATCCATTTCCTGTACCCCTCTTCCTTCCAGGAGCTACTACAACTGGTGGCCTCCCTGCACCAAACCTTACCTAATAGTCCCTCCATGATCGCACTGGATGGTTTGGAAGAATACCTGAACAGTTGTTCCAGTGCCTGTACAGCAGCCCAACTTGTAGCCCTGTTGTTGGACACATCTAATCATTTCACTCAGAAATGTAGCCATTTGTCTGTGGGTTGCCAACTGATTGTTTCTATGAGGTTTCTGGGAGAAGCTGGGGAAGAAGCAGAACATTTCTCAGCCATCGAACGCTACTTCCCAGCAAAACTGTGGCTGCATCCAGACACTGGGAAAGATGTTGGTTTAGATAATCAGAGTTTAACCAAGCTGATTAGGGCACAACTCTTCCAACCAGGGACAAAGGATCAAGAATGGATGGTGAAATTTGATGCACAAGGTAGCATGACAATCTCTCTATTGCCATGCAAAAATGAAAGTGAGAATGAAACCGTTTTTGGAAATAGATGTCCTGTTTCTGAAGTTGATACCACTCTGTCTAGCTCCCAGACTTAAGGACTTCTGGACAATCCTGCTCTGCAGCAAACACACCTTCCATTAATACTGAATGTGATTATTTTTAAAACAAAGTTTGGGTTTTTCATTTAGACTGAGCTGGCAAATTGACGATTAAAAGAAATTTAATCAATTTTATTGTTGCACAAAGTTGGAGGTATTGTATAGTATTTGGTCAGTTAGGAGAGTATTCTCTGCACTGTGGAAAGGGTGGTGGCTTGGGCTGCTCCAATTTCTTCTCATTGACATGGATTTGTTAGCCCTTGGAAGAGAGGAGGGGGTCCCATAAAGTTCTATCAGGAAGCTATGTAGAAGAAGCCTTCTAAAATGTCTACTTGGAGAGTCAAAACGGCTTTTCGGGACTTAGACCTTCAGCTGCTATTTACTAACTGGTTGGAAATGAAACCAGATTAAGGATTCCCTTTTCGGATTTCAGACCCAGTCTTTGCTTTGGCTAAAGTGATGGCCTGACATTCATTGTGCGTTACGTTTACATGGACTCTGATCAGTGGATTTTCCTGCTTATCTCCACTGAATCAATAAAAAGGCCACCCCTTTCATTGCTTTATTAGTGAAATTGTAAAAATACTTTTAACGCCATAATTTCAGGCACACACATACCTAAAATGCAGCTTTTGCTACTCTTATTGTGAACTTATGAAAAAAATAGCAGTGAAATACAATAACTAGAAGGGAAAGGATCTTCCATTAGCCAATGGGAGGCAACTGCCTGTAGTGAGATGGGACATAGCGATCAAGCCAGGCAGCACCACTTGGGCTGGCCCAAGACAGAAAACTAAGTGTCAACTTTGAATTGAACTTCATGGAAGCCATTTTTCTATTCCTCAGTTGCTACACAGAGGGAAGGAAGATGATATGTGTTGCTAGACAAAACACAGAACTCCTGGGAACCAAGGTCATCTCTACAGGTGGTGAATAGAGATGGGGAGGATGCCTGGAGAGCCCGCCAACTAACCTATTTGGTCAACATGACCTGTGACTTTTGGGGAGGGAGTTATTTCCTATTAAACTGAAACCATGGGAAACATTTAAAGTTGGTTTTCCATTTGATTGTGCCGATATAATGTATCTAATAAAGAAGTTCTTAGAGGAAGACCTTAGCCTCAGAATTCAGATTTGCTTGGGTTTGTTAGTCAGGATCATAACATTTAGCTTGAAGTGTAGCGGAAAAAAATGGGCAGAGATTGCTTTAAGAAATGGGGCAGGGTCATCATGTATATGACTCTAGAGCAAGACTCTCCAAACTCTTCAACCCCTTTCAGATGATTCATTGATCCCCCAATAATATGAAAATAATAAATTCAGTAACATTACTTTAATAGCACTACAAGTAATATATCTTTAGTTCCATTGACCTTTTGGAGTTGATATTGCTCACTTTGAGGAACCCTGCCTTGGAGGAATGGCATTAATATAACCTTCCCCATCTAAAACTACCATTTGTATTTATGGATAAGCCCATCTGTGGATAAGCTGAGTCTTGGATTTTTAACCAAAATATCATGAATAATGTGCCACTGAATTAACTGCCCTGCATTTCTCATAATGTTTTGATTAAAAATCAGAGGCTGCTTATCTGCAGAATGGCTAATACATGAGTATGGGAATATAGGTACTTTAAAAAAGTAATTATTCTATAATTGCCATCTGTAAACCACCCCAGTCATTTACCATGCCTAAATTTGATTGATAAAAATACAAGTGCATCCTTGAACAAGCTGAACCCAATTTGGGGGTATCTTTGGCACCTAAAATTCTCAGCTTATCCACAAGAATATGTGGTGGAATGGCCTTCTGCCTGTACTAGACAAAGAGGGCAGACAGGTTCCAGGGCTGGGTATCCACTTGTTCTCAAATCAGGCCCAGAGAATCTGTGACATAGCTGTGGAAGGCAGTGTCTTCACCCTAAGACTAGACTTGAGACAGATCAGCAGAATGGACTTGCAAAGAGTGGATATTATTTCCAAGGGCCCATTTGCAGTCACCAGTGTTTTAGCTCTTCCACGATCCCTGCCAGGTGAAAAATCTTCCCAAGTTCTAGGCTGAAAGTCATGTCTTGGCTGTCATCCAATATAAGTCAGCAAAGCTGAAAAGCTGCATCCCTGATAGTGGCTGCAAAGAGGCTTCTGTTACATTGATAGAAACTATCATTACCATTAAGCAAGGCCGAGCCTGGGACTCTAGCCTGCTGTTCAAAGGGTGTGAGGTTAGATGTAACAGTTTGTGAGTGTAAGACCAGAAGCCGAAATCTTCAGAGACTGCCTACTCTCTCGCCTTCCTGTGTGCTTTTTACAAGATTGAATGAAAACTTGTGAAATCAGAATGTGCCGGCGAGGAGTTGCTTTCACTGAGTTTCAGCAGGTTTAACAATACTAGCAAGGCTATGGAGGTTATTTGGGGAGAAAAAATGGGGATAGAATTGATCTGCTTAACATTCTAATGGAATAAAGCAAACTCAGTAATGTTCAGATGTGTGGAGTTGGACTCCCAGAATTTTCCAGGCAGCATGAGACTGGGCTACGTCAATAGGATGTGTGTGTGTGAGTGGACTAGTGACATTTTAAGATGGCTGCATCATTGTTAATATCTACTCTCTTGTGTCAGGTTATGTATATTTTTAATATAGATTGATTTTATATTTTTAATAATGTGTCAGGTCTGCCATTTTTGGCTTGGCGCCTCACTGGCATCCTGCCAGTCAAAAGCTAGTGGGGAGGGGGCACAGGGAGAGCAAATGGGCAATAAACATGTATGGGGTTGTGATGAGAAATAGGGAAGGGGATGACAGCTTGACAAAGACCAGGGAAGTGTGGGCCAGTTTGTGTCAGAGCTCAAGGCCATGCACCCTGAGATTGGAATGTGGGTTACCCCAAACACCCTAGCATTTCTAAAACACCTACGCAGCTCTTCATATGAAGAGAAATCTTTGTAAGTTTTTTTCTGCGGGAAATTTAATTCTAGCTTGAGTTTAGTGCAACCAGCAGCCTTTAGGAAAAGAACCTTTCACTTCACCCAAATGGTGCTGAAAGTCTTTTTCTCCTAAGGGACCAGGCTGGGTCAGGTCTGATATTATGCTTGTTTTAAAATGTTTATTGATTTATTTAAGTTTTGCATGCTGCCCAGTGTTACTTGGGTGAGATGGGCAGCTATATGAATTTGCTAAATAAATAATTACAACTATTGGCTACATTGGCTGGGGATGATGGAAGTGGTAGTTCAACATGTACAAAAGTAGGGCTTTGATCAAGAGGCTTTGTTAAGGGAGATGAATATGGTACCTTGAAGGTAAAATCCTCCATTTCCTGTACTGGCAGGGAAGATATTGTTTCCCCCCACATCTATTTGTATATGATTTGCTTGGAAGAAATCTGGGCCATGACTTAAGGGGCTTCCTGTGACTAAGGGGCTGCAGAGTTTGCAAATAGGCTGTGTGACCTCTGTATCCTGGCATAGAAATTGCCAGTCCCTCTGTGATTCCCCAGCAACATCTTCTTATGAACTGAGACCACCTGACCAAGGATGTGTGTATGTGACATGCTTTGTATTTTTTGTAGTGGCACAATGGTGAAAATGCAGTATTGCAGGCTAACTCATTGCTCGGTGCCAGGAGTTCGATTCTGACCAGCAATTCAGCCTTCCATCCTTCCGAGGTCGGTAAAATGAGGACCCAGCTTGTTGGGGTCTATATGCAGACTGTAAATTGCTTAGAGAGGGCTGTAAAGCACTGTGAAGTGGAATACAAGTCTAAGTGCTATTGCTAAATGCTATTGCTTTGTGTGTCCCTCAGTATGGTTCTCAGCTGGTAATGGCTGTGACTCTCATGGCTGAAAAGATGGCCTGCCTACTGTATCTGATTAAGGATGTCTTAATTACAGTCATCTGTTTCAAGTACCACCTTAAACTGTGGCCTATTTAGTGTCTGGGGTTGCCCAACATCTTGAACGATAAACTATAGTTTATCAAACAAAATGACTAAGTTCACATATCACTAAGCCATTACTAAGTAGCCCACGATCAATGCAGGTCTGTTCCTGGCTGGTTAGAGCCATAAATGGAAGTATCCCATCAGATAAAATTGCCCCAAACCCTGGACTGTAGATTGATTTGGGAAATCAAAAAGCACTTTGGAAAGAATCACTTCTGTACTATCACCAAGAAACTGCATTGTTCTGTCCACAAGGTCACCTGGAGTGGGACCCGACTGAACAGAATTTTCCTCTTTCTTTTGGTGCTGCAACCTGGATTGCTGCTCTGGGCGTCTGATACAGTGCTGATCAACCCATTGATTCACATGCAAAATAAAGCCTCAGCTATGTGATGCAAATAAAACGTAACTATATGAAGTGATAAGGGCTGGGAGAAGGAATGAGAAAGCACTATAACAAATGTAAGCTGATAAAGTATCCTCTTTCAATTCTCTCAAGTGAGTCAGAATACAAGGACCTTTATTTATTTTTAAAGATCTAAGTTAAACATACACACATTTCCAGTCTAAATTATCATAATAATTACAAAAAATACTATGTAGGCATGTCAATGACATTTAAATTAAAGTCTTAGTCTGAAACACCTGTGATTTCAATCCAGTGTGCTGATTTTGAAGGAACTCGACACAAGGGACTTGCCTAGAGGAGCATGAACATCCTCATGAGGACAAATAACAGTAATTTTCTATACAATCCTTGCACAGTGACAGTAAACAGCTGGTGGAATACCAAAGTAGTGCTCTAAAAATCTGATAATTGGGGCATCTTGTCTATCAGATATTTCCTTAACGTTTTAGCCAGTTTTTGTAGATGGGGAAGGAAAAGCCATTGAGTGAATTGCAGTTGAATTACGACTCCAGACACCCTGAATTTGTAAGAATTCTTGCTCCAGTCCCTGAATTTTGCTCCCTTCCAGGTGCTGGAAAAAATCCTGCCCTTTCCTGGCCCATGCCCAGATGGTATATTTAAATCACTTGTTTTTATAATACATCATGAAAGTAGATTTTTCATTTTTTTAAAAAGATAGTCAGTCTCACCCAAGAACTTAGGCAAAGACGGAACCAAAGAAAACAGTTCATTCCTCTCCTTACTCTTTGAGGTGACATAAAGAGAAACACCATCCAATCTTGACAGAGAATGTTGGGGCTGAATGTTGTTGGGGCAGTTACAGCTGGCTGGAAAGCTGCTACCCTATGCCCCCTCCAATGCCTCTTAAGTTTAACAACTTCATAGGTTTGTCTGTATGAGCACAAACAAGATCGTGGTCAAAAATAATGTTCAGTGCATAATCATGAAGGCAATTATGGTGTCTGCCTTTTATACATTCTTCCCCATCTGTTTTGTAAACCACTTTTCCTCCTATAGAAGCAGCTTCACCAGCCAGAGCTGTTGTGATCCATGGCTTTCCCACTACTGCAGCAGCTTCTCCTGGGAAGAGCAAACATGGTACGGGATGGCTGGGCTGGTACCTTTTCTGCTTCAGTTCTTCTGGTTTGTCGACGGGTTCCATGCTTGTCAAAGCTATGAACATGCAACGTAAGTAGGCAGAAAAGGTGGCGGGTGTGGTGCTCTATCACAGAGGTTGGTGTAAAGACTGGTGGGGCCAGCAGTGGAGTCCACCAGGCTGTAGTCAGCAGAGATCCCTGAGTCGGAGACCATCTGGTAGCTGCTTTTGAGTTGAAGCTCTGCCTGGTGGCCTTGTGGAGAGAGGCTTTCAGAACTGGGATCAAACACAGTGTACTCAAAGCTAGACGAAGCTTGGCTGGGCTCTGTAATTCTTGCTTCTTCAGCCTGCACCAGGTCTGAATACTCGCTACTGTGGCTACCCAGCAAAAATGGGGAGCCATTTCCTCCTAAGCAGCATGGCATCACATTTTTATCCAGTGCTAGGTAATCATCCAGGGACAGTTCTGGAGCATAAGGGAGCTCTACTACAGAGCAGTGCTTGGGGGGAAGGGGAGGAGGAAGGGGAGGGCTGTCCACTTTGTGGCCATCACATTCGGATAATAGTTCCACCAAAAATGGCTGCTCCTCCAGATAGTGGGTATTCTGGCTCCACCATGGGTAAGTGCTATGATGGCCCAACCACAACTGCAAAAAAGGGAAATATCTGTGTCAAGGAACAGGATGTGGATCATTCCCTTCTCTCCCTCTTTTGAATTAATTTTTTCACCAGTGCCTTCATATTTTCTTTTCTGCATCCTATTTTATGAATCTCTTTGGTTTTTTACTTTATTGCATAAGCATTCATGTTTCCAAACATTTTATATCAAACTAACTTTGTATAGCTGGTTAATAGCAATTACGAGAATATGTTGAATCCTGAACATTCAACAGAGCTCCTAAGTCCCACCTTTAGGGTGCCAATATTTATTTTTCATTAGGATTTTTTAGCCCCATAAGGATGCTTGTCAAAACAGGTGGCCAGGATGAAATATGCAATGCCTTACCTCTATGCCTATCATTAAGAGACCTCATTTTAAACAGCTTTCGCTGTCTTTTATGTACTCTTGTCTGTTCTAATAGGTCATTAACCGCTTATTGAATAAGTTGAGTATTGCTGAAAAGTTTCAAATGCTTTAGATTTGCAATTCTTTTTAGAGAGTGTGACACTATTAGGAAACATACCAATTGGTCCAGATTATTCTTATTCTGTATATTAATGAAATCTTTGCACATGCTTTAGTGGACCTTATTTCTCAGACATGATCCTTGTTTTCTAGTGAATCTGGATTCCAATTTGGTTAATGGGACATTATAAGAAATATGTTTTAAAACTATTGTTAGTTCTTGTCACTTTTCAGATTCCCATAGAAAGGGAATATTTTTTATGAGTGGACAGTTTCACTCCAATGCGCTGACATACAAATGCATGCATATGAACATACACTTTAATGTAGTTTTTCCATCAGAGTCAACAAAATGGACAAGATATTGCTCTGTACACACAAAGATTTTTCATAACATCCTAATGCCATATGGGTCAATTCTAGTGCTTAAATTTCTTACCCCATTTAAATTATTTTAAATGCTTATTCCTAATTGTCCTTTTTGATAGCCTCTGATTGAAAGTGTTTGGCCACCAATTTAGAATTAAGAATGTAACTTGAGTGTTCTTAAGAACACCACTACAGTAAACTTTGCTATAGTGAGACTAAGAGGAAGTAGATTAGGAAGGGCAGGCAGAACAATACCTGGAAGTTGCCTTTGTAGATGGTGAAGAGGTCTTTGAATTCATGCTCCGGGGAGGGTATGACAGGCCAGATCTTCTTTTTCAAAAATCTGGTGAAAAATAGTACAACAGAAGAATGCTATTTAAAAAAATATGAAAGTTCTTCTCCCCACCCTTCATGCTTAGTTACGATGTACAACCCTTCATTTCAGTGACCATTCAAAGTTACAATGATACTGGAAAAAATGACTGTTTTTCACATTTGAAGACATTGTAGCATCCCCATGGTCATGTGATCAAAATTTGGGCATTTGGAAACTGGCATTTATTTATGACAGTTGCAGTGTTCTGGGGTTGTGTGATCACAATTTACAACCTTCCCAGTAGCTTCCAACAAGCAAAGTCAGCGGGGAAACTGGACTCACTTAATGACTATGTGATTCATTTAACAGCTGTAGTGGTTCACTTAACAAGTATGGCAAAGATGGTCATAAAATAGGGCAAAACTAACTTAACTGCCTTGCTTAGCAACGAAGTTTTGGGGTCAATTGTGGTCATACGTCAAGGGCTACCTGCACTACAGCTAAGTCTAGAAATGCTCTTATATTGGCTCAATCCATAACTCTGGAATAATGAAGGAGAATATCCATTTGATTGATTTCAATGGGAGAGGAACACTGGTTTCTCAATGTGACAGAGCTGTACCTGCGGTTAGACATCAGGGTGATGAAAGCCAAAAGCAAGATAATCACAATCAAAATGGCAGAGAGTATCAGAATGAGTGGGTCCAGATCTGCAAGGAAGAAAATCAGGTTAGGTTAGGTAAAGTTACTCTAAAAAGGTTATATTTCTTAATTAAATATCTTCATAGGAAGGAACTGACCACATTATAAAACTACAGTATTGATTAGATAGTAGCTAGTGAAGAAATTGCATAAACTAAAGTAGCAGCAAATTTTGAAAGGTGATCCACCAATATATACTGATACTTTTTCTGGGTTGTAATCAACTATATAGTTTTTCAAAAGTGAACCATGATGCTGAAAATTAACTAGAAACTATTTTAATTGGATCACCATATTAGAATCTTTGGGACCAAGTTGTGGTGATGGTGGTTGTCACAGCATTTTAAATAGTCAAATTCATGCTCAAAACGTATTTTTTGTGACATCAAATAATACCACCATCATTCATAATGTCTTCCTGAAGGTTGTAATTGAACTGGTAGTGTGAATGAACAAATCTTTTGGATCAAATAATGAAGCAAGTATGTTTTTAAAGAGCATTTCTCAAAGAGTGTATGGTGTGTGTGTGTATTTATGTAGTGCATTCAGAAAGTATTCAGACCCCCTTCACTGTGAATTTTGTTATGCCGCAGCCTGATTCTACAGTTGTTGAAATTCATTTTTCTCAAATTAACAGGCATATTATTTGGCATTAGTTCATGTTGAATGCCAAATTCTAGGAAAATATTAATAGTTGGTAAAAGTGCAACCCTCGCCTCTGGATTAAATATTATTTTTCTGGAAATCTTTCATAGAATGTAATTTTGACAGAGTTAAAGACAATAATTCATGCCAATAAACAACAGAGTTTAAAACAGCAAGAAAGAGGCAATGCATGAATAGTTGCCCAGAGGCACACTTTGTTTACTGTAAATAAATAAATGGATCGACTGGAAGAATTTAGGAGCTCTGGGGCTGAGAAAGATTCTGGAGCAAAGTTGTTCCATCTCTTTTCAGGCTGAAAAATGTTTTGATTTGTTTAATACTTGGAACCTTGATCAAGAGTCAGAGCTCCAATGATAGAAAAATAGCAATGAAACAAAATATGTGTTTGCTTAATTAATTTATGAAAATATATATGTTACAGCAATTTAAATTTCCAAAAATGAATGTTCCACCTACTGTATCAGAAACCACCTGCACACATAAATGTAAAAATAAATGGTTTATTGTACATGCATTATGCATTTTTTCAATGTACAAAAAAAATAAAAACTTGAATTCCACAATTACTTGGGAGGCTAATGTTCTAACCAGACCAATCAATATTCAATGACTGAGTTATGATTACCTTTCCCTAAAAATTATTATGGCTGTCTCTGACTGCTCAAATGGCCTTTTTAAGGGACTGGGGTTTTGTTTATATATATATATATTTGGGGGGGGCGGGTTGCCTGTATTTTTACATGGAACTCTATCACTTTCTTGCAGAACCTTACGATTCCAGGAATCAATCTTTCAGTTTGAAAACTCTGACTTTGGAGAGATTCTTTCATGAAAGAAATGGATGTTTCCAAGTATAGCAGCAGAGGCAGATTTAGCTCATTTTGAAATGTGGAAAAAAATAAGCATTGCCATGTCAGCAATGGAAGGCCTAAATATAGAACTCGAAATACAAATGGCAATTCTGAAAATGGACTCTATGGAAGACATTGAAAATGAATGAAAAATGAATGCAAATAGAGAACAATTGAGTCATAGAAAATAATTTGGATACCTATATCCACGAGATAGTTAAAGGATAATGTATAGAAATCATCAATTTATTTTTCATCAACTATTTTCATCATCAACTATTTTTTATATTGGTGGAATAAAATCAGATAATTTATTATATTTTTAATGCTGAAAATGTTTTCAGGACATTGATCTTTCCTTTTTCAAGCATTAATGTCTTTAACTTGGAAGAAATTTTGATTGAAGCTATTAGGGTTAGGGTTAGGGTTACAAGAATAGTGACTAAAAGTTTCAAAGTTATTCTATTTGAATACAAGCACAAAGCACAATCTTTTTATCTTCTAGAAATTTTCAGGAATAATCCTAAAATAATTTCTAAAACAATTGGTGTAGTAAACAAAAAGTTGGTTACTTAAAAAAATAGCAAATAAAAGATGACAGAACTGTCTTAATAATAGCAGAACATATCATAGCGGTTTTATCTGGAGCTGCAGATTTTCATTTCAATAACTGTCATCAGGCCTTAAAATTAACAAAGATAAAACAAAAACAATCAGAATTCTGGATGTATCTTGTATTACTTGTGACATAGTACAGTTGTTAAAACTAGTCTCCGTTGCAATTACTGGTTTTGACTTTGCTCATATTAACAGAAAAATCGTATTTTTAAATGCAATTAGTTTATGCAGTTTATCAAGTGCTTTCAGTCTGAATGCCTGTTCTTTTATAAGACTGCCAATGAGGGATTGCTAATTAATGATTTTCTGGTGAGAGTCAGGAATTGCTATTTCCTCTTTGTAGACAGAGAAATATAACACCAGTCCTTGATGTTTCTATACTGAGTCAGGAAAATAAAAGCTTTCCTAGCTGTATTCCAGAAAAATACATCCTTCTTTTTAAGTTTAATGCCAGTGTCCTATGTACAGCTTAGACACCAGTCTTACAAAGGAGTTTGACAGAAAGCCTTGTTGGCAATGAAAAGGTTAGGAAAGTAGCCAAGAATCTTGCATGAAATTGTGTTGCATCCAAAAATCTTCTTAAATATATGTTTTATTTAGTATTACATTATTTTTCTGGACACACTTAAGAATTTTTTATGTATGCCATCAAATTTCCCTGATAGAACATGTTTCTCTCCGAGGTCTTAAATACTCAGTATTTCTTTTTATTGAGGCGTTATCTTTTGTTAATTAAACTCATTTTTAGGCAAAAAATCCAGACGGAACTGTACAATTCTTAGCCGAAGGTCCTTCTGAATGAGTTCCCTGGGGAGCAAATATATATGACTGCAACCTGGATACTCAAACTTTGCAGTGCCATAACCTCCTAACAAATAAATGTGATCCATCCCCAATGAGGATTTAATTGGGGCTATGTTGGGCAAAAAAGAATATGCTACTGACTGAAAAATACACATATTTTTCTTCAATTAAGCTTGCTGTTTATCAGCACTATTGGTCAATTGATTACCTTAGTTCTTCTCTTACAATCCACCCATTTCAAAATAGTAGAAAATTAAAATACCAGATAAAAATACAGTCGTTCACTATCGTGTACATTTCTACAAAAACTCCAAAGACTATGAATATTACATGTCACGCCATAACTGGTAGGAAGCCATACACCAATTAAACCGGTGGGGTGACTGTGGGTTGGTTTGGCCAATGACTAGATCTTCAAATGCAGCATGTCTCGCATGTAGATGACTTTGTGCCACAGCTCAGGTTGATAGTTCAGTCTTCCAGATATCCTTTTGTTTTCATTGGAGATTTTCTATGCTTTAATTCACTGCATGTAGTCCCTAACTTAAAACCATGTATTTAGTGACCATTTGGAGTTACAATGGCACTAAAATGTGTCTTATGACAGGTCCTCATACTTATGACCATCATAGCATCCCTATAGGCATATGATCATACTTTGGGAGTTTGGTAACTGGCATGTATTTTCAATAATTGCAGTGTCCTGGAGTCATCACCATTTGTGACCTTCCTGTACAGTTTCCAACAAGCCAGGTCAATGAGGGAAGCCAGTTTCACTTAACAAATATGTGATTATTTAACAACTGCAGTGATTCACTTAGCAACCATAGCAAAAAGGTTGTAAAAAGAGGCATGACTTACTTAACTATCTTGCTTAGAAACAGAAATTCTGGTCCCAGTTGTGGTTGTAAGTCAAGGGTTACCTGTAATACTCTCATCCATGTTAATCTATACCAGTGGGACTTACTCTGATGCATGATTTTCTAATCTTGATGAGATTAGGAAGTCTCTTTGGTCTTCATTTCTATTTTATCTTGTGCTATATGTTGTTTTACCGTAGTTTATTCCATACCTCTTTTACTCTGGTTTTTGTTAAGTTCTTTATGGATTCTCTGTCTTTCTTGGATTTGGTAATAGTTTCTGTGTTTCTTTTCTTTTTATTGTGCTGATCATTGACTTTAACTAAAGTAAAATTGGTTTGGTGGTATGTTTAGCCTAATTCTACACACACACACACACACACACACACACACCCCGAGGCTTAGAATCAAAATCACATGAATTATTAGTACTGCTTTATGAATCCTTAGTAAGACCACACCTGGAATACTGCATCCAGTTTTGGTCACCACATTACAAAAAAAGGCGTTGAGACTTTGGAAAAAAATGCAAAGATGAGCAACTAAGATTATTAGGGGCCTGGAGACTAAAACATACGAAGAACGGTTGCAGAAATTGGCTATGGCCAGTCTAGAGAAAAGAAGGACTAGGGGGGACAGGATTGCAGTATCCCAGTATTTGAGGGGCTGCCACAAGTAAGAAGGGGTCAGCTTATTTTCCACAGTACCAAAAGGCAAGACAAGAAAAAATGGATGGAAACTAATCAAGGATAGTAGCAACTTGGAATTAAGGAGACACTCCCTAACAGTAAGGACAATTAACTAGTGGAACAGCTTGCCTCCAGAAGTCATCATTGCATGTTTTAAGAAAAGAGACAGCCACCCATCTGAAATGGTATAGGCACTCCTCCTTGAATAGGGGGTTGGACTAGAAGACCTCCAAGGTCCCTTCCAACTCTGATTGATTGAAGATAAAACAACCTCCACATAGCTTATCATATTCCTGTCTCCCCAGAGCTTTCAGCCAACATGCAGCTCTCTCTATTTGGTTTATACCAAAAGCGGAGAAAACTGTTTCTTGGTTCCTTTCTCCTGAAACAGGAGGTTGGTATTTTGCCAAGAGCAAGCACCACATAATTTGTAGTTTTGCATATTTTTCCATTCTAGGGAATGAACAAATGAAGGAAGAGGATCTGGTAGGTAGTCTCACCAATGAAATGTATAAGAAAAATGCATATTCAAGCCACTGACATAGCAATGGAGGGAAAAGCTGGTCTTATCAGAGTACAGGGAAAGGAAAGCTTCTCAGTCTTTACCACAGTGAGACCACTGTGCAGCACAGGTCTAGGTATTATGTCCTTCAAGAGAAGAAACGTAGGGCTTAGCTACCATGGCAAGTATGTTTAGTTAAGAAGTTTGCACTTGATCTGAAAGGCCAGCTTCACTATCTGGAAATGCGCATGATTCTAATGTTGCCTCCAGTGGCTGAAAAAGTAGCCGTGATGGCTTTTAATCAGTTTTGAATGACATGTTAAATATATCTATATTTTGATGGCAAGGACTATTGGCAATACTTATCTATGTTCCAGTTATTTTTATTTCACCTGTGGCAATACTGAAAGCTTTCTTTGCCCAACCCTCATGCAGCCAATATCCCTGTTTTCCCACTATTAACAAAATGTGGAAATGGCAATCCTGCCCTCTTCCTGAAACCAAAACGCAACCAGGACCAACTACTATTTCAGTTACTTTGTGAGTGAAATAGTACAGTAGCAGAATATAATTGATTGCAATAGAATTACAGAGAATCACAGAGAATTTAATAGTTTTTATATTCTTCCACCCCCAGATCACTTGCTTTGTTGGAGTGGTGGTGGTGGTGGGATTTGTATTTCTTCCTCCTGAGTTGGAGGACCTTTTTATGTTTATAGGGACCTCCATAAGAAAATGATTTTCCACCATAATAATGTGGAACCAATTATTGAGCAGAGTATGTAGCTATTAGAACCTCAAGATGCTTCATGGTGGGCTGATGCTGTCTAGAATGTGTTTTATCACTCTGTGAGTCTTTCTGAGCTCTCCAGAGAAAGGTGGTCCTGGGTGGTCAACATTTAACACCACAGATAAATGGGACACTTGCCATTTGGTACTGCCACTGATACTTCCTGTGACCATTCACTCCAATAGCCATCATAGCTGACTCCATTAGGCTTGGCCCGAACAGCCAAAGTGTAGTGAGTGCCCCCTTTGAGATTCAAGAGGTAATATGTCTGCCCACTGGTACTTTCCACCTGAGGAGAGGAGGATAAAAACTGAGTTAAGGAGGAAAGAAAGCACGGTGTGTGTGTGTGTGTGTGTGTATTAGAGTCAAAAAACAAAAGGTCAGAGACTTACCCGTTGGGGTCTGTAGCCTTCAGGGGAGATGGACACTTCATAGCGGATACTGTTTTCCATGTATGCAATGGGGGGTGATTGCCAGCTCACATTCAGCTGTCCAGAGGATTCCATAAAGTGCACTGTCAGGTTAGAGGGTGGGTCCAGGAAAACTTGGGACAAAAGAAGAAGGTGAGAGGAGGCAAACAACGTTCATTTCTCCAGTTCAACAGATACATCAGGCAGTGGCCCTGCAGCTCCTATTTCCCTTCTAGGACAGACCACAATTTCTAGATCGATTTCCTCAATTAATGTCACTCTCATGTTCCACCCTAACCCAGATATGCTGTTTAGGACAATGGGAAGCTCAGGACACCTTCATGGGTCACCTTGTCATGCTGAATATAGATGTCTTCTGACCAAAATGTAACCCAAACCTAAACCTAAGTTGTAGCTTAGTGTGATGCAGGAAATTAATTTACTGTATTGAGCCTGGAGTTTTTCCCACCAGAGTATGCTGGTTCATTTAATTACTACCTGATATATGAATATTCAATCACTGAATCTTTTCTTGATAAGGAGACAAACAGATGGGAAAGTTTGATTTGCCCGGTTATACAATACGGTAATAAGGACTCTCTTACAAGCAAAATTTAAGGACTAATTCCTTGAAAGATAAAAATGCTTAAAAGTGCTTCCAAAAAGTCGTATTATCATCTTTCAGTTGTAACCGACCATGCTTTCCTATTATTCCTTTTTCTTATAACAAAATTAATCCAAGGGGAGAAAGAACGAATAGCTCCAGCCCACTGAGCTCCTGGAAAAAACGTGGGCGATCCAGCTAATAGATAAATAATGCTGGAAGCTCCTATTTGCAAACAATGGGAAGCTCAGCTTGGCGACATTCACTTGTGGGAAAAATGTTTGGTTTTTTTTCACTCATATTCTGCAGCATGTGTCTATTGTATGAGAAGAAACCTGCGTAGGATGAAGCAGTTCTAGTCTTGCCTCCAAATTTTGAGTGCACTAAACATGGATTCTTTCTATTTCTGGGTTAGAAAGGGATCAGACTCAAACACACATGAACATACACAGAGACATACAGACAGACACCCAGCCATCTGCAGAGGGCTTACCAAGTCTTTCCACATATATTGTTCTGGTGTAGAGGGTGTTGTTGGAGGACAGCCCTTCAAAGACTTTGATCTCCAGGGGGCTGAAAGCTGAGATGTCCTGCCTTTGAAAGAAGCAAGTGTAGAGTGTTGTATTCCTGGATGTGTTCTCCACAGTCAAATTACAGGACTGCAAGAAGTTGTCTTCCCTGGGTGAAATCAAGGGGCAAAATAGGATTAATCTTGGGAGGAAATTATTATGAAGCCCTCCCCCCAATTGTTCCCTGCAGAAGCCACAAAGTCAAAGCAAGAGGATAGATTTCCAGTCTTGAGATTGGAAGGTTGACTGCTACTACGTAATGTTTGCTATCTGGCTTTTTAAAAGCTCCCTGTCAATACTAGTTAAAGTAGGGGTCTTCAAACTTGACAGCTTTAAGACTTGTGGACTTCAACTCCCAGAATTCCTCCTCCAATCATGTTAGCTCGGGAATTCTGGGAGTTGAAGTCCACAAGTCTTAAACTTGCCAAATTTGAAGACCCTTGAGTTAAAGCATGGAACTGGCATCTGCAAGTATTTTAATGAGGACCTAGGTGATCGTTTCAAATTCACATGTGAACTCTTCCTCATTTTACAACTCCTGATTGGGGCTTTTCTCCTGAATGTCTAGCAAAAGATTTACCAAATTGAGACTTAGCTGGCAGAAAGGATGAATCAAATTGAAACTTAGCTGGCTGAAAGGATGAATCAAATTGAAACTTAGCTGGCTGAAAGGATGATACTAGTCTGCTCCCTATATTAAGATGAAAATAGGTCTGATGTGGCAGGAAGTACAGATCACAGGAAGGGATCAGAGTCAGATGGGGCAAGAAGAGGCTTTGTCAGGGCTACGTGGATTTAAGACAACGAAGTAGCATTTGACATTCTTAAGAAAAACATTTGGAATGAGACCATGCCTGAGACAGGCTGACTCTACTACAATGTATACTACAAGAGCACTTACTCAAATTTGTAGCCAAAACTATACATGCTCTGGTTTTTTGGTTCCTTCAGAAAGTCTGATACTTCCCAGAAACAGGCCAGATCTTCTAGCTGTTGGGTGAAGCACTTGGGGTTCAAGAGCTCTTCTGTTAACAAGCGTGCAACTGGATGCAAAGCAGAGAGACACAAGTTTAATGTTACCCATTAATATGGCACAGCAGGGATCACAACACAACCATCACTATTTGATCATTGGGCAGCAAAATTGTATCTTCTGAAGGTCACACAAAAGAATGTTGTAGGGGGGTTGCCAATTATGCCAGACTGATATGTTCCCCCAATTAATATGTTCCTCCAATTTTGTTGTTGTTGTTCTGCCTCAGGCCTCAGGCAAAACAACAAAAACAAATAGCCTAAAACTGGTAGCATTAATTGATTTAAGTCAGAAAAAATAAGTTGGTTATTTGGAATGGAATGACTAGAAATGTAAGAAACTATGTAAGTTACAAAGATTTGTAAAAAATGAAGAAAATACTTCATTATAGCTTGGTTAGGTCACATCCACATTCATCATGAAAAGTTATTTTAAAATGTCTCTAGGGACTGAAGTGTGAACTGCTTATAAAAAAAAACGAGAGAAATTCAGTCTGCAAGACTGCCCCACAAACACATTCAGAAAGACATAAAAGGGAGGGGGCTAGTTCCTGCTGTTTCTAATCCAGAGATGGTATTCAGCAGGTTCTGACCAGTTCTGGAGAATCGGTAGTGGAAATTTTGAGTAGTTCGGAGAACCGGCAAATACCACCTCTGACTGGAGATTTTACAGTATCTTTCCCCTGCAATGCCCACCAAGCCCACAGAACCAGTAGTAAATTTTTTGGAATCCCACCACTGTTCTAATCCAACCCTTATTTACTATGAACTGCAATTCTCGTAATATTTGATTCCAGGGAAATATACTCCCTATATGCTTGTGAGAAAGCAGCTACTGCTACCAGATACAGGCTGTAAAACCCCAAACAACTACAATATTAGGGGGTAACAGAGAGAGAAAGAAATCTCTAATAGGTTTTTATCTCTCTCCCAGGCCATCTAGTGGCCATCTGATCTTTGCAGCTCATCCTTGAGAGCCCTGCAGTGTTGTACTGCATAGATTCCTCATTGACTATTCCTGGGTTGGCCTTTTGTGGGTTGGAGTGAAGCTGAAAACTAGTTTATAGTAGCTCTGTGCAAATCCTGTCTATTGTCTTCCTTTCCAAATGTAGGTTGAACTGTGA